>NW_020175039.1:5572316-5697836 GCF_003031525.2 Neophocaena asiaeorientalis asiaeorientalis
CCTAGGGGCAGGACAGGAATAAAGATACAGATGTAGAGAACGGACTTGAGGACACGGGGAGGGGGAAGGGTAAGACGGGATGAAGTGAGAGAGTTGCACTGACATATATGCCCTACCAAATGTAAAGTAGATAGCTGGTGGGAAGCAGTCGCATAGCATAGGGAGATCAGCTCAGTGCTTTGTGACCACCTAGAGGGGTGGGATAGGGAGGGTGGGAGGGACACGCAAGAGGGAGAGGATATGAGGTTATATGTATACATATAGGGGATTCACTTTGTTATACAGCAGAAACTAACACACCATTGTAAAGCAATTATACTCCAATAAAGGTGTAAAGAAAACAAAAAAAGAAAAACCAAACAATGAAAAACATAAATAAAACTAGTGATTAACTTTGGGGGAAAAAAGTGGAGTCATAAATAATGACCTGAAAATAAACCGATATTACCAAGCCAAAATACATTCAGGGCTAAAACTTCTATAAAACACGAGTATGTGGATAGCCAGAAAACACTGGATTCTCTCTTTTTATTCCCAGGAGCGCTGCATAGTGTTTAAGAAGGCAAGCTGTTTTCTCAAAGTCGTACCCAGAAACATGGATCCTAATTTGGCCAACAAATTCAAATTAGCTGGAATTAGGAGCAACGAGATGTGCACATTCTTTTCAGTCAAAGATGTAGCTGCTGTGCTGAATTAATGTCTACTCTTCAGTGATTATCCTAAATCCTATTCTTCTTTCCTTATACAGTCAGGTGGGTTATTAGGGAGCCTCACTGTGTCATCCCTGCACTGTGACTTATGGGGGCAGTCCAGAGTTCCTGAGCCCCCAGACCCTGGAAATGCACCCCATCACTGGCCACTGATGGCCTTTGGGCCAACCCTCACACCAGGGCTGATGCGTTCACTCTCCAGAGAGAAGGTGGCAAGGGAAAGAGCCCACGTATTACATCACATCCATCCTGCAGCTATCTGTGTGTGTGTTTTCTAAACCTTGGATTTTTTTTTAAATTAAAGCATAGTTGATTTACAATATTGTATCCTATAGCTATTATATGTATTTGAATGAATCATTGCCAAAGAAAGTAATTTTTTCCATTTACATTAAATGTCTTGTCCAGGCAATGTGATGGAAAATAAACAGACAGAGGCCATTTTCAACTCCCAATATAAGCAGAGGAACTTCATGTACACTTATGGCATATTCGTTTTTCTGTAGGTATATTTCAATAGATATCTTAAATTTTTTTTTAAAGAACCTCAGGTATAAAGAGAAAACCTCTTTGGCCATGCTGTATTTTGTTTTTGTCTGTTTTTTTAAAAAAATTAATTTATTTTATTTTTGGCTGTGTTGACTCTTCGTTGCTGTGCGCGGGCTTTCTCTAGTTGCGGCGAGCGGGAGCTACTCTTCGTTGCGGTGCGCGGGCTTCTCATTGCGGTGGCTTCTGTTGAGGAGCACGGGCTCTAGGCGCACAGGCTCTAGGTGCGCGGGCTTCAGTAGTTGTGGCTCGCGGGCTCTAGAGCACAGGCTCAATAGTTGCGGCGCACGGGCTTAGTTGCTCCGCGGCATGTGGGATCCTCCCGAGCCAGGGCTCAATCCTGTGTCCCCTGCGTTGGCAGGCGGATTCTCATTCAATGCGCCACCAGGGAAGTCCCTTTTCTCTGTTTTGAGTAGGAGTCTTTGACTCTTTTCTTCCCAGAGCTGTGTCTGTGGGCTTTCCAGTAGCAACCTCTGGGCAAGGTTTCATAGCTGCGTTAATAGCTCTTCAGCTTTTGTATCTTTTAGAACACAACTTGTCGCTTGTCACTTTTGGTGGGGAGCCTCTGAGGTTGTGGCTACACCTCATCAAAATGTAAGGGGATATAGCCTGCTCTTTGATTAATCCTCACAAGGACATCATTACTTCACCAGTCCTCTGAGCTCTCGTTTTGGTTCTGCATTGCTGATTTCTGATTAGAGACTGGATTTTAGGTCCTGAGGATGCACAGCAGGGCACTGCTGCTTCACAATTTCCTGTGGCGCCTCTGGAGGTATGGCTTCCATCGGCAGCTATTTCTACAATAACCTTACCAAACTGATCTTCACAGATTTTTTAATTGAGATATAACTCACACACCATAAAGTTCACTCTTGCAGCGTGTATAATTCAGTGGTACTTAGTATATTCACGAAGTTGGGCAACCATCACCACTAATTCCAGAACATACTTGTCATCCCAAAGAAACTCCGTATCCATTGAAAATCACTCCCCATTCTCCCGGCAACCACTAACTTACTTTCTGTCTCTATGGATTTGCTTATTCCAGACATTTCATGTCAGTGGAATCATACAAGATGTGGTCTTTTGTGTCTGGTTTCCCTCATTAATATAATGTTTTCAAGGTTCATCCATGATGTAGCATGACTCAGTACTTCATTTGTTTCTTATGGCTCAATAATATTCTAGCCTATGGATATACAAGATCTTCACAGATTTTGATGTGAGATTAGCCTATAAATTCATAAACTGGCTGCAGACGTGGACACTGACACTCTTGGACAGCTCTACAAAACCTCAATCCCAAGCCACATCACACAGACTTCCCGCCACCCAGCGTGCCAGCACTGAGGCGTTCACATGGCTTGGGCAGCTGACCCTTGGTGGTCCGAGGAGCAGCACACTGGGAAAGGCAGCAGTCTGCCCTGGTTGACTTTGCGACAGAGATCCTAGCACCCTTGGCGCCCAGCCCCCATCCTCTACATTTTATAAAGAGTTCTTACAGTGAACCCCTGCACAGGTGGGTTCAAGAGCTGTGGCCTTATAATCAGGCATCCTGCCCAATTCTCTCCAGGTTTCTCTTCTCAATATGGAAAGCTCTGTATCTTCCCCCTCTCCTTCCCTTCCCTTCCTCCTATTCCAGTCGCATTCAACAAACATGTATGCATTACCTTTATTAACTCTGTGCTAGACACAGAGTTCGACATTGGGATTATGCCCTCCATGGGGCTCCCAGCTGGCTGGGGAGACAGTCGGGCCTACCACACGGTGACCGGGCTGAGCGCTCGGTTCTAGGGGATGGATGGGGGAGAGCACAAGAGGAAGTGCTCAGGCTCACCCTGAGAGGTCAGGGAAGGCTTTGCAGAGGTGGCGACATTTGAGCTGAGTCTAGAGGAAGAGCAAGTTCTGTGAGACGACAGGCCAGTTGGTGAAGAGGGTGTTCCAAGGACAGCAGACATTAAGTACAAAGTATCGAGGCCCGAAAGAGCATAATGTGCTCAGGGAAATACAAGGAATTTGGGCTCAGCTGTGGAAGGGTGGAGGGGGGATAGGGGAGTGTGGAGGCCAGGGTGCCAGAACACCGAGTCTTCTAAGCCACTTAGGACTTTGCCTCAGGACTGAGGGGAGCCATGGAAGGATTTTAATCAGGGCAATGACGTGAGTTTTTTAATAGGCTCAAACTCAAATCCCCACAGACAGAAGAAATTCTGCTTTAGTTTTCTATGACTCAGCAGAAATTTCCCACTAGGGCTGGGCCTCCTTGAGGCTGGGATTTGTTGACTTTTCAGGCTTGTGTTGTGGTACACTGGATCTCGATGCCAACCCACTTTCCTTCTTGTTGGCTTCCTGTACTGAAGAGGCTGGAAAGTTAGAAACTACAATCCCCAGACTCTCTTGAAGTTCCAGGTGGGATTTAGGCTCCACCTCTCAGTTGTACGTGAGAGGTTTGGAAGGTGGTCGTGAGACAGAGACCACCCTCTGCTGCTCCTGTTCTTCCTGTTGTCAGGGGTAGTTGGGAGGAGGGGGCATCTTTTCTTTTTTTCTTTAGTCAGCATAGACCTGGGAGACATGGAGTAGCTCTGGGGCCAATAGTTGTAGTGACAGCTTCCCAACTCTCATTCTCCTGAGTGTGACCAACACGGTGCTTTCCAGACTGATCAGCCCCCCCAGTGGTGTCCCTAGAGTCATTCCTGTAGGCCTGGCCTAGAATTCTTCCGACCATTTTTATAGCATGTCACTGCCTGTATCTAAGCACTTTCTATTCAAAAGAGGGTGTCCTCTCGGTGCCTGGGGAATGGCTCTGCAGCTTCTACCTGGGCAGGGCCTCAGCCAATGCCAGGTGAAGCTAAGGCTTCTCTGTGAGGTCTGGGAAAGCATACGGCGTTCTCAGCTTCCACGAAGGGAGGCGGTTCTGCCTCCCACCAGGTTTGCTAAGTGGGGAGAGGGTGTTCCCCAAACACAGAAAGAGGTTCAGATGCTGGGGGGTCAGAAAGAATCACAAAGGTCTCCAGTTATGAATAAAAGCCCCTTTATTCTATATTTTCCCCGAGGTTAGCGACGTGCCACAGAGGCGGCTTTTTATCTGAGAGGGAGATGCTCAAAATGATGAAAGTGGCAAAAGCTCAGGGTCCTACAGGAACTACACTGAGTTTCTCCAACCTCTGGCACCTGGCAGCCCCTTCCTCTCCTTCTTCATGTGCCAGGGAGGGTGGGAAGGAGGCTCAGCTCTGTCTCTGCAGGAAACGCAGGCCCACCTTCTTATTGGGAACGAGCACGATTCGAGCCACACTGGTCACCTCCCCCGTCTCAGGGGCCAGGGCCACCTCGTACTGCTGGATCAGCTGGGAAGTAAAAGGCGCACGGGCGATTAGAGTCTGTGGCCTCCATCCACCGCCCTCCTCCGCACGCTCCCACCCCGTGCCTCCCGCCTCCTTCAGCACCCGTGGCCCGCGCGGCCCTCCTGTCTCTCCCCGTTCACCCTTGTCAGCAGCAGCTGCATCTCCAGCTCTGCAATCCTGCGGCCCAGGCAGGCCCGGACCCCGTAACCAAAGGGCACAGAGCCGAATGGGTGTTGGGCCCTGAGGGCATCAGGCTGGCTCTTCCTCAGCCAACGTTGGGGCTCGAAGCTGTCCGGCTCAGGGAAGATGCGAGGGTCCCGGGACACCACGTAGTGGCAGAACACAAACTGGGTCTGCAGACAAAGAATGGGTGGCACATCAGCAGAGGGCTGCAGGGTCCCCCTGGGAACCCTGGCTCTCCAGCCCTACTCACGTTCTTGGGGAAGAGGAAGCCACCAACTTCAATTTCCTTGTCCACGATGACCCGGGAGTTCACGGGGACCACAGGATAGAGACTGCAGGTAAAAGAACGTGCAGATCTGCCTCTGGATCCAAGGAGGGGCAGAGTGCCCACCCCCCCGGCCACACCCCTCTGGTCCCCCGGGACCCTCTTCCCATCTCATCCCTGGCCCAGGCCACAGCCTACCAGCCCCCACCCCCAGTCCTGTCTCTGAGTCCTTGCTCCCGGGGACAGCATCCTACCGCAGCGTCTCCTTAAGCACAGCTTTGAGCAGGGGCATGTGGGCAAAGTCCTTGTACTGGGGCACCTGCCCGGCGGGCACCATGCCCACCACTTCTTCATGCAGGGCTGCCTGGATCTCTGGGTTCTTTGAAAGATGGTACAGGGCCCACGTCAGCGTGTTGGACGTCTGGGAGGTAGAGTAAGAGATGAAGTGAGGAAAGATCTCTAAGAAAGAGGCCAGTTAAGGTGGTGGGAGGGTGTGTGAGTGCATGCGTGCAAAATGTGGGAGAAAAATTAAGTTGCCACGAGTGTGGCAGGATTAGACTCAGGGATTCATGGGGCTCTCCCTCCACGCTCCACATGACTTCACAGTGGGCTAAGGACCAATGTGATGGAGAACTGCTCTGTAACAGCAGAGAAGACTGTGACAGAGAAATCCAACGTGACGAAAGGACAGGAAAGAGGTCCCACTAAGAAGGTGCTGCGGGCAAGCTCTTCAACTCTGGGCTTAGCTGACAGCACGAGGGAGTGGGTTAGATGTGACATGAAACTTCCCAGCTGTCTGACAGAGGCTCCAGGGCGTGAGGGGATCCCTTTTACACAAGGACCACTCCCTGCCCGCCTCCACCAGGCTGAATGACCACCCTGTTTTCCTTCCAGCTCTACATCCACGTTACGGAGAGAGAAGCGGGTATCTGATGGAGGTCAGGCTCAGGTGGGGTAGAGTAGGGAATTGGCTCAGGATGGGAGCTGGGAGGCCCTGGTCTCCTCGCCTGCCCCTCTCACGCACCGTGTCTACTCCAGCCATGAGCAGCTCGGGCAGGCTGCCCTCAGCGTCACGAGGACTGAGCTGTCCACTGGTCAGCAGGAAGTGCAGGTAACCAGATATCTGGGCCTTCTCTGGGCCCCCTGTCTGAAGTTGGGCCTCTATCTCCTCTAATTTCTGATCAATCAGCTTCTTCCCTGTGGGGACAACGGAGAACAGGGGAGGATGAGGTCAAAAGTCATGCTCTCCCAACGACCAAGAGAGATCCCGGGAGAGGGTCCTGAGGGGGCTGTTACCGCACAGGCCCTGGGACCCACGCCCCAACTTCTCTCCCTGGACTCCTCACCAAAAGAGAAGATGGTGTTCCAGCCATCCAGATACCGCCTCCAGAAGGGCAGCAGGGAACGAGTCCACTTGGGGAGGAAGGTGGCGTACAGCGAGTTCTGGAACATGAGCCCGACAGATCTGACGAAGGTCTTGGTGTCCTGGGGGATGGAGCGCTCCAGGCAGCCAATACGTTTCTCAAACAGGACGTAGCAAACAGCTGGCGGTGCACAGGGGCCGTCACAGGAGGCAGGGCCACGGCACACAGAGTCCAGGGGGCTTCGAGGAGGAGAGCACAACCTACCCGACTCACGCCCACCCAGCCCCTCTCCCCACAAGGGTACCTTCCAGGGCAAAGAAGTAGAAATTGTGAGCGATGTCGGGCACATGGTCCCCCGAGGCGCTCTCTGCCCGCTGCTGGTTCAGTCGAGTCATGAAGTCCTCAATCACCTCATTCAGAGCATCTGTGTAGAGCGCAGCCTCAGCTGGCTTCAGCAACCGCTGGTTCAGAGCCTGGCGGAGCCGGTACCACTGCTGTCCTTGCCTGTAGAGAATGGAGGAGAGACACCAAGGTACGTGTCTGGTGGGGATTGGATTAGATGGTATCTTCCCACCCTGAGACCCCTATGGACTCGAGGAAAATCTCAGACTCCTAGACCTAGAATTAAAGAATCACAAACTTTCAGATAACAGAATCTTTGAATCACAAAACTTCAGAATCTCACTAACAGCATAAAGGAAGTAGTTACGGTGGGCATCTGGAATCAGTCTGTCTAGGGTCAAATCACAGGTCGGATGATGACTGGCTGAGTGACCTTAGGCAGGTGACTTAAATCCTCTGTGCCTCGGTTTCCCCTTCTGTAAAATGGGAATAATAAGAGTGCCTATCTTAGCAGGATAATTAATGTGCTTAGATCAGTGCCTGGCAAATGGTGAATGCTTAATGAATGTTTACTGTGATTATCTTAGGATGATACAACTCCAGAATCTTCTGTATGTGAAATGAGCTATGGAGCTATGGTGGTTCCAGTCCCTCTGTGTGGAGGATGAGGAATAAAGGAGGAGCAAATGAGGGTTCTTGGGGTGCTCAGATTCTGGACCTTAGCTCCGTAGGCCAAGGGGACAGAGAGAGCTACCAAGCTGATCTCCAGGCTCTCTTGCCATAGCCATCCAGTAGGTGGCTGGGTCTCACCCCTGTTAGGCAGGGATGTTCGTGTGGGTGGAAACATGCTTCCCAAACAGGAGCTTAATATTCAGGGGCTGCTGCCACCCTCAGCTGTCCCCCAAACCTGTTACCTTTCCTAAGCAAGCTGGGTATGGGTCAATTTTTAAAAAGCCAGCTGCAGAGTAATAAGTATAATATGGTACAATTTTAAGAGGAAGAGAGGAAATCCTACATATCCACATGCATATCTGCATGTTTCAGCACAAAGGAGGGAAGAAGAATACACACCAAATTACTGATGAGAATTACTTAGGAGGATGGGATGGAATTTTTCCAATAAGTATTACTTTTGAATTTTAAAAACCAATAAGGTATTTTAAAAAGGAAAACGTTTAAAAAGTCTGAAGGCAATATTCAGGTTTTTTATTTTGAAGTATAAGTCAACTGCACTTCAATAAATTTTTAAAATATATTTTTATTTAAATGAACCTCAAAAAACAAGCTAAATAAATAAATAAATGAACCTCAAACCCCAGGAGTTTTCTTTATTATGTTGGGGAAAACCTGCAAAAAGATAAACTAGGGACTTCCCTGGTGGCGCACTGGTTAAGAATCCACCTGCCAATGCAGGGGACACGGGTTAGATCTCTGGTCTGGGAAGATCCCACATGTCGTGGAGCAGCTAAGCCCGAGTGCCACAACTACTGAGCCCGCGAGCCTAGAGCCCGTGCTCCACGACAAGAGAAGCCACCACAATGAGAAGCCTGCGCACCGCAACAAAGAGTAGCCCCCGCTCGCTGCAACTAGAGAAAGCCCGCACGCAGCAACAAAGACCCAACGCAGCCAAAAATAAATAAAATAAAATAAATTTATGAAAAAAAAAAGATAAACTAAAAGTGTTGTTGGAAAGGAAATAAAAACCAGAATAGACCTATTTATTGGAACTTCAGGTTTTAGGTGCTTCTCCAAGAGTAAAACTCTCCCAACAGTAGGATTTGCAGGACTTAAATCTGAAACTTTCTGTGGTTGTTAAAATATTTCTTGGGGAAACGACAGTCACTCAAAAAATGAGATTTAAAAAGTATATATGTTAAAACAAAAAAGGTTATCACAGGTTAGCAAAATAGCTTTTAAAGACATATATGGTATAACATATTTAGGAAACTGGCTTTAGGGTAAACAGTTATAAATAGATCACAAAGGGGTATATATCATGTTTAGCTCCAGTTCTAAATCTGAGCAATCAAGTCCAATGATGGCCTGACCTGTGAAAACCTGTGAGACCCAAATGTTTTTTATTATTATTATTGAGGTATAATTGACATATAACATTATATTGGTTTCAGGTGTACAATATAATGATTTGATATCTGTATACATTGCGAGATGATCACCACAATAAGACTAGTTACCATCCGTCACCATAAAAAATTAACTTCCAGGATTTACTCCCTTGGCAAGATTTGGGTCTCAAATACTGTAGAGCATACCTGAGACACAAATCTTGCCCTCAGGGTCAGACATCAGGTTAAAGAGTTCTTGAAGAACATTCTCTATTCTCTTCCCAGAACCTTGAAAAAAGGGCCCAGAAATTAAGCTCTGAAACCACCCACCTGTGAAGGAACCAGGAATAAAGAAAGACATGCAATGACAGAATGAATGTATAAGCATCAAAGACAGATAAAATGAACCTTCCAACCAGTCCGTTTCCTTCCCAAACATGTCATGGCAGTAGGTCCTTGCATTCCAGAATCAGAGAGATCTATTCCACTACTCACTAGTTGTGTCACTTCTGGCAAGTGGTGCAAAAACCCTTCTAGGCCTCAGTTTCTTCATCTATAAAATGGGGATAATAATACTATCTACTTCATGAGTTTGTTGTGAAGATAAGATGAAATAATAAATGTAAAGAGACTAGCCTGATGCCTGGCATGTTATAAACACATACTTAGTTATCATCAGTGTTACTGCTACTACTTCCACCACCAGGATCAACTTTAATCCCTTAAAAAATGACTTTAAAAAACATGGATATCAAGCAACTAGGGAAAATCAAAAGCCATTCATTGTTTTTGGAGCTCTTTTAACACACTATAGTAAAAAGAAGCCTGTAATATATCCAATTACAAGCCGTGGCACTGAGAATCACCAATGATTCTCAATTTTTTACCTTAATTGATATATGCATATATAATACACTCAGCCCATCTTTCAGTTTGTCACTGCCAGAATAATCTTAACTTTTCTAGGTATAACTTTAAGGCTAAAACCTACATCTATCTCTGTGAGTGGAAAGCATCCAGGAAAGTTATAACCAACAACAAGCATATAATACATAACTTGGAAAATATTTTTAATTAAATTGAGCCCTCCCAACTAGTATGGTGATGATGTTTTTTTCAACTACAAGTAAATATGTCCCATTATGATTTGAGTTGGTATGTTTTCAACCATAATATAGAATAACGGAGCTTGAAAGTTCTTAGAGATATCTTGGAGATACTCTAATCCAAGCTTCCCATTTTACACATGAGAAACATAAGCCCAAGGAAGGGGAAATTATTCATTTGTTCATAGTCATACGATACATTAGTGGAAAAGCCAATGAATGGTCCATGGGCTTCAGCCCAACCCAACCACCACTTTCTAGACGAGTTTCAGGCTCAGAGGACACAGGGAGATACTACCCTGCCCATTATCCACTGGCTGCCCAGTGCCACTGTCCTTGGGCCTGGCCCCCCTGGGGGCCTGTTCCAGTCCCCCAGGCCCCAGCTCACGTGGTGAAGGGCCCATAGGTCAGGCCCTGCTGGTCCCGGTGCTCCCTCCATAGTTCCATGTCGTTCCGTACTGGGTACTTGCCCTCTTGGCGCATCACTTGCTCCAGGAGTGGGGCACTGGCCAGGTTCACATGGATCTGAGGCCCTAAGCGGTTTATCCATATCGGACCATACTTGGCCTTGTTCAGCACCTGTGGAGTTCAACCAAAGCTGAATAACCATGGCCTAGCTAGGCAGGCACTTCCTGGAGAGGAAGCAGGATAAGGGAGTGTCTTATGGCCACACCAGAGCAAGTGAGCTGGGCAAAAGCACATTGTGTAGGAGGTAGGTGCTGGGATAGCCTGTAGTCTCGAAAGGAGAACACTGGAAAAAAAAAAAAGGTTACACAGAAGTTAGAATATTGAGAGCAATGAGTATCTGGTGGAACTGGTGGAACTGGCAGAACTGAGGTCTTGGAGGAACGAAATTTTGGAAAAATGGGATACCTGGCAAACTGGGGTATGTTGAGGTATAGATATTTGGGGTCCAGGGTTTTAGGGAAACTGAGCCCTTTAATGAGGTATAGTAGAATGTCTACGACTCCTTCATAGAAGCATTTAAATCTCCTGCAGCTTGCTGTCAAGGAGACAAAGATAAATATCTCGTGTAACCAACAAGAAAAAAGAAACACAATTAGAAACTCCAGGAAAAACAGAAGCTGAATGAGAAAGTCAAGATGTAAATATGAAGTAAACTATGTGGTATGAATTTTTTTAATAAAAAAATTTTATTAGCTATGTTAAGGAATGCAATTCTCAAATATTTTATCTTAGAATTTCTACAGCACTTGACAGTTGAGACCCATAGCATCTATGAAATTGACATTGCAATGATGTTTTTATAGTTGTTGAAAATAAGGGAGAAAATAATGTATTTTGGGTTTTGGTGGGGGTAAAACTTAAAAAGAATCCAGAAATACTAAGATTAAATTTACTGGCTAAGTTATACCTACAAACTGAAAGAAAATGAAGCATAGTGGTCTCCCAAGTACTTCATCTTTTTTTTTTTTGTGCGGTACACGGGCCTCTCACTGTTGTGGCCTCTCCCGTTGCGGAGCACAGGCTCCGGACGCGCAGGCTCAGCGGCCATGGCTCATGGGCCCAGCCGCTCCGCGGCATGTGGGATCCTCTCAGACCGGGGCACGAACCCGTGTGCCCTGCATCAGCAGGCGGACTCTCAACCACTGCGCCACCAGGGAAGCCCAAGTACTTAATCTTTTTACTGAATAAGTGTTAAGAGGATTAGATCTGTTTCAGCATCGAAATTAGGCCAAAAGGCTTCTATAAAAGAAACATTAAAATGATGGAGAAAAAAAAAATGATGGAGAAGAGATCTATTATTCAAATTATAGAACTGATAGTCCATAAAAACAACAATTTTACTGGGTCTTACTGTCAGCATTAAATACAGGGTTCTCCCAGGACCAGTGCAACCTGATTGCCCTTCGTATATTACCCAATTGCCCAGAATCCACCCTGAACTAATGGCTGATTCTCCTTGTTCCCAGGAAGACAGCCTTGACAAACCCCCAACGTCCATTTAGCCTTGTTTCCCACTTCTACCTCCCAGTAATACCTGCCAGTGTGGTACAATTTTGAATGGTTAATTGTCTGAAAACGACTGTGATACCTGGAGGAAAATAAGCGTATTCAGACATTGCCAGTGGGAGTCTAACATGACACAACCCTACATGGAGGACAATTTGTTAATATTTATTAATAATTACAAAACATTTATAAGCAAAGTGTGGGTCATCTTCATAATGGAATACTGTATCACCTTAAAAGAGGATGAAGCAGCTCCTTGTGTGCTAAAATGGAAGGAAAGATTGTAATATGGAAAGATTGCTAGATAGCCAAGATAGACTGTTGAATGGAAAAACGTGGGGAGCTAAATAAGAATACATAGCATTTGCATTTGCTTTCGTAGAGAAACACTGGACTGATACACCAGAAATGAATTAAAGTGGTTACCTATGGGAGAGTGGGGAGGACAGCAGTGAGAGTGAGACTGTGTGACATTTTATTGGTATATTGTTTTGAGTTTTGAACTATGAGAATGTATTCAAACTTTTTAATCTAAAGGGGGAAAAAAGTGTTTTCTGAAGCAATAAGTCACCTAGCATTGATCAAGTAATTCCAGAAAGCAGGAAAGACTTGCTGAACCTCTGAATTCATGTACTTAGATTTATAAGTGACCCCTCGCTGCACTCATTTTGTTTATTTTTCTTAAGGGTTCCATTAGAAAATAATACTTATGTGTCTATTTTTCTCTACTAAATTCCTTAGGCGAATTAACCTAAAAGTAAGCTTAAGTTGTGTTTCTAGTTTGGTTTAAGATATTCATATAATAATAATAATATTTCTGTGGAGCTTAGCATAAACTAGACACTGTTCCAAGCACTTTGCTTATACTAGCTCATTCAGCCCTCACTACAGCTGCATGAGGTAGGTGTAACATTACCCCAGTTTTGCAGATGAGGAAACTGAGGCCCAAAGAGGTTGCCCGAGGTCACTTTGCCAGTAAGTGGCAGAGTCAGAGTTCAAACTCAGACCACCTGGCTGGAGGCCATGCTCACAACTGCTTACTCCACTGATCCCCGAGAAAGCTGACTATCCCTTACTTACTGAAAACAAACTTAGGCTCTTTAAAAATATGTACTGCTTGAGGGACTTCCCTGGCGGTCCAGTGGGTAAGACTCTGCGCTCCCAATGCAGGGGGCCCGGGTTTGATCCCTAAGTCAGGGAACTAGATCCCGCATGCATGCTGCAACTAAGAGTTCTCATGCCACAACTAAGAAGTCCGCATGCCGCAACTAAGACCCGATGCAGCCAAAATAAATAAATAATAAACAAATAAATGTATTTTTTAAATGTGCTGCTTAAACCCAGCACAACACTGCTGTAACCCAGGGTTTCTCATGGCACTGCTGACATCTGGGGCTGGATGATTCTTTGCTGTGGCAGACTGTCCTGTGTTTTGTAGAATGTTTAGCAGCACCCCTAGACTGTACCCCAGCAGCAACCCCACACCAAGCTGTGACAACCAAAAACGTCTCTAGACATTGCCAAAATGTCCTGGGGGATGGGGGCAAAATCACCCCAGCTTGAGAACTTCTGTAATAACCCCAACTTCTTAAAATGTCTCTGAATTCTTTAATCTTAGAAGACTCCTTTTAAGAAATAATATCTCACTTTGAAGAAATATTTATCTTAAGTTTGGTTTCTTTTCCTTCTGTTAAGCTCATGTAAAATTACATGCAATGTATTTATAATGATGCAAACAATGGTTATCTCTGAGTCATGGTTTACAGAGAGTTTACTTTCTTCTTTACACTGTGATTTGTTTTTCAAGTTTTCTACCTTGATCTTGGAATCGGGGAAAAAAAACACGTTTTAAAGGACTAGATCCATAACCTTTCCTTGGGCACCAGCTTCTTGCCTGGAACCCAAAGCCTCTGGCACCACTTCCTGGCTGTCAGTTTGGAAGTTTCTGGGACATTTCCCCCCATGCCTAGGCCATGCTTTCTTCCCTCTTCCTTCATACTCCTCAGTTTACTTGGTGGAACTTAACAAGGATCTATTTATGTAAGAACTTATTTTAGAAAGACACCAGAGCACTTGCTGAGAAATGTGTTTTATGTCTGTGAGCCTACCACTAGGCTGTAACCTGAACCAGTTAGAGAGCCCCAAGGTTTTCAGATAGGTGCTAAGTGCCCCTTTGCAGAACAGAGTTCCCTAGGGATCATCTTCCAAGATGAATGGGAGGGCTAGCCTCTGCCAGGTGAGATTCCAAAGACCGACAGTGTTAAATTCATCCAACATGCATTTATTGAGCTCATATTCTATTCCTCCTATACTGATCTTGGGGCTGGGGATACTGCTGTGACCTACACTTAGACAGTTTATTTACATCCTAGGGCATAAGCCACACAGCTGAGAACTTGATTACATATGCTTATAAACTATTCCCTAATTATTTTGTACATATCTTGTCTCTTCAACTAGATTGAAAATCTTTAAGGGCAGGAACCTTGTCGTACTTCTTTATACTTCCCATACTGCTTAACACACTGCTAAACACATTAGAGACACTCAATAAATATTTAGCAATTGCCAGTGAATCAAGTGGAAGAAAAACAAGTTGCAGATAATACAAAGATTATGAGACAGAGACAGAAAAGAAGCAGGGAAGAGGATACATAGGAAACTGGTAACAGTGGCTCCACTGGGGTAGGCATTAATTTTAAAAGGCTGAAGGAAAATCTCAAAAGGAAATTAAGAGAATAGTTCTAATATACAATTACAATAGCATCTTTTATGGCCTGAATGTTGCATCTCCCCCAAATTCATGTGTTGAAGCCCTAACCTTCAGTGTGGCTGTATTTAGAGAGGAAGCATCTAAGAAAGTAATTAAGATTAAATAAGAGTGGGGCCCTGGGGAGATTGGTTCAAGATGGTGGAGCAGAAGGACGTGCACTCACTCCCTCTTGCGAGAGCACCAGTATCACAACTAACTGCTGAACAATCATCAACAGGAAAGTGGGCCCTCCCGGAGTCCACCATTCGCCCCACCAAAGAGCATGTAGGCTCCAGTGCTGGGTCGCCTCAGGCCAAACAACCAACAGGGAAGGAACACAGTCCCACCCATCAGCACACAAGCAGATTAAAGTTTTACTGAGCTCTGCCCACCAGAGCCACACCCAGCTCTACCCACCACCAGCCCCTCCCATCAGGAACCTTGCACAAGCCTCTTAGACAGCCTCATCCACCAGAGGGCAGACAGCAGAAGCAAGAAGAACAACAATCCTGCAGCCTGTGGAACAAAAAGCACATTCACAGAGAGACAGACAAGATGAAAAGGCAGAGGGCTATGTACCAGATGAAGAAACAAAACAAAACCCCAGAAAAACAGCTAAATGAAGTGGAGATAGGCAACCTTCCAGAAAAAGAATTCAGAATAATAATAGTGAAGATGATACAGGACCTCAGAAAAAGAATGGAGGCAAAGATCAAGAAGATGCAAGAAATGTTTAACAAAGACCTACAAGAATTAAAGAACAAACAAACAGAGATGAACAATACAATAACTGAAATGAAAAATACACTAGAAGGAATCAATAGCAGAATAACTGAGGCAGAAGAACGGATAAGTGACCTGGAAGACAGAATGGTAGAATTCACTGCTGCAGAACAGAATAAAGAAAAAAGAATGAGAAGAAATAAAGACAGCCTAAGAGACCCCTGGGACAACATAAATCCAACAACATTTGCATTATAGGGGTCACAGGAGGAGAAGAGAGAGAGAAAGGCCCCAAGAAAATATTTGAAGAGATTATAGTCGAAAACTTCCCTAACATGGGAAAGGAAATAGCCACCCAAGACCAGGAAGTGCAGACAGTCCCTGGCAGGATAAACCCGAAGAGAAACATGCCGAGACACATAGTAATCAAAAATTAAAGACAAAGAAAAATTACTGAAAGCAACAAGGGAAAAACTACAAATAACATACAAGGGAACTCCCATAAGGTTAACAGCTGATTTCTCAGCAGAAACTCTACAAGCCAGAAGGGACTGGCATGATATATTTCAAGTGATGAAAGGGAAGAACCTAAAACCAAGATTACTGTACCCGGCAATGATCTCATTCAGATTCAACGGAGAAATCAAAAGCTTTACAGACAAGCAAAAGCTAAGAGAATTCAGCACCACCAAACCAGCTCTACAACAAATGCTAAAGGAACTTCTCTAAGTGGGAAACACAAGAGAAGAAAAGGACCTACAAAAACAAACCCATAACAATTAAGAAAATGGTAATAGTAATTACCGTATCGATAATTACCTTAAACTTGAATGGATTAAATGCTCCAACCAAAAGACACAGGCTCACTGAATGGTTACAGAAACAATACCCATATATATGCTGTCTACAAGACACCCACTTCAGACCTAGGGACACATACAGACTGAAAGTGAGGGGATGGAAAAAGATATTCCATGCAAATGGAAATCAAAAGAAAGTTGGAGTAGGAACACTCATATCAGATAAAATAGACTTTAAAATAAAAAATGTTACAAGAGACAAGGAAGGACACTACATAATGATCAAGGGATCAATCCAAGAAGAAGATATAACAATTATAAATATATATGCACCCAACATAGGAGCACCTCAATACATAAGGCAACTGCTAACAGCTATACAAGAGGGAATCAACAGTAACACAATAATAGTGGGGGAATTTAACACCTCACATTCACCAATGGCCAGATCATCCATACAGAAAATTAATAAGGAAACACAAGCTTTAAATGACACAATAGACCAGATAGATTTAATTGATATTTATAGGACATTCCATCCAAAAACAGCAGATTACACTTTCTTCTCAGGTGCAAACAGAATATTCTGCAGGATAGATCACATCTTGGATCATAAATCAAGCCACAGCAAATTTAAGAAAATTGAAATCATATCAAGCATCTTTTCTGACCACAACACTATGACATTAGAAATCAATTACAGGGAAAAAAACCGTAAACAACACAAACACATGGAGGCTAAACAATATGTTACTAAATAACCAAGAGATCACTGAAGAAATCAAAGAGGAAATCAAAAAATACCTAGAGACGAATGACAATGAAAACACGATGATCCAAAACCTATGGTATGCAGCAAAAGCAGTTCTAAGAAGGAAGTTTATAGCAATACAAGTCTACCTCAAAAACAAGAAAAATCTCAAATAAACAATCTAACCTTACATCTAAGGGAACTAGAGAAAGAAGAACAAACAAAACCCAAAGTTAGTAGAAGGAAAGAAATCATAAATATCAGAGCAGAAATAAATGAAAAAGAAATGAAAGAAACAATAGCAAAGATCAATAAAACTAAAAGATGGTTCTTTGAGAAGATAAACAAAATTGATAAAGCACTACCCAGACTCATTAAGTAAAAAAGGGAGAAGACTCAAATCAACAGAATTAGAAATGAAAAAGGAGAAGTAACAACTGACAGTACAGAAACACAAAGAACCATGAGAGATTACTACAAGCAACTCTATGCAAATAAAATGGACAACCTGGAAGAAATGGACAAATTCTTAGAAAAGCATAACCTTCCAAGACTGAACCAGGAAGAAATAGAAAATATGAACAGATCAATCACAAGTAATGAAATTGAAACTGTGATTAAAAATCTTGCAACAAACGAAAGTCCAGGACCAGATACCTTCACAGGTGAATTCTATCAAACATTTAGAGAAGAGCTAACACCCATCCTTCTCAAACTCTTCCAAAAAATTGCAGAGGAAGGAACACTCCCAAACACATTCTATAAGGCCACCATCACTCTGATACCAAAACCAGACAAAGATTCTACAAAAAAAGAAAATTACAGACCAATATCACTGATGATCCGTGGTCCGCAACAAGGGAAGCCACGACAATGAGAAGCCCGTGCACCACAATGAAGAGTAGCCCCCGCTCACCACAACTAAAGAAAGCTCATGCACAGCAACGAAGACGGAACACAGCCAAAAATAAATAAATAAATAAATTTATTAAAAAGAAAAAAAATGGATTAGAGACCTAAATTTAAGACTGAATACTATAAAACTCTTAGAGGAAAACATAGGAAGAACACTCTTTGACGTAAATCACAGCAAGATCTTTTTTGATCCACCTCCTAGAGTAATGGAAATAAAAACAAAAATAATCAAATGGGACCTAATGGAACTTTAAAGCTTTTGCATAGCAAAGGGAACTACAAACAAGACGAAAAGACAACCCTCAGAATGGGAGAAAATATTTGCAAATGAATCAACGGACAAAGGATTAATCTCCAAAATATATAAACAGCTCATGCAGCTCAATATTAAAAAAACAAAGAAAATCAAAAATGGGAAGAAGACCTCAAGAGATATTTCTCCAAAGAAGATATACAGATGGCCAAGAAGCACATGAAAAGCTGCTCAACATCACTAATTGTTAGAGAAATGCAAATCAAAACTACAATGAGGTATCACCTCACACCAGTTAGAATGGCATCATCAGAAACTCTACAAACAACAAATGCTAGAGAGGGTGTGGAGAAAAGGGAAGCATCTTGCACTGTTGATGGGAATGTAAATTGATACAGCCACTATAGAGAACAGTATGGAGGTACCTTAAAAAACTAAAAATAGAATTACCATATGACCCAGCAATCCCACTACTGGTCATATATCCAGAGAAAACCATCAAAAAGACACATTGCAGCACTATTTACAATAGCCAGGCCATGGAAGCAACCTAAATGCCCATCCACAGACGAATGGATAAAGAAGATGTGGTACATATATACAATGGAATATTACTCAGCCATAAAAAGGAACGCATTTGGGTTATTTGTAGAGACGTGGATTGATCTAGAAACTGTCATACAGAGTGAAGTAAGTCAGAAAGAGAAAAACAAATGTCGTATATTAACGCATATATGTGGAACCTAGAAAAGTGGTACAGATGAACCAGTTTGCAGGGCAGAAATAGTGAAACAGATGTAGAGAACAAATGTATGGACACCAATGGTGGAAAGTGGTGGTGGTGGGGGCGGTGGTGTGATGAATTGGGAGATTGGAATTGACATATATACACTAGTATGTATAAAATGGATAACTAATAAGAACCTGCTGTATAAAAAAATAAATAAAATTCAAAAAAAAAAGAGTGGGGCCCTGATCCAATAGGATTAGTATCCTCATAAAGAGATATTAGAGAGTTCTCTGTGTGTGTGTGCATGTGTGTGCACACACAAGCATACACACACAAGGAAAGACCATTTAAGGTGGCTGTCTGCAAGCCAGGAAAATTGCTACCAAACCCAAGTTTGTGTGCCCAATGCACAGTGAGGCCAAACAATACCAAAACATTGGAGTTTGGAGCAGAGGAATGTTTATTGCAGGGTCACGCAAGGAGATGGGTGGCTCATGCCCTAAAAATCCCAAACTCCCTGAAAGCTTTCAGTGAAGCCCTTTTATAGGAAAGGTGAGGAAGGGGCATAGTTAATTGTTGCAGACTTCTTGGTGTCAGAGCCTCTGTTCTTGAGGTCAAGTCACAATGTTCCTGTAAACCTCCACTGAAACAAATATTATTCTCTGTTCTGACAAGAAAGTGCAAGGTCCCAAGGCTCAACTTTCACCCTCTGAGGTCCAGGCCCTGGCTAAGGGGAGGGGGCCCCTGCGCAGGCCAGTTACCCTACCTGGGAATGTTTGTCCAGAACCCAGTCTGGGTCCTCCCGCTAGTGCCCACGCCCAAATAAAGAGGCAGATCTCAACTGGCAGCACCCTCAGAGCCAGGTCCCCAGACCCTGCCCAGCCATCGTCACTGAGGGAGCCAGGTGCCCAGGACCCAGCCGGCCCTCAGGCTTTTCATTTAAACTGGAGAGATTCATTTGTATAGGATCAATAAGAATACATGTTGCAACAAATACCAGTTAGGTTAGTTCCCAGCTCACAACAGTTGCCCTTCTTTGAGAATAGCCCCAACCACAGAGGTGGACTGGAAATAATGATGTGCCATGTCATTGCAACTTAACCCTGACATCTGGCCACCTCCTAGGGGTAGACAACTGATCTAAGCTCTACCAATTTTTGAAACTTGAACGGAGAAACTGAAGCTGGTTGAAGCTGTTACCTTAATGGCAGTGTCCATATAATCCAGTTGCGAGGCCTCCACGGACTGCGACCCATGGAGACTGCCACTGCCATTAGGTCACAGAGGTGGGGATGGTGGAGAGGTTCACTGCTGCTTCAAGGCCTGGGCCCAGCCAGTGGGTGGCTGTTGGCTCTGGCTCTGCAGGACATAGGCCTCAGCCTGTCTCCAGGACCCTCAGCTCACCCACCAGCCCTGAGGCTGGAGGGCCTGGAGGGCCCTGGGGAGAAGGCCACAATCTGCCTCTCACTGCAATCACTGCTACGAGGACCACTGCAAGGCTTCCTGTTGGTGGAGCTTGACTTCTAACCCCCATGCTAAGGGTCTCACACTAATGAGCGTGTGCTCACTCTACCCCTATTACAAAAGGGCTCTCACCAGAAACCAACCATGCTGACACCCTTATCTTGAACTTCCAGCTTCCAGAACTGCAAGAAAGTAAATTTTTATTGTTTAAGACACCCAGTTTATGGCATTTTGTTATGGCAGCCAGAGTAGACTAATACATAGCAACCAAAAGAATAAAATACTGGGCTTCCCTGGTGGCGCAGTGGTTGAGAGTCCGCCTGCCAATGCAGGGGACATGGGTTCGTGCCCCGGTCTGGGAGGATCCCACATGCCGCGGAGCGGCTGGGCCCATGTGCTACAACTACCGAGCCTGTGCTCTAGAGCCTGCGAGCCACAACTACTGAGCTCACATACCACAACTACTGAAGCCCATGTGCCTAGAGCCCGTGCTCTGCAACAAGAGAAGCCACTGCAATGAGAAGCCCATGCACCGCAACAAAGAGTAGCCCCCACTCGCGGCAACTAGAGAAAGCCTGCACACAGCAACCGAGACCCAACGCAGCTAAAAATAAATAAATAAAATACATAAATTTATTTAAAAAATAAAAAATTTAAAAATATACATAGGGGTAAATCTTCATGACCTTGGATTTGGCAATGGGATTCTTAGATTTGAAGAGTAATGTGTGAGCAATAAAAGAAAAATTGGACTTCATAAAAATTTAAAACTTTTGCACATCAAAGGACATTATCAAGAATGTGAATAAAGACCTAAATAGACATTTCTCCAAAGAAGATATACAGATTGCCAACAAACACATGAAATGATGCTCAACATCATTAATCATTAGAGAAATGCAAATCAAAACTACAATGAGATATCATCTCACACAGGTCAGAATGGCCATCATCAAAAAATCTAGAAACAATAAATGCTGGAGAAGGTGTGGAGAAAAGGGAACCCTCTTGCACTGTTGGTGGGAATGTAAACTGATACAGCCACTATGGAGAACAGTATGGAGGTTCCTTAAAAAACTACAAATAGAACTACCATACGACCCAGCAATCCCACTACTGGGCATATACCCTGAGAAAACCATAATTCAAAAAGAGTCATGTACCACAATGTTCATTGCAGCTCTATTTACAATAACCAGGACATGGAAGCAACCTAAGTGTCCATCAACAGATGAATGGATAAAGAAGACGTGGTGCATATACACAATGGAATATTACTCAGCCATAAAAAGAAACAAAATTGAGTTATTTGTAGTGAGGTGGATGGACCTAGAGTCTGTCATACAGAGTGAAGTAAGTCAGAAAGAGAAAAACAAGTACCATATGCTAACACATATATATGGAATCTAAGAAAAAAAAAAAGGTCATGAAGTACCTAGGGGTAAGACGGGAATAAAGACACAGACCTACTAGAGCATGGACTTGAGGTTATGGGGAGGGGGAAGGGTAAGCTGTGACAAAGTGAGAGAGTGGCATGGACATATATACACTACCAAACGTAAAATAGATAGCTAGTGGGAAGCAGCCACATAGCACAGGGAGATCAGCTAGGTGGTTTGTGACCACCTAGAGGGGTGGGATAGGGAGGGTGGGAGGGAGGGAGATGCAAGAGGGAAGAGATATGGGAATATAGGTATATGTATAACTGATTCACTTTGTTATAAAGCAGAAACTAACACACCATTGTAAAGCAATTATACTCCAATAAAGATGTTAAAAAAAAAGAATGTGAATAGACAATCTACACAATGAAAGAAAATATTAGCAAATCATACATCTGATGAGGGTTTAATATCCAGAGTATATAAAGAACTCTTTAAAAACTCAACAAGAAGACAATCCAATTTTCAAATGATCAAATGATTTGACATTTCTCCAAAGAAGATATATAAATAGCCAGTATGGGCATGAAAAGATGCTCAACATCATTGGTCACTAAGGAATGAAAATCAAAAGTACAATAAGATAGCATTTCACACCCACTAGGATGACTTAAATCCAAAAAACTGAAAATAACAACTTGTTGGCGAGAAACAACCTGTGTGAAGAAATTGAAACCCTTGGGCATTGCTGATGGGAAAGCAGAAATGTTGCAGCTGCTGTGGAAAACCATTTGTCAAGTTCCCAAAAAGTTAAACACAGAATTACCATATGATCCAGCAATTCCACTCCTAGGTATATACCCAAAAGAAATGAAAACATATGCCACACAGAGACTTGCACAGGAATGTTTAGAGCAGCATTACTCACAGTTGTCAAAAGGTGGAAAGAACCCAAATGGCATCAACTGATGAATGGATAAGCAAATTGTGGTATATGCATACAATGGAATAGTATTCAGCCATAAAAAGAACAAAGTGTGATACACACTAAAACTTGGATGAACCTTGAAAACATACAGTAAGTGAAAGAAGCCAGACACAAAAGGTCATATATTGTATGATTCCATTTATATGATATATTGAATAGGCAGATCCATAAAGATGGAAAGCAGATTAATGACTACCAAGGGGTGACAGGAGAGGGGAATGAGGAGTAACTAATGACAGGGTGTTTTTCTGGGGTATTGAAAAAGTTTTGAAACTAGAGAGAAGTAGTAGTTTTATAACATTAATAATACACTAAATGCTGCTGAATTGTGCACTTTAAAATGTTTCACTGAGGGAATTCCCTGGTGGTCCAGTGGTTAGGCCTCCACGCTTCCACTGTAGGGGGCACAGGTTCGATCCCTGGTCAGGGAACTAAGATCCCGCATGCCACAAGGTGCGGCCAAATAAATTAAATAAAATGGTTCATTGTATTATAGTTTGTGAATTTCCCCTAAAAAAAGGCCTAGAAGAAGTCTGTGATATTTAAAGCCTCCAGAGCCTCAGCAAGAAGCCTGCTATGAACAAAAGATGGGCCCCCTCAGAAAAGAGAGAACAGAAAGGGAGTGAGGGAGGTTCCCCTGAGCTGGTTCTTCTGTGGTTCCATGCTTCCTCTCTTGTAGATCAAGAAGAGGACCAGACCAACCTTTCCTTTGCCTTGCCAGCTCCTAACCCAGGATTAGAGATCAAGCTTTAAGGGGTGTTTACTCATTTGTTCATTTGCTCTGGGAAGAACACACTGGCAGAGTCTCTCTTTTTTTAGAAATGGGAATGCCCTCCATTGCACAAAACTGTTGCCCTTGTAACTTTTCTGGAGGACAGTTTGGCAGCCGATACATATCAAAGGCCTGAGCGAAATCATTTACCACAACAATTCCATTTTAAGAGATTTATTTTAGGGAACTAATTCAGGATGCGCATGATATTTAGTGATAGATGTATTTATCAAATCTTTATACATACAAAAATCTGAATATGTAACAATAAGCTTCAGTATATTCTAGTGTAGCCATACAGTGGAACACTATTCAGACATTAAAAATTGTTAACGAAGTGACTATTGTAGAAAGATGTTCATATTTATCTTTTAGTAAAAGGCAGGTTATAAAAGAGAGTATATGATATGCTTTCATTTAAAAAATATGTATGTGGATGACACATGGGGGAAGTATGGAAGCCTATTCACCAAGGACAAGCAAGCAGGGATAATGCTTACCTACCCCCAAGAGCATGTGTGTATTTATGTATTCATTTCACAAATGCTTAGTAACAGCTATGTGTGCGAGGCACTGTAACATGTACAGAGTGTTGGGATTGTGGAAGATTTGGATTTTCTTCTTTTTGTGTCTTTCTGATTTCTCTCCAGTAAACATGTATTACTTCCGCAAATTATTTCAACTAGGTTGAAATGACGTTCTCTTAAATGTGTTATGTAATCACAAATAATTAGCAAGCAACTCGTATTTATGTGATTTTTTTTTTTTTTTTTAGAACAAGAGTCATTTTTATAGGAAAAAAAGTGCCTGTCTCGTTGTCACGGGTTTTTATCTCAAGTCAGTCATCCACATCTGGCGGTTTCAGTTGAGAGCTCAGGGACTGCCTGGCAGGAGATTTTGTCCCAGTTCCAGACCCAGCACAACGGGCTCTGTCACTTTGTTGGGTAATAGCTGGGTGGTGGCATGCTCCTGACCTTGCATGTATCCACAGACACAAAGGCTTGAACCCGATATCAACTGAAAAAAAATGCACAACCTAAAAGCTGAGAATTATGCTTTATTCGGCAAACTTTCTGAGGACTTAAGCCCAGGAGGCAGACTCTCAGCTACCTCTGAGGGACAGCTCCAAAGAGGTGAGGGAGGAGCCAGGATACGTAGCAGTCTGCAACAAAAACCAGGTAGTCGGAACATCAAAAGCTTACTGTTATTAAAGAGAACCGGACATCTCAAGTTAATGAATTTAGTGCTTTCCTAGGTATGCAAGAATCTGGGCTCAGTGAAATAATTCCTCTGATATGCACCTTAGCTATCTAGGGCCAGTATCCTGTTCTTTACCATCCTGAATTCCCTCACAGTGGGCCGCTGGGGGCAGCCCCATTGGCCGATGGCTTGATGACCACAACACCCTGTGTCAACTGATACGGCAGGAGACATTTTTCGTCCACACCAGCCTTCCCTGAGTCTTCAGGGCTGAATGCCCTTCGATCCTCTCGGCACAGGAATGGAGGTCTACACAGAGCTGCCACGGGGCTACCTCCCTCCCTATGTTTCCTATGTCCCCTGATAGGCATAAGTCCCTGTGTCCTGAGACAGTTTCCCCTCGCCTCTGGGTTCTGACCCATGTGGCCGTTCTGTCCGCCCTCCTTATAAAAGAGTTGCAGAATATAAAACCTCCTCACTGCAACATAGAAGGGGCTGCTCTGAGGCCACCTCCCACTCACCTCCCTAGCTCATCTGGGAGGCTGTCAGGAGACAGTTTCTTATCACTGCCCCGGTTTTGCAGAGGGGTGGGCAGAAAGCCCACACAGAAAAGAGCTGCAGAATATAAAACTCCTTAGCTACAGTCTAGAAGGGTCTCCTCAGCAACAGGGTACCCTGCAACTCGCAGCACAGTCAACTGATTGAAAGAGTTTCGGGGTTGTCCTTCGAGGGTGTGGCACAGCATCACAGGGAGCTGGCGCCTTTGCCTCTCTCATCCTTTCACTATGTGAGCAATAAAATGTCTAAATCTAAAAATGGCTGTTATAGCTTTACTGATTGAATCAGTCAGGCCTTAGCCTTGCCTCGTCTTGTATGTGTGAGCTCGACATCTTCTCATCAGTTAAACAAGGGAATTATACTACTAATTGATTCCAGAGGTGCTCTGTGGCTAGCCTATATGTTAAGGTAGTTAACACAAAGCAGCTCCGGGCAACCATTACCCAAATTCTAGGTATAGTGCCTAGAACACACTAATCCACCTCCAGGGCAAGGTGTGGTAACCTGGGTGTGCAGACAGGCTGGGGCGTGGAGGGGATGGAGAGCTGAAATCCTATGCAATATGCTGTGCATATACACAAATTTCTGCTGCAGAGAAGTGCCATAGCTTTCAGATTTTCAAAGGTGGGGGACCTAAACAAATTTAGGAAACACAGCTGTAGGTTATGATAAAGATTTTTCTCCTTTACCAAATTCTAGTCAGGCTCCTCAGCACTCTTCTCAACGAAGCCCCAACATTGGCCATTTTTTTGTTGTTGTTTTATAGTCTGTACTTAGTTTCAGAACATGTTTTTTTTTTAACATCTTTATTGGAGTATAATTGTTTTACAATGGTGTGTTAGTTTCTGCTTTATAACAAAGTGAATCAGCTATACATATACATATATCCCCATATCTCCTCCCTCTTGCATCTCCCTCCCACCCTCCCTATCCCATCCCTCTAGTTGGTCATAAAGCAACGAGCTGATCTCTCTTTGCTATGCGGCTGCTTCCCACTAGCTATCTATTTTACATTTGGTAGTGTATATATGTCCATGCCACTCTCTCACTTCATCCCAGCTTAACCTTCCCCCTCCCAGTGTCTTCAAGTCCATTCTCTACGTCTGTGTCTTTAATTCCTGTCCTGCCTCGAGGTTCTTCAGAACCATGTTTTTTTTTTTTTTAGATTCCATATATATGTGTTAGCATATGGTATTTGTTTTTCTCTTTCTGACTTACTTCACTCTGTATGACAGACTCTAGGTCCATCCACCTCATTACAAATAACTCAATTTCGTTTCTTTTTATGGCTGAGTAATATTCCATTGTATATAACATTGGCCTTTAAAGACTTGAACACACTAACATAGTTTCTAACAGCTCAAAGTCACAACCCTAGAGTGACCTTCATCCCTAGGATGAAACCCTCCTTAAAGTGCCTACTTGAGAAAACTCAAGGCTGCCAAGGAGTGTCCTGTTTGTTCCAGCCATCGTCTGAAGATAGAGCCCCTGTCTCCCAGTCTCCATGGAAGGGTGCTTATCGATAAGATAAGCACCAGTTAGCAAACCCAAATGAGTTTCACATGGACCAACCCCCACCCCAATTCCTGCTTTTTGTCATTTTTCACTTTCCTGACTCTTTTCAGGCCCCTGCCATCCCACACCCCACTCCCTCACTCTCCCTTTAAAACGCCAGTCACCTCTGCACAAATTGGAAAGGCAATAATCTCTTTCCCCTACTGTCAGTAGTTCCTGAATCTGTTTTCACCACTTTAATGCCCAACTGTGCTTATCTTTGACAGTTGTGTGGACCTTAAGAACTCAAAATATAACACTGAGCCAAAAAGTGGAAACAATGCAAATATCATCAGCAGATGGATGGATGAACAAAGTGGGGTATATCCTTATGATGCAATATTATTCATCCATTAAAAAGGAATAAAGTACTGACATATGTACAACATGGATGAACCTTGAAAGCATCATGCTAATAAAAGAAGCCTTTCACAATAGATTACATATTGAATGAGTCCATTTATATGAAATGTCCATAACAGGCAAATCCATAGAGACAGAAAGTAGATTAGTGATTGCCAGGGACTGATGAGGGAATGGGGAGCAGGGAGCTCCTGCCAAAGAGTATGAGGTTTCTTTCTGGGGTGATTAAAATATTCTAAAATTGATGTGGTGATGGTTGCACAACTCTGTGAATATACTAAAAGCCACTTAATTGTTCAATGGGTGAGCTGTATGGCATGTGATTATATCTCAATAAAGTTGTTACAAGAAAAAAAAACATTATAATCATCTAAAATCTCCCCTCAAAAAAATTGATACTGCATTGCAATGTTTTATTCTCCTACTTAGAGGGCTGTTTGGTTTACTGATAGTGGGTTCCTTAAGAAGGCTCTCAGCACAGAAAAACAACACTAAAACAGCAAGTAAATAGTCCTGAGGACAAAAGTGAACTCACAAATACCAAGTACTGTTTTGCCAGTGTCAACAAACCTGGCACGAAAAGCTGGCAGCCATCAGGTGGATAAACAGAAGGCGAGATGTAACTTCAAGCACAGGCCTCTCTTTTGCCTACACTGACGAGTGCCAGAAAGAAGGCATCATTCAGGGTCAAAGGTGACGAGGAATCCAGCTGGCACAGCCATGACTCAGTGCTGTCCAAGTGTCAAGAGGAGTTTAGCCCCAACCCCCTCAACAAGTGGAATTCATATTTCCAAGTGACAGAGGGTGCTAAATAACTAACAGCATTCCCAAGTTCTGCTTGCTCTGAACCTTGTCTTGAATACTTTTCTCTAAGATCAGACCAAGCCAGAGGCACCATTTGAACTCATGATGAGCAGAATTACTTGTATTTTTATTATGAAGATTTTAATGTGGATAATTAAAGAAAATAACATTATAAACACTCATGTACACTTATGTGTACCCTCCCTCCAGAATGTGTACACTTATGTACCCTCCCTCCAGAATTAAGAACTGTTAATATTTGTCATATTTGCTTCAAATCTTTTTAAAAAATGAAAACATTTCATAAAATAGATAGCTAGTGGGAAGCAGCCGCATAGCACAGGGGGATCAGCTCAGTGCTTTGTGACCACCTAGAGGGGTGGGATAAGGAGCGTGGGTGGGAGATGCAAGAGGGAAGGGATATGGGGATATATGTATATATATAGCTGATTCACTTTGTTATAATGCAGAAATTAATACATCATTGTAAATCAATTATACTCCAATAAAGATGTTAAAAGAAAATACGTCAACAAAAAAAAAAGGAAAGAAAAGAAAACATTTCAGATTCAAAGTCCTCTTCTTATCTTTCCCTTTGCCCTCCCTCCCCAGAGCAACCACTATCTTGAATTTGAAATGTGCTCTTTCTGTCAATATTTATATAATTTTACTGCATCACAATGATAGCCCATATTATTTTCATGTGGTTGTTAATTTATGGAAATAGTATTCTACAGTACATATAATTCTATACTCAACTTTGGTTCTGAGTTCTAATTTTTTTATTGAAGTATAGTTGATTTACACTGTTCTGTTAGTTTCTGGTGTACAGCAAAGTGATTCAGTATTATATAATAACTCAGATTCTTTTCTCATATAGGTTATCACAAGATACTGAATATAGTTCCCTGTGCTACACAGTAGGTCCTTGCTGTTTACCCATTTTATATATAGTAGTGTATATCTGTTAATCCCAAACTTCTAATTTATCCCTCCCCCTGCCAAGTTCTATACTGAGATATAAAAAGTTTGTGCGTTCATTATGACTACTGCATAGTGTTCCATTGTATGAATATGTCACAATCTATTTATCCTGCTGATGGGCATTTAACATGTTTCTGAATTTTTGGTTTTACAAACAAAGCTGCAAAAAACTGTTTTGTGCATGTGTGCAGCCATTACTTCAACATTTATAAAAATGTCTGCTTTTATGCAAGACAGAAGCACTGTCATAAAGTTACAAAGATATGTACCAGATAGGTGGACAGTAGGAATTTTCCTCTGATTTTGTACCAGAGAGAAACAATGGGCTGAGGGTAGAGGTAGATCTAAGGGTAATCCAAGAAAAGGCCTTGCCTGGGATGCCCTCAGAGAGGCTGTTAGGAAAACAGAAGCGGCACCCCCAACCTGCACCCCTCACACACCCAGAGGCAAACCTCAGTAAGCTGTGCACCTTTGCCTGCAAGCTGGGATGGTCTGGACTGGAACAATGAGAGTATTCAAGAACAAGGAGGAGATGACCAGCAATGGACGCAGAGCTAAAAAGAGGATGCAGATGCAGAAGTGGACATCAAAAGTAAGGACCCAGAGCCAAACAGGGGTATAAGAGGAAAGGCCATCAGAAGATCTCAAAATATTATGCTGGACCAGGAAGCACTAGGTCAGCCATGCTTTATCTCTTGCTCTCCATTCTTTTGTTGTTGTTTTTAAAATTGTAAAATGCAATATATATGTACACTGTTAAAATGCAAAGGATACAAAAAGACCCAAAAGATGGTGAACTATGCCTGGGCAGGATGAAGCCAGAGGAAACTCTGGTGGAGGTCCATAGCAGTCTTTCAATATAAAGTAAGTCTTGGGATATCCCTGGTGGCACAGTGGTTAAGAATCCACCTGCCAATGAAGGGGACACCTGCCAATGAAGGGGTTTGAGCTCTGGTCCAGGAAGATCCCACATGCCGCAGAGCAACTAAGCCCATGTGCCACAACTACTGAGCCTGCATTCTAGAGCCTGCGAGCCACAACTGCTGAAGCCCACGTGGCTAGAGCCCGTGCTCTGCAACAAGAGAAGCCACTGCAATGAGAAGCCTGTGCACCGCAACGAAGAGTAGACCCCGCTCACCACAACTAGAGAAAGCCTGCATGCTGCAATGAAGACCCAAAGCAGCCATAAATAAATAAATAAATAAATGTATTAAAAAAAAAAAGTAAGTCTTCCTCCTAACTCTCATCTCCAGACTCCTAGATCCCTACAGAGAGGCAATCATCATTACCAATTTCTTGTGTGTCCTCCCAGGGATATTTTATGCACATACAAATATATATATATATATACGAATATACCCCTCATACTTTTTATCCACAAATGATGGCATATTATATAGTTTTGCACCTTACTTTCCTCCCATCTCTTACCAAGCAATTCATATTAATACACATAGATCTGCCCCTTTTATTTATTTATTTGTTTATCATTATTATTTTTTTTGTGTGTGGTATGCAGGCCTCTCACTGCTGTGGCCTCTCCCGCTGTGGAGCACAGGCTCCGGAAGCACAGGCTCAGCAGCCATGGCCCACGGGCCCAGCCACTCCGCGGCATGTGGGATCCTCCCGGACCGGGGCACGAACCCGTGTCCCCTGCATCGGCAGGCGGACTCCCAACCACTGTGCCACCAGGGAAGCCCTGCCCCTTTTATTTTTAATGGTTGTGTAAAATTCCACTGTATGCATGTACTGTAATTTATTTAATTAGTTCCCTACTGGGATATGTAAGTCATTCTAACGTTTCCCAATCAGAAATATTGCTGTCTTGAAAAATGTGTAATATTTCTTGGACCACAAATTTTATCTGTAAGATAAAAATTCTGGCAGTGCATTTGCTAAGTTGGTATGACTCACACTTTATACCTTAATACCTAGTTTCAAATTTCCCATCCCTGAGGCTTTAAAGCGCTACATTAGATCCCACCAGAGTCTCAAGGACAGTCTATAAACATCTGCCAGATGAGACTGAAAAACACTCAAGCAAGTCAAGGTAACTGGAGGATAATCTCTGGAAGGCTTGATGGTAACATAAGTACTGGGAAAGAAAATCCATCTGATCAATGGTATTAGCCAAACTGAAGAAAGAATGTGTTAACAGGATGGGAGTGGCCATTACAAAACCCAGAAGAAGGAGCCAAAGAGCAAAAATAGGCAGCATTTATCTCTGAAGAGAGAGAGATACTTAATCTAATGGACAGGCACCAGAGAAGCACATTCAACCAGGTTTCTTTCTCCAAGGCCTAGATGAAATTTTTTTTCCATACAATTCTACTGCTTTAGTTCTGGGGTCCCTGCACACCAAGCGGTCCACTAATGTAGTTACTAATTTCTCTCCCTAGGTATGTGGATTCTAGGAAGAAGTTAGGTGTATTAAAGAAGGCCACATATTTTTTGACATCTCTCCCATTAATAGGTCAGGTCTACATCTTCTTCTCTAGAATCTGCGTGGGCTCTGTAACTGTTTTGATGTGTAGAATACAGCAGGAATGATGCTATGCCAGTTTCCAGAACCAGGCTTTAAGAAACTGGCAACTTCCACTTTCTGTCTCTTGGAATATTCACTCTGGGGGAAACCAGGACCCTGTAAGAAGTCTGACTATGCAGAGACTCCCATGCTGTGAGGAAGCCCAGGTTAGCCATGTGGTGAAAGAAATAGCCATTCTGGCCAAACCAGCCCAGGCATCCAACATGAAATTGAAGAAGCCATCTTGGAAATTCCAGCCCCAGGAGATGTGACATGGAGAAAAGCTAAGGAAGCCAGCCAAAAACCAGACCTGAGGCCTAAACATATGGCCCCACTTGAGCCATCCCAGCCATCTTCAGCCACTCAAACTAAAGCCCCACTCCACTGTGAAGCAGAGATAAGCCATTTTTGATGTGCACCGCACAAATTCCTGACTCACAAAATCATGAGTATAACAAAATGTTGTTTTAAGCCATTATGTTTTGGGATAATTTGTTAGGCAGGAATAACTAGAATAGGGGGCTTCTATGTGATGGGGTATAAGATCCCTGGGAGGGCTAACTTTTGTAAATAAATACTCCAATCCACAATTTGTTTCTGTGTGTTTGGCCAATATGGGTCAGTTCCCAATAGTCTACCCATGCTGAATGAACTGACAGAATTTAGTTTCTGAACCTAGAAAGCTAAGACCTGATGGGCCAACTTGATCAATCTGCCCACCTCCCTCACTGTCTCTTTTTCACTCTATCTTATGTCAAACAACTCAGATCAGGGAGCTGAGAAGAATCTCACAAAGAAGTTTACCACTAGATGTAGCTACTGCTCAGTACCACTCATAGCCCTTTGATTGGTACATGAAATGTATTCATTCATCAAACATTATCAAGAACCTCCCCTGTACCCAGAACTGTGCCTGGTGCTGGGGGACATAGAGCTGGAAAAAGCATAGGCCCTCAGAGGTTCACAGCCCAATCTCTAAGTTATATTAACAGGTAATGGTAAGAAACATGTGCCCTTAAATATGTGACAGACTTAAAGGGAGAAATAGATAACAATATAATAATAGTAGGAGACTTTAATACCCCACTTCATCATCCACACAGAAAATCAATACAGAAACATTGGCCTTAAATAACACATTAAACCAGATGAACCTAACAGACATATACAGAATATTGTACCCAAAAGCAACAGAATACATTCTTTTCAAGCACACATGGAACATTCTCCAGGATACATCAAATGTTAGGCCACAAAACAAAACTTAATAAATTTAAGAAGACTGAAATCCAATCAGGCATCTTTTCCCACACAATTGTAGGAAACTAGAAATCAACTGCAAGGACTTCCCTGGTGGCGCAGTGGTTAAGAATCCACCCGCCAATGCAGGGGACAAAGGTTTGAGCCTTGGTCCGGGAAGATCCCACATGCCATGGAGCAACTAAGCCCGTGCACCACAACTACTGAGCCTGCGCTCTAGAGCCCACGAGCCACAACTACTGAGCCCGCGTGCCACAACTACTGAAGCCCGTGCACCTAGAGCCCGTGCTCTGCAACAAGAGAAGCCACCGTAATGAGAAGCCCGTGCACTGCAATGAAGAGTAGCCCCTGCTTGCTGCAACCAGAGAAAGCCCGTGCGCAGCAACAGAGATCCAATGCAGCCAGAAATAATTTAATTAATTAATTAATTAATTTTAAAAAAGAGAAATAAACTGCAAGAAGAAATCTGGAAAATTCACAGATATGTGGAGATTAAACAACATGTGATGGGGTATAAGATTCCCCCATGCTGTGAGGAAGCCCAGGTTAGCCATGTGGTGAAAGAAATAGCCATTCTGGCCAAACCAGCCCAGGCATCCAACATGCAATTGAAGAAGCCATCCTGGAAATGAACAACCACTAGGTCAAAAGAGAAATTTTAAAAAATACTAAAGATGAATGAAAATGGAAAACATAACATAGCAAAACTTAAAGTGAGGGGTGCCTAGGAAAGGAGGCTGGGGCCTCGAACATCTGCTTGAGGAATTTAAAGCTGATTCCCTAGGACCTGTAGGGATTCCTGAGCAGGGGAGCAATTAATCAAACATACTTTTAGGGGCACTGACATGGCAGTGTGCATGGATAGATTGTCAGGGCAGATCAAGCAGTAAGGGAGACCAAGCAGGAGGGAACACCCAGACACCACCCCTTCCCAGAGTCCCTATGGGGCTGCTCATGCTGCCAGCCGAGCTGCAGACAAGCACGGAGGCCGACCTGGTGGTGGAGCTGCTGGAGCTGCTGGAGCTGGAAGCGATATCCTCTGCGCTGGGCAGAACAAAGCCCACCAGGTTCAGAAGTTCACGGATCATCTGGCCTTTGATGCTGATGTCCAGTGGAGGGTGGAAATGGAGGCTTCAGAGAAAGGATGCAAAGAATGGCAAAAGCCAAAACTTATGGGAAGCAGCAAAAGTAGTTCCAAGAAGGAAGTTCACAGCAATAAATGCCTACATTAAGAAATAAGAAAGATTTAAAAAAATAAAGAAAGAGAGAGAGAGAAAGATCTCAAATAACCTAACTTTACACCTCAAGGAACTAGAAAAAGGAGGACAAATTAACCTCAAAGTTAGTAGAAGGAACCATAAACAAGACAAAAAAAGAACCCTCAGAATGGGAGAAAATATTTGCAAATGAAGCAACTGACAAAGGATTAATCTCCCAAATAAACAAGCAGCTCATGCAGCTCAATATCAAGAAAACAAACACCCCAATCAAAAAATGGCTGGGGGCTTCCCTGGTGGCACAGTGGTTGAGAGTCCGCCTGCCGTTGCAGGGGACGCGGGACAAATGCTGGAGAGGGTATGGAGAAAAGGGAACCCTCTTACACTGTTGGTGGGAATGTAAATTCATACCGCCACTATGGAGAACAGTATGGAGCTTCCTTAAAAAACTAAAAATAGAACTACCATATGACCCAGCAATCCTACTACTGGGCATATACCCAGAGAAAACCATAATTCAAATTGACACATGCACTCCAATGTTCATTGCAGCACTATTTACAATAGCCAGGACATGGGAGCAACCTAAATGCCCATCAACAGAGGAATGGATAAAGAAGATATGGTACATATATACAATGGAATATTACTCAGCCACAAAAAGGAGTGAAATTGGGTCATTTGCAGAGACGTGGACGGACCTAGAGTCTGTCATACAGAGTGGAGTAAGTCAGAAAGAGAAAAACAAATATCGTATATTAATGCATATATGTGGACTCTAGAAAAATAGTATAGATAATTTTATTTGCAAAGCAGAAAGACGGACACAGAGGTAGAGAACAAAAGTATGGATACCAAGGGGGAAAGGGCTGGGGGATGAATTAGGAGATTGGGATTGACAAATATACACTATTGATACTATGTATAAAATAGATAACTAGTGAGAACATACTGTTTAGCACAGCGAACTCTACTCAATGCTGTGTGGTGACCTAAATGAGAAGGAAATCCAAAAAGGAGGGGATATATGTATATGTATAGCTGATTCACTTTGCTGTACAGCAGAAACTAACACAGCATTGTAAAACAACTATACTCCAATAAAAATTAATTTAAAAAGTTAGTAGAAGGAAGGAAATAACAAAGATCTGAGCAGAAATAAATCAGAGACTAAAAAGACAATAGAAAAGATCACTGAAACTAAGAGATGGCTTTTTAAAAAGCTAAACAAAATAAACAAACCTTTAGCTAGACTCACCAAGAAAAAAAGAGGACTCAGGTAAATAAAATCGGAAATGAAAGAAGAGACATTACAACTGATAGCACAGAAACACAAAGGATCACAAGAGACTACTGTGAACAATTATATGCCAACAAATTGAACAACCTAGAAGAAATGGATAAATCCCTAGAAACATACATTGTACCAAGACTGAAGCATGAAGAAACAGAAAATCTGAGCAGATCAATTATTAGTATAAAGACTGAATCAGTCACCAAAACCTCCTAACAAACAAAAGTCAAAGACCAGATGGCTTCACTGGTGAATTCTACCAAATATTTTAAAGAAGAATTAATACTAAACTTTCTCAAACTCTTCCAAAAAAAAAAAAAAAGAAGGGGAGGGGACAATTCCAAACCCATTTTATGAGGCTGGAATTTCCCTAATACTAAAACCAGACAAGGACAAGTACAAGAAAAGAAAATACAGGCCCATATCCCTGATGAACATAAATGAAAAAACTCTTCAATAAAATATTAGCAAACCAAATTCAACAATACATAAAAAACAACAAACAAACAAAAAAAACATTCATCATGATCAAGAGGGATTCATTCCAGGGATGAAAGGATGGTTCAACAACCGCAAATCAATCAATGTAATACAACATATAACAAAATGAAGGATAAAAATCATAAGATCATCTCAATAGATGCAGAAGCAGCATTTGACAAAATTCCACATCGATTTATGATAAAAACTCTCATAAAACTGGGTATAGGGGCTTCCCTGGTGGTGCAGTGGTTAAGAATCCACCTGCTAATGCAAGGGTCATGGGTTCGAGCCCTGGTCCAGGAAGGTCCCACATGCTGTGGAGCAACTAAGCCCATGTGCCACAACTACTGAGCCTGCGCTCTAGAGCCCACAAGCCACAACTACTGAAGCCCACGAACCTAGAGCCCATGCTCTGCAACAAGAGAAGCCACCACAATGAGAAGCCTGCACACTGCAACAAAGAGTAGCCCCTGCTCACTGCAACTAGAGAAAGCCCGTGTGCAGCAACAAAGACCCAATGCAGCCATAAATTAATTAATTAATTTTAAAAAAACTGGTTATAGAGAGAATGAACCATATATGACAAGCCCATAGCTAACATCATAGTCAATGCTGAAAAGCTGAAGGCTTTTCCTGTAAGATCAGGAAAAAGACAAGGATGGCCACACTTGCCACTTTTATTCAACATAGTATCGGAAGTCCTAGACAGAGCAATTAGGCCAGGAAAAAAAAAAAAAGCATCCAAATCAGAAAAGAAGAGGTAAAACTATCACTACCTGCAGATGACATGATACTATATATCAAAAACCCTAAAGACTCCACCAAAACAACTGTTAGAACTAATAAATGAATTCAGTAAACTTACAGGATACAAAATCAAAAAATCAGTTTATTTCTATTCACTAATAACAAACTATCAGAAAGAGAAATTAAGAAAACACTCCCATTTATGACTGTATCAAAAAGAATAAAATGCCCAGGAATAAATTTAACCAAAGAGGTAAAAGACCTGTACACTGAAAACCATGACATTGAGGAAAGAAATTAAAGACACAAATAAATGGGAAGATACTCCATGCTCATGGATGGGAAGAATTACTATTGTTAAAATGTCCATACTACCCAAAGCAATCTACAGATTCAATGCAATTCCTACTAAAATTCCAATGGCATTTTTCACAGAAATAAATAAACAATCCTAAAATTTGTATGGAACTGCAAATGACTCTGAATAGCCAAAGCAATCTTGAGGAAGGAGAACAAAGCTGGAGGCATCATGTTTCCTGATTTCAATCTATATTACAAAGTTATAGTAATCTAAACAGTATGTTATTGGCATAAACACACACATATAGATCAGTGGAACAGAATAGAAAGCTCAGAAATAAACCCACACATACATGGTAAATTAATTTATGACAAGGGAGCAAAGAATATATAATGGAGAAAGGACAGCCTCTTCAATAAATGGTGCTGGGAAAACTGAATAGCCACATGCAAAAGAATGAAATTGGATTACTATCTTACAACATACACAAAAATTAACTCAAAATGGATTAGACTTGAACTTAAGACCTGAAACCATAAAAACCCCAAAAGAAAACATAGGTGGTAAGCTCCTTGACAGCAGTCTTGATGATGATTTTTTGAATTTGACACCAAAAGCAAAGGTAACAAAAGCAAAAATAAACAAGCAGGACTACGTTAAACTAAATAGCTTCTGCACAGCAAAGGAGGCCATCAACAAAATGAAAAGATAACCTACCAAATGGGAGTAAATATTTGTAAGTCATATATCTGATAAGGGTTAATATCCAAAATATATGAAGAACTCATATAACTCAATAGCAAAACAAACAAAATCCAATTAAAATATAGGCAGAGGATCTGATGTGACATTTTTCCAGAGACAACATACAGGTGGCCAGCAGGTAAATGAAAAGGTACTCAACATCACTAGTCACCAGGGAAATGCAAATCAAAACTGCAATGAGATATCACCTTGCACCGTTAGAATGGCTAAAAGACAAAAAAATAAGAGTTGGCAAGGATGTAGAGAAAAGGGAACCCTCATGCACTGTTGGTGGGAGTGTAAATTGGTGCAGCTACTATGGAAAACAGTATGGCGGTTTCTTAAACAATTAAAAATAGCACTACCATATGATCCCACAGTCCCACTTCTGAGTATTTATCCAAAGAAAATGAAAACACTAAACTCAAAAAGATAAATGGACCCCCATGCTCCCTGCAGCAGAATTTACAATAGCCAAGACATGGAAGCATGGAAGCAACCTAAGCGTCCATCAATGGATGAATGTATAAAGAAAATGCGACGTGCGCACGCACACACCCAGAAATATTATTCAGCTACGAAAAGGAAGGAAATCCTGCCATTTACAACAACATGGATGGACCCTGAGGGAATTATGCTAAGTGAAATAAGTCAGACAGAGAAAAACAAACACTGAATGATCTCATGTGTATGTGGAATCTAAAAATTAAACAAACCAAAACAAAACTCATACATATGAACTGATTGGTGGTTGCCAGAGGTGGGCATGGAAGGAGGGCAAAATGCATGAAGGTGGTCAAAAAGTACAAACTTCCAGTTATAAAATAAATAAGTGGGCGTTACAAGATTACATCCTGGGATGTGATGCACAGCATGGTGACTATAACAACACTGTATTGTATATTTGGAAGTTACTAAAAGAGTAAATCTTAAAAGTTCTCATCACAAGAAAAAAAATTTTGCAACTATATATAAAAAAAAGAAACATGAAATGACAAATATGTACAGGAAGCATTAGGGAGACACAGGAGGGGTCACCAACCCAGGTAGTCCACAATGAGAGCTACAGAATAGACAGCTGATCTCATCATTCTCAGGGTCAACATCTTTGAAAGATATCAGTTTGTTACATAAATTTACATATAAATTTAACATATGTTCACATTTCACTTTCTCAGCACTCTTGTCATTATTTTAGTTAGAAAAGAGAAAGGAACTGGCATTTATGGACTAGCAAGGCTTTCACATGTCCCAATTCCCACTCCAACCCCTTGAAGTCCTACAATGCTTCCCTAAGCTGATTTTATTAATTTTATGAGTGATACGCCGTTTTGGACAACTGAGAGTGCAGGAGACATTATGGTCAGCTGCCCTTATATCATTTCCTGTCCTCTTCCTTGTGCAGCAGGCGCCTGTTTAGGTGGCAGGGCCCCCAACCCCAGCTTTAGGAGTAAGCCTGCATGAGTCTAAGCTAGAGTACACCTATGGCCACTATGATGGATTCAGGAATGGGCAATTAATCCAAGCCAGTTAACTAAGTTCTGTGAGACAGCAGAGCCAAGAGAACTGCAGAACAGAACTGTGGCTTTGATGGTCTCGTGAATCACTAGAGCAAACTATACCTGAAGGGCACACAACTATTAGACTTTTCCATTATAGGAACCAATAAAGCTGCTTTATAGTTTAAGCTGGTGAGAGTGGCAACCAAATGGATTTGAACTGATACAAAGTGGGTCACTGGAAGCATCCTCTTTCTCAATAGGGGTATTAACTGGCTTTTATAGATGTGCAGCACTCTGCTGTTTACTAACTCACACCAGCCACATGTAGTGGGAAGGGCTAATATATTTCCCATGGAGCAGCCCAGGTTCATGTGATTCCAGATCTCTGGGATACAAAGGCTGGAGCCAGGAGGCTCTGCAAAATTCTAGTCTGGCCTCTCCTTTAAAAGTCCACACAGGGGGACTTCCCTGGAGGCGAAGTGGTTAAAAATCCTCCTGCCAGTGCAGGAGACACGGGTTCGAGCCCTGGTTCGGGAAGATCCCACGTGCCGCAGAGCAACTAAGCCCATGTGCCACAACTACTGAGCCCACATGCTACAACTACTGAAGCCCACAGGCCTAGAGCCCATGCTCCACAACAAAAGACACCACAATGAGAAGCCCGCACACCGCAACGAAGAGTAGCCCCCACTCGCCACAACTAGAGAAAGCCAGAGCGCAGCAACGAAGACCCAGTGCAGCCAAAAATAAATTAATTAAAAATAAATAAATAAAAGGCCAAACAGGGACTTCCCTGGTAGTCCAATGGTTAGGACTCCGTGCTCCCAATGCAGGGGGCCCGGGTTCCATCCCTAGTCAGGGAACTAGATCTCACATGCCACAACTAAAAGAGCCCACATGCCGCAACTAAAAAGATCCTGTACTCCGCAATGAAGATCCCCACGAAGATCCCATGATCCTGTGTGCTGCAGCTAAGACCCAGCACAGCCAAATAAATATTTTTTAAAAATGAAAAATAAATAAATGGACACACACTCCTGGCTTTCTCCTCCTTCCCCCTCCACTTCCTAGGGCAGTCGAGAATTTCTTGGTAGTTACCACTGCAGACATAGTCCTGAGCAAAACTTCCCAATAAACTTTCCCTGGAAAATGGTGAGAAATCCTTAGTCCCCACCCTTGGGGCACTGGGCTGCTCACATTTCTAGAGGTTAAATCAAGAAGGGGAAGCTTTCAGGACTCTGGTTTCTTGGCTTACTTGGTTTCTTGGAGCTGAGCACACAGGGAATAATTTTTTTTAACCATCTCCGAGTGCCTAGTGACCTGCCCACCATGCCTCAGAAACATGAACCCAACAGAGAAGACCCTAGGGGAGATGGCAGCAGCCCAGGCAGGTGCAGAGAAACTGTGTTCAGTCTGGACCTTCAAACCCTCACAGTCATTTTCTCCCTCATCATTAACTCCCAGCCCAACTTTCCCTGGGGGGTGGCTCAGATAATGCCATACCCTTTGTCACCCGAGGCCCTCTCTGCCTCTCCTGTCCAATCCATCCTACTGTACACACCATAACCTGGACAGACTCCCTTGGAGGCCATCTTCACCCCATGCCTGCTCAATAGCTCACCATGGCTCCTCAGAAGAACCAGGGCCCTTAGTCTGGCCTTCAGTATCCTCCTCAAAGGCCTGTTGTATCCCAAGTCCCCACAGCTCCTGCCCAGCACAGCCACCTGGTGACCAGTCTGTTCATCAGCCCAGCCCAAGGCCTGTCTACTCCTGTCAATCACTGACAACCACACATGTGCCTGGATGGCATGCTCGAATCAAAGGTCCCACTCCCTCCCCAGCCCTGGACTGGCTTCTCCTCCCAGGGCACTCAGCTTTCTTTCTGAAATTAGCTGTTTGCTGATTTGTATACTCCCTTGTTACCCCTCTTCCCCAAAGAAGCATTTAAGCCCCATGAGGGTATTGGCCACATCTCACTGAAGCTCAGCTCTTGGAAAAATGCCTAGGGCAGAGTGGGTGCGTTAATATTTGTTAATAGTCATCAGAAAGACAAATTCCACGTGAATCTCTTCGGTTCACTTCCTAAAACCTCTCCAACTTAACCAACATTGGATTTTCCAGTCTCTGTCCATTGACAGTGGGCGATCCATCCATCCCTGCCTCATATCAGTGTTCCACTGGATAAAACCTTCTTACTGGACATTGATTTCTTAATAACAAAAATGTACTTTTTCCTTAATGTCTATGATTTTGCTTTCACTCTCTGAGCAATGACATCTTTTTCTCCATTAAGGGGAAATTTACCCTGCAAATCGCCAAACCTCTGTAATCCTCCAGAAGCCATTTCCTCTGGAAGAAGTCTGTGGTAGCCGATATCACCATAGATATCACCACAGATAAATAGCGGTTCTATAACATCTGGCAGCTTATACACTTGCATGTGCTATTCTATTACCAAGACAGCTCCCTTCTCTCCCAACCTCTGTCCACTTTATTTTTTTTAATGTTTGAAATATTAATTTTATTAAGAAAGCATTTGATAGTTGTATTAGATCATATAATCAATCACTTCATTTTTAAATGATGTGGCCTGAGGATACAATTAAAATATGGACTTTTCGGGCTTCCCTGGTGGCGCAGTGGTTGAGAGTCCACCTGCCGATGCAGGGGACACGGGTTCGTGCCCCGGTCCAGGAAGATCCCACATGCCGCGGAGCGGCTGGGCCCGTGAGCCATGGCCACTGAGCCTGCGTGTCCGGAACCTGTGCTCTGCAACGGGAGAGGCCACACAGTGAGAGGCCCGCGTACCGAAAAAAAAAAAAAAAATATATATATATGGACTTTTCTTTGATTCAACAAATATTTGAACATCTACAAGTGCCAGGCTTGGAGATTCAGGCCAAACAGGAGGACCCCTGCTCTCACAGGGCTTACATTCCTGCAAGAGGGCAATATTAAAGAAATGTTTATATTACTTATAAACATATAACACAGGGGCTTCCCTGGTGGCACAGTGGTTGAGAATCTGCCTGCCAATGCAGGGGACAGGGGTTCGAGCCCTGGTTCGGGAAGATTCCCACGTGCCGTGGAGCAACTAAGCCCATGCGTCACAACTGCTGAGCCTGCGCTCTAAAGCCCACGAGCCACAACTACTGAAGCCTGCGCGCCTAGAGCCCGTGCTCCGCAACAAGAGAAGCCACCGCAATGAGAAGCCCGCGCACCGCAAAGAAGAGTAGCCCCCACTCGCCGCAACCAGAGAAAGCCTGCGTACAACAACGAAGACCCAGAGCAGCCAAAAATAAATAAATTAAAAATTAATAAAATTTAAAAAACATATAACACAGAGGAAGTGACAGAGAAAGAAGATGGTGCTTTACAGGAGCACTTTAACAGGTGTCTAACCCAGCCCAGGGAAATCACAGAGACAAAAACAAGTGTTTAAGTAGAAGGGTGAAGACAACAGTTCAGGCAGAGGGAACCTCCTAGACCCTAAGGTGGGGACTTTCTAGACTTAAGGAATTGGAAGAAGTCTAGAATGGGTGGAGTACCCAGTGTGAAAAGAGGAGTCAAGGAGATGAGACTGAATCTCAACCTCTGTCCACTTTAAACCTAGCCTCCCAAATCACCTCTAGTCCAGTGCCCTCCTGCTTCATACCACCCCTTGACCTGTTCATTTCAGTTCATAGCCCCTACAGATTCCCAAGGTATGACCACAGCCCCACTCGGTCCCGAGCTAAACGTGTCCTTCACTTTTTGTCCAACGTCTCCCCATCCCCAACTTCTCTGTCCGGGTGCGCACCACATCCCCTGGTCGCGAGGCCCCCAGCTCGGTTACCTGGAGCTGGTGCAAGTGCAGAACGTAGCCTTGCACCAACAGCTGGAATAAGAGACGCAGCCGCCCTGGCCCTGAAAGCTCCTCTAGGCTCCGCAGCCTCCGATCGCCAGGCCCGGTTCCGGGAGCCCCGGCTGCCTGGGCCGCAGGGAGGGCGCTGGGGATCGCGGCCTTGGCTCTGGCCCCGTGGGAGCCGAGGCCAGGGAGAGCCACCCGCGTCCCCAGCAGCGCCCACCGCAGCCTGGCGCAGCCCAGCGTACCCATACGATTCATGGCTCGCGCCGCCACGCCTTTGGATCGCGAATGCAGAGCGCCTGGAACTTGCCCAGAGACAAAACAGCAGGGGCGGGTTCAAGGGTAACGGGAGCGCAGGGCGGGCCGGACGAAGGTTGACCAGGCCCCTTACTGCTCACTTTTCCTTGCGGTCTTCAGTCCCTCCAAATAGGACCTAAGGGACTCGCAGAAGTCACCCTTTCCAACTGTAAGCCTCCAGGCTCGGGGAGGGGCCGGACAACGCCAAAGCAGAATATGCACGGGGGACTTACGGGAGACCCACAGAGCGCTGACGATGGCCGCCTCTTCCGCGACTCCCCCACCTCGCACTTCCGCGAACTCTCGAGGAGAACTTGAAGCTCGCTTGGTCTCAATTCCCGGCAGGAGTGCGCCAAAGTTCTCGGCAGCCCGGGAGCCTTCCAAGACGGGGAGGCCGGTTCGCCATCCCAGAGCGCCACCGTCTCAGCTGTCCTCACTTCCCGGAGGGACCAGGAACCGGCTGTTGAGATTAAACCGGCCGCTGTCTTTTCCTGATAGCCTCCAGTGTTGATCCCGGAGTCTGAGGGCTGAGCGAGGAAAGAGCAAAAAATCCCCCTGTGCAGAAAAGCAAAGAGCAAAAAACCCGACCCTGTCTCCAGGGTCATCTGATTCCTGGAGGGAGGAAGCCAAACAAACAAATTTAAATATTAGGGTTTTTAAAAATGCAGTTCTACCCCTCTCCCTCCCCACCACCCACATACTCCCTGGTCTGCTGAGGCAGGATTTCTCAAACTGCAGGTTGAGACCAGATTAAGTGAATGTGACCAAAACTATCTTTTAATAAGATGGAAAAGAACAAAATAGTACAGAAAATTTTGCAAGAAGGAAAAGTATTATTTCATGAATTCTTTGTTTCATATATGTATATTCAAAGTACAAGTTTCAAAAAGTTAAAAACATGACTCATACACGAGCTCAAAGCTTATTCAACCCATTAGAGGTAGAACCAGCAGAATGATAAAGCTTTTTCTAAGACCATTTGAAGAATTGGTTATTTACAGGCAGCCAGAGGCAGAAAAGGCATGTTAAGTTCAAGGGGCAACAATTAGACTGACAGCTGATGTAGCTAGGTGTGGATTTCTTTTTATTTATCCCCTTAGGGGTCAGAGAGTTTCTTGACTCTGTGACTGAATATCTTTCATCAGTTTTGGAAGTTTTCAGATATTCAAACATTCCTTTTACCCCATTTATTTTTCTTCTCTCCTAGGACTTCAAATTATATATATATATGTTAGACTTTCTGACTGTATCCTCCCTGTCTCTTACCCTCTCTTCTGTATTGTTCTATCATTTTGTCTCTTCTAACTCATTCTCTATTCAGCTGTGTCTGATGTTAAATCTATCCACTGAATTTTAAATTTCTATTATTGTATTTCTCAGTTTTTCAACTTTAGTTTTTTTCAAATCTGTCCTTTTTAAAATATTTCTAGTTTTATGCCAAAATTCTTAACTTTTTAAAAAAATAATTTATTTTTTGTCTGTGTTGGGTCTTCGTTGTTGTGCACAGGCTTTCTCTACTTGCGGCGAGTGGGGGCTACTCTTCGTTGCGGTGCATGGGCTTCTCATCGCAGTGGCTCCTCTTGTTGTGGAGCACAGGCTCTAGGCACATGGGCTTCAGTAGTTGCAGCACATGGGCTCAGTAGTTGTGGCTCACGGGCTCTAGAGCTTCAGGCTCAGTAGTTGTGGCACACGGGCTTAGTTGCTCCACTGGCATGTGGGATCTTCCTGGACCAGGGCTTGAACCTGTGTCCCCTGCATTGGCAGCCGGATTCTTAACCACTGCTCCACCAGGGAAGCCCAATGTTATTTTTTATTATACCCTTTACTTTTGTAAGCATAGTTGTTTTAAGGATTATGACCAATAACTCCAATACATGGAATCTATGTGGGACGATTTCTATTGTCCATTATTTCTGGTTGTTTTGTGCATATTGCCATGTTTCTTCCTGGGCCTTGTTTCTTTTGATTGTGTACCAGAAAATGTATTCATTAAGTTTCTAGTGGAACTAATTTGAAGTATAGAATGATTTCATTTTCCCCGTGGAAGATTTACTTTTATTTCTGACAGTTGCCTAAAGGCACCCACAATCCAAAATCACCATAATTCAGTTTCAGGGAATGAGATGCTTTGAAGCTGAACTGCAGTTCTTTAGAAGGCTAGTCCATTTCCAGTCCTTAATCTTTTTGGGTCCCAACCCAAAGTTTGGGTATAAGAGATTATGGACTCCAGCTATTCTTCACACAGCCCTGTGAAGCTAAACCACTCAACTTCTCAGCTTCCTCTTCTGAAAATGGGAAATGCTACTAATAGGAAAGTGGTACCTAATGCCTAACTTACCTCTGGAGTTCTGTCTTCTCTTGGTTCTTGTCTGATAGATCTTTATTACCTTGTTTGTTCTCTATGCTGATTCCTTCAAGTAAATGCTGGTCATATTTTCTTCAGCTTTTCAAGTTATCCTTTGAGAGAGGACTGAGTCAGGTATTAAGAGAAGTGGAAATCCAATTTATGCTTTTACCTTTATTAATGCTTTTTTTCCCCCCTCTGGGTTCATTTTCTTTATATATTATATTTTTAACTTTTTTTTTTTAATGACTGCTTAGTGAAATTTTATTTCCTAATGAATGGACTTAATGCTACACATTTTCACATCATACTAATTTGGCCATATCCAATAAGATTAAATACGCAATTTCTTTCACTGTCACTCATTTGCCAATAGTTTGTAATTTCCATTTTGATTTTCTTTTTAATCTAAGTCATGCAGGAAAGTGTTTTTATTTACTTTTAAATAGTTGTAGTTTTGTTTTTTGTTTTGAAAGAGACTATTCTTTTGCTATTAATTTATAATGCTATTACATTGTGGTCAGAGTATTAATGATCTGCTTTTTAGAATTACTAAAACATTTTTGATGGTCTAGTACTTGTTTATTTTTGTGAATATTCCATGTGTATTTTTGAAAAATATGTATTTTGTTTATTAACTTATTAATTTTGTTATTTAAACCCTCTGTAGCCTTACTTATTTTTGTCTACTTGATTTGTTAATATCTGAGAGACCCATGTTCAAGTATCCCCCAAATATTACGGATTTGTGGATCTGTCAATTTTTTTGTGTCTTTTCAACAGCTTTGGTTTTATATTTTGAAGATCTGCTGTTAGGTTCATAAAGGTTCATGACTATTATATACTATATATTCTTGACTATTATATATTCGTATATAGCACCTTTTATAAATTTGAAATATTAGAATATTAAATTGCTTTGGATTTAGTTTGTTTGACTTTAATATTGTTACTCCTACTATTGTTATTCCTATGAATTTGTTTGATACATCTTTTATTCATCCCTCTTATTTTTCAGTCATTTTAGATTATTTTGATTTAGAAGTATCTCTCATAAATACCGCGTAGCTGGATTTTTTTCTTACCTAACAAGAGAATCTTTAAATAGCAAAAATTATTTTTATAACTTGAATGAAAGTTTAAAAATAAATAAATGAAATGAAATAAAAAATTTAAACATAATGAATGGTGGGACTTCCCTGGTGGCACAGTGGTTGGGAATCCGCCTGCCAATGCAGGGGACACGGGTTCGATCCCTGGTCTGGAAAGATCCCACATGCAGGGGAGCAGCTAGGCCTGTGCGCCACAACTGCTGAGCCTGCGCTATAGAGCCCGCGAGCCACAACTGCTGAAGTCCTAGAGCCAGTGCTGCACAGGAGAGGCCGCTGCAGTGAGAAGCCCGCACACAGCGGCAAGGAGTGGCCCCCACTCGCTGCAGCTAGAGGGGGCCCGTGCGCAGCAGCGAAGACCCAGAGCAGCCAAAAATAAATAATTTTTTTTAAAAAACCATAATGAATGATAATTCATGGAAGAGGAACTATAAATGGCTCTTTAGCCCATGCAAAAATGCTCAACTTTACTTGCAATGAAAGACAAATCAGAACTACATCAGAAACCATTTTTCACCTATAAGATTGAAAAAGATTAAAAGTTTGATACCACTATGTATTTGAGGGTATAGGGAAACAAACTCTCAGTCATGGTTTAAGGAAGTACAAATTGCTGCAGAGTTTTCAAAATTTAAAGTGCACTTACTTTTGAGCCAGCAGTTCTACTTGTAGGGATTTTTTTTTCTGCGAATATACTTGCACATTCGTAAAATCACAAATATACAAAGATATTTATTACAGCATTGTTTGTACAGATAAAGAAAATATTGGAAACAACCTGAACCCATCAGTAGAGGATTAATGAGATAAATTATAGTAAATTCATGCATTGGAATCATTTGCAGCTTTAAAAAGACAATGATACAGCTCTATGTGTACTGATATACAACCATTTCCAAGATATAAAATAAAAAAGGCAATATGCAAAGCAGTGGTATGGTAGGCTACGACAAAATTATGCCAGTGTTTGCACATGCATAGAATATCTCTGGAAGGAGACACAAGAACCTTGTAATTGTAGTGGCCTCAGGGACAAAGGTGACAGGGACACAACTTCACAGCATGCTCTCTTGGCTCTTAGAATTGTGTAGTATGTACTTGCAATATGTCAGGGTTTTTTTAAGTGGCTTATTCAAAAGTCACATAGCAAAACATCTTCTTTTGACATTTCTGGAAACTTGTGTCTCAAAGTGATGTCTGGCTATCAAGTAACTTGGTCACTTGGGACCTTACCAGGGCCAAAAAAATTAGTAAAAGCAATAATAATGTATTAAAACAATTAAACCTGTACATACATATAGTACCTTATTTTTTCTTTCTTTTCTTTTTTCCCCTTTCTTTTCTATTTCAGGGGAGGGAGGTATCTAGAAAGAAGTATGTTGGGGAAAATGTATATTTGAAGATACCCATGAATTAAGTACAAGGACAAACAGTGTGTATAAACAAATTGGTTTGAGATTTCAGAGTAGGTTAAAAAACTGGTCTGATTCTTTCGTTTAATTAACTCATACATTTTTGTGATTTTGAAAATTAAAATAAACAAATAAAAACTTTCTAAGCCTCCTGAACACAGAGAATTTATGTTTACATTGCTTTCCAAGGAATTAAATTATACAGCAAAACAACCCCAAAGTAAAAATCACCCATAATCCCACCACTTATATAAGGGAACAAATTAAAAGACCTCTGCTTTGCTTCCCCAATTATATTCCTTCCAAGTGAAGTACTGTTCATAATTTAGTGCATAATCTTCCAGACCTTGTTCTATATTTACATAAACTTTTTTTCACCTGTAGTTGAAAAAAGCATGTTGAAATTTTAATGTGAATTCCCTTAAATATTATAAAGGCTTAGGGCTGTTTTTTAAAAACTATGCCTATTGACCCTTTCTATTTCTTCTATGAAGTCCTTAGTCATATCCTTTGATCTTTTTTATTGGATTTTCTGTCTTTTCTTATTAGTTTGTTGGAGTTCTTTTTCTACTTAGATTAACAGATTAACCTCTGTTACATATATCACAAGTATTTTCTCCTGGTTGTCTGTTCTTTATATCCTGGCTATTATTTAGGGTATAGGTCTCTTCTTTTGGCTGGTCCTGATTCATAAGCATAATAATAAAACTGTAATTCTAAGTATAGAGCTTTCCTGAGTTCTGTGAATCATTCTAGTGAATTATCAAACCTCAGGGGGTTGCAGGAACATGTGAATTTGTGGTCAGTTGGTGAAAACTACAGGTAGCCTGGGGACCTCCAGACTTGTGGCTGGCATCTGAAGTGAGGGCAGTCTAGTTGGGGACTATGCCTTTAAACTGTAGTCTCCACTAACTCCAGGTTTAGTGTCAGAATTGCAGTATTGCACTTGCCCTTTCCTTTCCTTGTGGTTGGTTCTAATTTTGAGGGATTACATTGTGCCTAACACATGTGAGGGCCCCAAACTGGTCCTCAGCTACTATTAGCCTATGCTGCCATTAACTGAAACATCTTCATTTCTACCTGGCTTCATGAGAACTTTGAGGTCATCTCAGGCCTATCTGCCTACATATCTCAGATGTCCTCATACTTGGCATGAGGAAACGTCTGGGACTTCCCTTCCAGGAAGCAGGTATATAGGTCTTTTTTGTTCTCAGATTCTCAGTCATTGGCAGAGGAGAAGTGCAGGACACAGGCCCCTATATCAGGGACACACATCAGCCTAGAAGAAGGAGGAGGAGGAGGAAGAGAAGAAGGGGAATGGAGAAGGAAGAAGAATTAACATTTGAGGACTCGCTATGTATCAGGCACTGTTCTGACCACTTTTCTAATATTAATTCATTTGATTCCTGCATCAACTCTGAGAGTTAATAATGCTATTATCCTAATATTTTACAAAACAGTGGGGCAGAGATTTAAAATAATTTTCTCAAGTCATACAGCTAGTAAAGTCAGAGCCAGAATTCAGGAACTGGGGTCCCAGTGATTATGAATGATCTGTACTGCCTTCTTTTCCATAGACCTCAGCATCGCTGCCTTCCCTTCTACCAGCGAAGGTAACACTTCTGCTCTCAGAGCAGAAAATCCTGGCTCTCAGTAATCAAATATTTTGTTTTAAATATTTCAGCATTTGTCTGAAGTTCAACTTTCGCAAAGCAAATAACTATTTTGTTCTCTGCTGTGTCAGTCTTTCCCTAAAGGGAATGAGATATAATGTGGGAGGGCCACTCGATTACAAGGGAGCAGCTGGGGTTGTTGCTAGATTATAATCTGACACTTGAATGAGCTCTCTATCCTGAAACAAAAGAATTTATGGAAACAAGAGGCAGAATGATTCAGTGAAAAGAGCATGAGTTTTATTAAAATGCTCATAATATTTCATTAAGAAACAAAAACAAATTACAAAACCCTTTCAACAGTTGGTTCTCTTTCTCACACACACAATTGGAAATATACACACCAAATTTAATAATAATTTAATTTTTTAATATAAATTTATTGTATTTATTTATTTTTGGCTGCATTGGGTCTTCGTTGCTGCACATGGGCTTTCTCTAGTTGCCGCTAGTGGGGGCTACTCTTCGTTGCATCACCCTAATCTCTGCCCTCATGTTCACACGGCATATTCCCTGTGCGCATATCTGTGTCCAAATTTCCCCTTTTCATCAGGATATCAGTCATATTGGAATAGAGGCCCACTCTACTCCAGTATGACCTCATCTTAAGTAGTTATATCTGCAATGTCATTGCCTAATAAGGTCACAATATGATCAGTACTTCAGCCTACGTATTTGGGGGCACACAATTCACCCCATCACTAGCATATTCCTAGGAGTGGTGTTCCCAGGTCAGATGAGCTACTGATAATACTGTGATAATGACATTATCAGTCTTAGTATGCAGCTCTCTGCAATAATTATGATATATATGGTATATTTAGAATTTGCATTTTCCTGATGGCTAATGTGGGACACTGTTTTTTCCAAAGGTAGCTGCAACAATTTCTTTTTCTTTTCTTTTGGCTGTGTTGGGTCTTTGTTGCTGCACCCGGGGTTTCTCTAGTTGCGGTGAGCGGGGGCTACTGTTTTGTTGCAGTGCGCGGGCTTCTCACTGCGGTGGCTTTCCTTGTTGAGGAGCATGGGCGCTACATACACGGGCTTCAGTAGTTGTGCCTCACGGGCTCAGTAGTAGCAACTAAGCTCACGGGCTTAGTTGCTCTGTGGCATGTGGGATCTTCCTGGACCAGGGCTCGAACCCATGTCCCCTGCATCGGCAGGCGGATTCTTAAATCTTGACTGCCTTTTAAATTTTAACTATTCTAGGGACTTCCCTGGTGGTGCAGTGAATAAGACTCTGTGCTCCCAATGCAGAGGGCTCGGGTTCTATCCCTGGTCCCACATGCCTGCCACAACTAAGTTTGCATGCCAAAACTAAGGAGCCCTGGAGCCACAACTAAGAAGCCCATGTGCTGCAACTAAGGAGCCTGCAAGCTGCAACTAAGGAGCACGCCTGCTGCAATTAAGACCTCACGCAGCCAAATAAATATTTTTTAAAAATACATAAATGTTAACTATTCTAGTGTCATCTCACCGTACTTTCATTTAATATACATATGCATCATGAAATGGTTATCTCCTTGGCCTTATTTTTTTTGCGGTACGCGGGCCTCTCACTGTTGTGGCCTCTCCCGTTGCGGAGCACAGGCTCTGGACGCGCAGGCTCAGCAGCCATGGCTCACGGGCCCAGCCGCTCCGCGGCATGTGGGATCCTCCTGGACCGGGGCACGAACCCGTGTCCCCTGCATCGGCAGGCGGACTCTCAACCACTGCGCCACCGGGGAAGCCCTCTCCTTGGCCTTTTTAAAGTCAGCTTTATTTACTTATAAGAAAATTCATCCATCTTAAGTGTATAATTTGATGAGTTTCAACAAACATAGTCATATAGCCACCATCACGATCAAGGTATAGGATATTTCCAACCTGCCCCTCAACTGTCCCTCCCCTCTGTCATCTATAATCCTTAGCAACCACTGATAAGCTTTCTGTCCCTAGTTTGCCTTTTCTAGAATGTTATATAAATGGAATCATAAAGTATGTAGTCTTTTGTTTCTGGCTTCTTTCACTCAGCATAACGCTCTTGAGATTCATCCATGTTGTTGCACGCGTCAGTTTATTCCTCTTTTTGGCCTCCTCTAAGTAGTATTGAACAGATATATCACAATTTGTTTATTCATTCACTAGTTGTTGGATATTTGGGTTGTTTCCAGGGTTTTGCTATTATGAATAAAACTGCTGTGAACATTTGCAAGCAGGAGTGAATTGCTGGGTCATATGTTGAGTGTATGTCACTTCATAAGAACCTACTAAGCTATTTTCCAATGTACCATTTTGCATTCCCACCAGCAATGTATGTGTTCCAGTTGCTCCATGTTTGCAGACACTTCGCAGTTTCAGCCTTTTTCATTTGAGCCATTCTGCTGTGTAAGTGGTGTCTCCTTGTAGTTTTTCTTTTTCTTTTTCTCCAAATGCTTATGTTGAGGGCTGACTTTCAACAGATTGCAGTGAGGGAGCTGCTCAGCTGCACACAACCCTGACCCAGAAGCAGGTTGTCTACGAATGGTTTAACACCAGATTCCCCAGGAATGTGCCTTGCGTGACATGCAAGGAGGCAGCCCCCCTTTCTGTGAACTAGAGGCTCTTGGCTCAGGCCCCTGCCCTGCGTGTGCTATGGGCCTCATGGGGGAGAGAGGGAAGCACTTGGCCGCCTGCCTGCAGTAGGGACTGCGGGACCAGCCAAGGAGGCTTAGCCATGACTGCCCTGTGGTTCTGTCTTGCTGGGATTCTTATTCAGAGGTTCAGTCATAATCCCACAGTTGGTAGCTTTTCCCCGTTGGCTCCTCAGCCTGTATCATTATAGTTTTGTTGTTTTTTCTTTTTTTTCCGGTACGCGGGCCTCTCACTGTTGTGGCCTCTCCCTTTGGGGAGCACAGGCTCCAGACGTGCAGGCTCAGCGGCCGTGGCTCACGGGCCCAGCCGCTCCGCGGCATATGGGATCTTCCCAGACCGGGGCACAAACCCGTGTCCCCTGCATCGGCAGGCGGACTCTGAACCACTGCGCCACCAGGGAAGCCCTCATTATAGTTTTAACCGCACTTCTCTGACAACTAATGTTAAGGGCTTCAATTTTTCTAAATGAATTATCTTTTATTAAATCACCAGTTTGCCGTTCCATGTTTATCACAGTTTTGTAAGAGCAACATGCTACTATAATAGTATCATAGTACCATTATAATAGTAACATGCTGTGTTACACGGTGTTACTGTTACTTTATGAAAATGGTTTTGGTGGTGTTAACTGTTTTTTATTTTTTTTAGTCTGCATTATATATCAGGCACTTTACTAGGTGCTTTATGTATATTCTGCCCCCCCACCCCCTTAACCCTCATAACTACCCTACAAGGTAAGCTCTGGTCTCTTCATTTTACTAGTTGAGATTATTATCTTTTAAAAATTGTGTTGGATTTCCCCATGACAGTCCGTAGCATTCCATGTGTCTCAGTCCATTATAATAAGGCACAAATGGGTTTTAGAAAACACCCACCTTGCTATTGATCCTTCTCATATTCTTTCACCTATGAGAAATCTGCCAAGAGCAACATAAAGGCTGCTTGCAGCTCTCAATGCTCCAAAGCTGATGAACAGTCAGGTCAAATGAGCCTGACATTAACAAGGACGCAAACTGCTACAGGGAGATCTAAATGACCGAGTGTTGTTCGAGAGGCTGGATTAGAGTCTCAAGTAGCATGAAATGGAGCTCCTTCAACTACACACCTCTGAAAACCATCACTGTGTCAAAGCAGTTGGGGAATCCATACTGTAAACAGAGCTTAGTCTTAGGACAAATCCAGAGGAAGCCAGGAGAGGAGGTCCCCCGGCTGCCTTTGGTGACTACCTTATTTGGGTAACTAATTCAGCTGTGGAGGGAAGCGGAGCAGACTGTGCACCTGGATTATCAACCTCCTGCACTGGCCCACTGTTGGATGGTCCCAGAGGGCAATAAGGTGTGTCCTTTCAATAGGGTCACAGGAGGCACAATCACCCTCAACTAAATAGCCTCAAATCGTAAGAATGTGCCTGTAACGACAAGCGTCCCCTCGGCACAGCTGTTACGTTGGCGCATGTTCTTTGGCTCCAGTTCAAGGTCTCTATTTTCTGTGCCCTGCTCCTCCCCTCTCCAGCCCCCAGGCATCCACTTCTCCCTTACGCTCCCTTTCTTATCAAAGCTTCTCTCTGAATAGGACTGAGTAAGCCCAATTCACATACTTTTAATTTGCATTCTGTCTGTGAAATATTTAACTAAAGAAATAAATCCCCAACAAAGTGTGAAACAGTAGAATGAATAATGGTGATACAGTGAAGGTAAGGGTGATGAGCTATCACCCAGGCCAAACCCTGTTCTGGCCTTCTTCACTTCTAAAATGTCTCTATAGCTGCCTCATTCCTTAGTGGAAAGGGTTTTACATTTCTTGCCTGCCTTTCCCTAATCAAGGAACAGGGCTTGGATAGCAAATGGAGAAAGGAGTAACCATGCATTAAGTCCTATGTTCTAAGTGCTTTTACTATGTTTTACTTAATTTTCACAACCTTACAATGTAGGTATTACATTCATATTATTTAAAAACTTTAAAAAGTTAGATGACATGCCCAAGGCTACACAAACGAACTTTGATTTGAGCCCTAGGTCAGACTCCAAGGTTCACGCTCTTTTCTTATCCCCATGCCACCTCTCCATTAAGTATTCATTCTAAGTTCCTTAGCGTCTGATCAAGCTTGAGTGAATTTCAAGTAAACAGAAATGGTAGCCACCCTCCTTCCGCTCCCCACCCCGGCCCCCACCCCCAAATCCTTACTCCAGTGCTTCAGAAATACCCCTGTACACTGCATTCCTCGACTCAGGAGCACTTGCTCCCCTTTCTCCAAACAGGGACTGGGTACGTTATCAAGTTAGGGAAAAACTGACATGTTCTGACAAACATCTACTCTACTACACCCTCAAATTTAAACTTTCCCAAAAATCTCATTACTTCCCCCAAATTCCTTATTTAGCTGAATACCTCATACTGTGGCTATGCATTGTTAAGTATGTATGCTGTATTCTTAATAAGCAAGATTTCATTTTCTTTCAAGGCTGAAAGGGAAGTATGACACATTAGCCTCATTCCTTTCTCCAACCCAGCAACACACACACACACACATACCAGATCCTCAAAGGTGATGAAAACTTTAAATGTATAAACATGTTTTAAGCTACTAAGAACACTCTACTTCCATCACTCATTTAATTTCCCCACAGCCCACTCCCCTGCTTCCCATCATGCTGCGGTCCCTTCTCCAGTTACGGGGATGGGAATGGTTGTGCCGTCCATCTGGGGATTCTCAGAAGGCAAAGTATTGAAGCTGGTTCCCAGGGAGTGGCACAGCTCAGTCAGGCCTCCACACCTAAGCCTCTGCACCAGAGGATGAGCCACAACAAAACTGTTTAAGCAGGTGGCTAATTTTCCTAGGAATGCTGCTTCCTGCCCTCGTCACAAGGTTTGACATTTGCACTAGAATACTGCACCCACTCTTGCAGAGCAAGAGGGAGTTGGCTTCAAGTCTAGCAGAAGAGATGTAACAGGACTGTCAAGGACCTCTCCTACGGACCTGACTTTGAAGTCCTTACCACTGCACAGAAGTGACCCAGGACTTTGCCATCAAGCTTTCTTCACAACTGTCAACATGGCCTTCACACATCAACTGTGTGGCCTTGAACGCAGTCAGGCCTCTCAGTGATTTTTCCAGGGCTCCCTCCCAACTCACCACAGAACTCCTGGAGCCACAAAGCAGGATATCTCTCCCAAGCTCAAGAATGAAGGCAGAGAAAGCCTGGGGTCAGACCGTGAGCAGAGCATCCTGCCTGATGCGCCAAAGGGAAAACCTGGGTAACTGAGTCAAGGAGCCAGTTGGCTTCTTGTTGGGCCCTGCTGACAGAAAAATGAAATGAAGTAAAGGGATTGTAGGGCTGGGGAGGGGGCGAGCAGCAACCAGGAAGTGCCAGGTTAAGGAGGAGCATCGTTCAAGTGAAAACCATCTTTCTGATCCAAACCCTCTCACCTTGGCTTCCCCCTGGGCCCAGGAGAGAGAGAGGCAGAGCTTCTGGCTTAGGTGTTTGTGTCCTGTGAGACCTCCGTACGTACAGTTCACGTGGTCAACATTTATTGAACACTCACTGTTTACTGAGTCTTGGGGAGGTAGATCCAGTTCAGAGTACAAGGTTTAGTCAGGAGCCTGACTGGAAGCCCATCCTACAATGGTGGCTGCTCCTGAAACCCGCCCTCCAGGCCACCAGAGTCTGCATGCCCTAGCGACCTGTGAGCCAGACCCCGAACACCAGAGAGTGTGAAGGGGGAACCACAGCTCCTTCCACCCTCCCCTTGGATTGCGTCCTTTGATATATGGACCCAGACAGGCAACAGCAAGTGGGATTATCTGGGCTCCTTTACTGCAGCCATGGGAAATTCACAAAGTTCATAAAGCCTCTCACCTCACAGGGAGACCAGAGCTGAAGGGGTAACATCCATGAGAGAGAAGTCTAGAAGGTTGAACAAGTAGTGATGTGAGGTCAGAATAGGAAGACCTAGGGCTACTGGCTGGGTGGGTATACGAAAGGAGAAATGGTCTGGAGGTGGGGATGCCCCCAAGACTAGGACGATGGGAAATGGGTTCAGCGTGTCATGGCCTCTGCCTGCTTATCTACTGAGGAGGTCTGAAGGCTTCTGAAAGTGACTCCTCAGGACAGGGGGTTGGGGAGGCAGGAGGGTGAGACCTGAGGAAATAAGGACCCTCAGAGGAACCTCCTCAATTATATAGAGAGCAAGGGACTTCAGGCCCGAATATGTTCAGTTTGTTTTCTCCTCTTGAGCCATAACTCAGTCACTGCACCAAGGCCTAAAACAAACCACACATGGCTCTCTAAAAGTAGAAACCAAACCCTGCTTTATAAGGCTGAGTGGCCATCATTGGCTTCTCCACTGAGATATGAGGTGCCAGCCAGTGAACCTTCCTCACCTTGTTCCCCTCCCCACCACCCCTCCAGTCCGCCAGACACCCCCCTCTACAACTCAACCACTTCAAAAAATACTCTGAGGAGGGGCGAGGTGGAGGGGTGGGAGCTCAGGCTGGCCGGCCAGCCGGTTCCCATGAGGTAGCTAAGGCTGGTGCGCCTGGGCAGGGGCTGGTGGAGGCAGGCCCGTCACAGGCTCACAGCAGCCAGGAGGGAGTCACCAGCTGACTGGGAGGTGGGGCAGGCAGAAAGCCTCGAAGTCTGCCCAGAGTACTTGATCAAGGGTAACGTCTGGGTGGAGAGGCTGGGCTCTTTGCTGGTGTCCTCACTGTCCTTTGAGGAACTGGGTTTCCTGGGGAAAGGGGAAAGGCCAGCTTGGGTCTTCGTGGGCTTGGGCATGGTCCCATCTCCAGAGAGTGGTATGCTTCCCTTGGAGGAGCCATGTTTTCTGAAGGGAACAGAGGGAGGAAGAAATGACTGAGACATTGTGTAGCTGAGACTTTAACCCACGACCTGCTACCTTCAGAGTCTAGAGCAGGCATTCACCGTATTCATTTCAGTATGGCTGCAAGTGGCTGCTTTTGCGGATGAGTCTGTGCTCCAGCTCAGCTTACTGGGCAAACCAAGAGCCACCAGAAGAAGATACTGTGGCTGCATATTCTGATATTCCCACCAACCCCCAACTGGAGGACGCTGATCTCATCATACTCTGGGAAGAGAGGGAGTAGGAAAACTCCCCGAATTCACACTCAACACTCTTCCCTCGCCCAGGCGGCACTCACCCCAGCTTGCCAGTCTCCGATTTGGAGAAATCATTGAGCGTCACATCATCCTTTGGGACAGTCAGAATTGATGTCGGGAGAGTCCACTAAAAGCAAAGGAAGCAATGAGGCCAAAGGGTGAGGTAGAGGTCAGGGGAGAGTGTCTGGGTCTTAGGACTCTTTCCCAGCTCTACCTCTGAGTGATCGAAGGGCTCTTCCCTTCCCTACCCTGCAGAAATGGGCCCACATGGGGAGAAGTCTTGGTCCTCTCTTGATTCAGATAAGAAGCTGAGGCTACAAAGCATCTGATCCTTGAAAGAAAGGCATCCCGGGAATCCTGGAGGCAATTATTCCCTTGAAAGGGAATGGTCCCGAGACACAGAGACCTGCAGAACCTTGGGAAGAAGTGAGAGGGTCTGGACCTACACCCAACTCATGCTGCGCTCTTAAGGTGGAAGAGGGAGGGGCCTGAGGTAGGACTGTCCCCCTTCACCCCAACGGCACTACTCACCACTGGAGCAGAATCAGAGATGGCTCCTGTGTGGAACCCTTTGTAGCACCAACTCCGAAGCAGATCTACTCCTGGGACAAGATTAACAAGGGTGGGACTTAAGAGGGTGGAACCAACTGGCCTATTCTTGCCACAGAGGCCCACTTCTTGGTCTATTGGGATTTAATCTCTCATTAAACATGGCATGTGGGCAGGGAGGACACATCACCTTTGAGCTTGTTGCCATGGTACTTCTGTTCCCACTGGGTGGTGAGAATGTTGAAATATCGCGGCTGCTCAAAAAAGCGGAGATAGCGAGAAGAGATTCGAGAAGGAAAAATTCGTTCAAATTGACCACGGCGAGAAAACTCATCCTCCATCTCAACCAGAATCCGAACATCATCTGGCGTCAGGACATCCAGCACAGATGAATAGAAGTCCTGTGGGCCAAGGAACAGGGGGGAGAAGGGTATGACAAAGAGTGTAAGCCAGAGGCAGAGAATCAAAAAGCTGGGGGATGGGGAGTACAGCTCTGGGGTCCTAAGGCTCCAGGACCAAAGGACCACCGAGGCAGTCTGGTGGGCCCACTCTGGGCCTCATCTATTCCCAAGTCTGCTGAGCTTATTCGGGGGATGAAGAGACTCTTGGCTGGGGTGAGGGGAGACAGGGGGCACAGAGGTTAAGCGATTTGTTGGATGCAGTCAAGATCAGAATCCAGATTTGGCCACAGCCTTGTGTCTGCCACACTTCCATCTGACTCCCTCATCTGCTCGGAGAAAGTCAGGCCTTCCAGGAGCTCAGTGCCCCTCAGGGAAAGAAACCCAAGGGTCTACAGCTCTACAAGAAGGGTGGGCTGGTACAGCACTTTGCTAAGAGGAGTGGTTGTTGAACATGTGATAAGGGCCATCAACTCTCTCCGGAATGACATACATTCCAACAAATCCCTGCACATCAGGGGATGTAGGAAACCCTGCCCTAGAGGGAAGAAAAACTGCTTGCCTTGGGGCTCCACAGGTTTGACCAGGGAAGCTTTCTACTAGCACTGGGGTGAAGGCAATTTCCTACCTGATCAGGAATTTTCTGGGTCAGGTAATAGGCTTTCTTCATCTTCTGTGCAGTGAAGTACTCTGGGGCCATTCGACATCTGTCCCTGGGGGAGCTGGGCAGGCTAAGGCAGAGGGTGGAAAGGGGGCAAAGGGTAAGGTCAGCAGCTTCACATCCTGAGGACATGTAGAGAGAGGGTCCAGCCCAGGAAGACACCCTTCTCAAGAGAAGACAAAGAAGGATGGACAGAAGTTCGTTACGTGAGTAAATCAGACTGCAATGCACTGCATTCCGGTAGCCTGAGACTCAAAGATGAAGTACCATGTAAGAACTAAAAGAGTACAAAGCACCCTCTTTAAGTTGTATTTAAATGATAAAAAAAGGAGGACCATGGAACAATCACTGTATATATTTCAGTTTAGCTTAATTCAGTGAGCACTTACTATCATAAATATCCAGCTTGGCCCTACTGGCTGTGTGATCCTGGACAAATTCCCTGACCTCCCTGCACCTCAGTTTCATCACCCACATTACAACAATTACTGCTGAGAGAGACACAAAGATGGCCTCCAAGAAGCTCACAGGATGGCATGTGTCAAATGACAAATAACTATAGCACAGAGCCAAATATAAGTCTACAAGGTACAGTGGGGAAAGCAAGTTTCGTTACCAAAAACTTGAGCTCCCTTTCCTCAAGAGTGGTTCTGAGTGCTTTGTGGGGTGTGGAGGAGAGAGCCCACATTGAGCTGGTTTCATGAAGATGCTGCCTTCAGCTAGGCTTTGATGGATGGGTGAGGTTGAAACAGGGAGGTCTTGCTGAGTGGAAGGAGGAAGAAACCCCATGAGCAGAGGAGGGGACACCACAGGGGAACAATGAGAAGCAGTGAACATTTCAGAGAGGAGACTAGACTAACTGATCCTTAAGGATTCTTCCAGCCTTGAGGTTCTATAAGCGATCCAGTTTGTCAGAGCACAGGAGCTGGGAAGAGGAATTAAGGGAGGGGCGCCTGGGAAAAAGAGGCTGGGGCCTTGAATGTCTGCTTGAGGAAGTTTTTGTTTTTGGCTGTGCCGCGCGGCTGGTGGGATTGTAGTTCCCCGACCAGGGACTGAACCCAGGCCCTCAGCAGTGAAAGCGTGGAGTCTTAACCACTAGACTGCCAGGGAATCCCCTGCTTGAGGAATTTAAAGCTGATCCCCCAGGCTCTGTGGGGATTCCTGGGCAGGGGAGCAATTAATCAAACATACTTTTAGGGGCACTGACATGGCAGTGGTGTGTGAGTAGATTGCAGGGGCAGACCGAGCAGCAAGGGAGACCAAGCAGGAGGGAACACCCAGACACCACCCCTTCCCAGAGTCCCTATGGGGCTGCTCATGCTGCCAGCCGAGCTGCAGACAAGCACGGAGGCCGACCTGGTGGTGGAGCTGCTGGAGCTGCTGGAGCTGGAAGCGATATCCTCTGCGCTGGGCAGAACAAAGCCCGCCAGGTTCAGAAGGTCACGGATCATCTGGCCTTTGATGCTGATGTCCAGTGGAGAGCTGGAGTGGAGGCTTCAGGGAAAGGATGCAAAGAGTGGTAAAAGCAGATGCCAAAACTGTTTCCAGTCCCAAGTCCCAGTCAGTGCCAGCCCCATGTACACCCAACTCATGAGCACCATCACGGATAGTGAATAACCTCACACAGGGTGGTTCCTGCCCATGACCTTGCTAGGGAAAAACATGCAGTAGGCATCAAGTTTAAAAGAGTAACTTTTAACAATCTGTCTCCAATGTCAGAGAACCCTGAGATAACGGCAAAGAATAAGGGAATGCGTAAACAGACCATGAAGGGAAAACACATATTCTAGTGAAGGAAAGGTTTTCCCAAAGTCAGCAAGACTGGAGCAGAAACAGGATCTTGAGGACACAGAAAGGCTTCTACTGTGAGTGCCCTGAGAATACCTACCTTGGGGAGATGTTGACTTCCAGGACCCAGGGCTTGAGGTTCTCATCGAGCATGATGTCGAAACCGAAGAGCTCGTGGCAGCTGTAGGGCCGCCGCACATACATCTTCAGCAGGCTGGTCACATAGGGTTCCGACCTAGTCACAGGGCGGAGAAAGTACTCAGCTCAGCTCCTCCCAGAGGCTCCACCTAGAGCTGCCCTGCCAATGGAGTGGCTCGGAGACAGGAGGACAGAAGCAACCCAGGAAAAGAAGCTCTCAAGAGATGTTTGTGATCTGGAGCCAGCTTCTGGGGATGAAGTTCAGTAGAAGAGCAGAATTTAAGTCTATCCATTCCTTCCTAAACCCTGTCCTCAGAAATGGAACTTTTGACAGCATGGTCAAAAGTCTGGAGCACAGCAGGGTGGAGGCCCATAAGAAAAGGGGGGGTTCAGTGGCAGGCCCCACACCCAGGGTAGCAGTGTGACTCACGAGATGATCGTTTTGACAACAACGTCCTTTATCTTCTCCCAGATGGCATCACTGTTGACTCCCTTCTGGCTCAGGTAGCTCCATAAAGCCTTCAGTGCCCTGTAAGGCAGGAGAGGAGGAGGGAGAATTTAGGGTTGTAGTTTATGAATGAGCAATGAAGAAAAGAGAAAGAAAAAGGAATGAGAGGCCCAAAGGTACCTTCTTCATATATCTTCTTTTGATGTTTTGAATTAAGACAGAAATGAGTTGGATGCAAACAGACCAATTCTAAATTGCCAAGTGTTTATATAATCTCTGGGTCTTATATTAATCCTCCACTCACCACCCCCTCGAAACCTCCCCAAACCCCAGAACCCTGTGCTCCTCTAGACCTCCACTTGATGGGGACACTGTCTGGGTACCATTTGTGGCCCTGGCAGGCCGTTTCATCTTCATTGGCCTGGTACTCGGCATTCTTTTTATTGACACTGTAGTTGGTCAGGTGCATGAACTTGTTGCCAAGGCTCTTCATGGAAGGGGAATACCTGGAAGTGAGAGGAAAGGCAGAGGTGAGATGGCAGATAGATAACGGTCCAAACATTTCCCCACATCCTGAGGAGGCAAAGGACAAGTGGACAGATCTTTTCAGATGCACAAGGGTCTGAGAAGTACACCTACTGGTAAGATTTCCCAAACACCACAGATAAACTCATCTCCCAATTTATCCCACCTCAGTCCTGCAGGAAGACCGTCCCTATTCAGTGAAGCAGAGGACCTCCTTATTGCCCCTTCCACATATAACCGTGATTTATAATAACAAATATACATATTGGTCTCTGCCCCCAGCCCCTGACACAGAGCTCCTAAAACCTTTGTAAATTCTTAAGTGGTAAGAGTACAAGGAGCATCTTTGTTCTCAGATTTGGTCTTTGACCCCAGTTCCCGACACAGAGTGCCTGAAACTCTTATAATTTCCCGGGTGATAGGAGCGTCTTCTGTTCTAATGAGGCGACACTGGGTAAGCTCTTGGGTGGCTTCTGGATGAGGGACAGTCACTGGAAAGACCAAGCCATGATGAGACAGTTGCAAGTTTCAACTCCCCCCACTCAACTCCCATTCTCTTAAAAAGGGAGAAGGGCTGAAAATGGAGTTAATGATCAATCATGCCTAAGTGATGAAGCCTCCAAAAAAGTCCCCAAAATATGAGGTTCAGAGAGCTTTCGGGTGGGTAAACCTCTGGAGGTGCTGCGAGAGCAGCCAGCCCAGAGAGGGCATAGAAGCTCCGTGCCTCTTCCTACATACCTTGCCCTGTGCATCTCTTCCATCTGGCTGTTCTTCTGTACCCTTTATCACATCCATCTTTCATAAATCAGTAAACATAAGTAAACTGTTTTCCTGAGTTGAGTGAGCTGCTCTAGCAAATTAATCAAATTGATACCCCTCAGCCCCAGCCCCAAGGAGGGGGTCATGGGAACCTCTGATTTATACCAATTGGTCAGAAACACATGCGGCACCCTGAACTTGCAACTGGCATCTGAGGTGGTGTAGAGAGGGGCAGCCTGAGACTGAGTCCTTAACCTGTGGGATCTGATGCTATCAGTGTCAGAATTGAGTTCAATTGTAGGACACTCACCTGGAGTTGTGTAGAACTGCTTCGTGTGGGGGAAAAAAAAAAAAAAAAAACCCACACATTTGGGGACCAGAAGTGTCAGAAGTGAAGTGTTTGATGTAAAAGTACAGGAGACACACAGGAGAAAAGGAAGACTAGGTTTTCCCAAAGGCACCCTACCTTCTCCTTTGCTAACAAAACCTACCAAAATATTGGTTATTTTCCTGTTTGGTGTCCTCTGGCTTCCCTCCCTGGAGGGAAAGCAAATCCCCAAAGCTGTCAGCATGAGGCCTCACCACTACCACATACTTGCAACTGGCAAAGCGGACGAGTCCATCTGAAAAGAGGTAAATCCGTAGAGGATCATAGGAGGTGACGTAAACATAGATTCGCAGGTCGAACTTGCTGCCGCTGATGAGGTAGGGTTTGTGGAGATACCTACACAGGGAAAGGCCAGCTTCAGGGACAGGACAGATGAGATGGGGCTTGGTAGGTAACTGAGCCATGGCAAAAGCCAGCTAACGGTCTCCAGGACAAAGACCTTTAAACAGCTGGCTGAGGAAGTTTTTTGGCTGGGAGGACAAAGGACAAAAGAACATCATGAAAAGGGAACCTCCAGGCTGAGAAGATGGGAAACGGGGAGCGGGATCTGAGCTGGAGACCGGCTCACCTCTGTACCAGAAGGGGTCTTCGCTTGGGGAGCTGACTCCACTTGTGAATGACCTGGATGCCAATGCCTCGAGCAGATGCCGGCTAGAGGTCAAGGGGAGAGGAGAGGAGCTGTTTACCTGGCCAGACACTCTGCTGTTCCCACTCTCAGGCCCCGGCCTGCCACCTGCCGTGATTCACTCACTGGTTTAACAATCCACTTTTGGCGGCTGCTGCTCTCCCAGGCTTTGCGCAGAAGCTTGGCATCCTGGGGCAGGATGAAGGACTGGGGGAAGAAACTGAACTCCTTCTTGCCAAACCGGCTCTGCATGCGGGACAGGTTCCGCCACAGTCGGTCCTTTCGCCCAATCTGGAATGAACCTGGGAAGTGGTTTAGCTACAGAAGGGACAAAGGGTGAGAGTAGGGAGAGAGAGAGTCCAGGTGAGGCCACAAGGAAGACAGCAAGATTCACTACACCATTTCAACATTCAAAGCTCCTGTTCCATCTGATTATCACCGTCTAAAGGTCCTTAAGTATTCAGCTGCCAAGCGTTCACCAAAAAATGATTCAAACACAAACACAACAAAACGGAGTGCCCTTTAGGAGTCAACAGTTCACGACATAAAATAGTACCTAAGACAGACATAATATTCACCTTAAGAGCAAAGAAAAAGCTGTTAAGTCTTTTTCCATGCCTGTAGGACAAAGACAGGAAACTACCTGGCTTTCCTGGGGAAAAGGGATTATTCATTCCAGCATGAGACCAAAGTCCTCTTTACACATATTCAGCTTGGAGGAATGGAGGCAATGCGCAGCGGTTACAGGAGAAACATAATAAACTGAAAACTGACACTGCATCTCAAGACACTAGAGGAAAAAGTGTCTTTTAGAGGCTGCAACTATCTAAGACACCGCAGCTGAACTACTACTAGACATGCGTGATCTGCTGGGGGCTCACCCCGCACCTGCCTCCTACACTTCCTCCGCTCCCCTATGAACCCTCCTGACTTCTCCATGGTCATCCTCCTCTTCCCCCACTTCCAATACCAGCCTCCTCCTGCCCAATCCAGAGTCCAGGGGAAGAATGGCTCAGAAAGGGCCCCTACCTTCTGATGCTCCTGAATGGATCGGAAACTAGGAGACTTCATGTGGTGACCCCAGCAGCCCAGCCAGTCATCATTCCCTACAGAAGGCACATCAGGAAGTCAGTCCTGCTGGCAGCTCAGTCCCTGGGACAGACAGAGGCTCAGAGGCCCCAGAAATACCACTGGGCCTGGGCATAGCTCCCAGCCCCGGTTTTCTAAGAGTTGCCATGGAGCTGTCCTACATGAGGCCCTGGGGTCAGGACTAGAACAATGGGCCTCTGTCTTGCAATTTTGAGGAACAGACTCCAGCCCAGAGGGATTTCAGACCTATGTCCTCCTATGAAGTTGGAAACTTCAGGACAGGGTCCCCACATAACAGGAGGTATCTAGGGCTCCGTTCCTGCCCAAAGCCCATCTGTTGGGGCAGAGGACAGGCTCGAAGTAAGGCAAGTGACTCACTCTTGCTGATTTTGAAGTGGGACCGTCCAATGGTCTGCTTGACAAGGTTGGGGGTCACTGTGCTCATCTTCCACCGGAGCAGCTTCCTCTGCTCCCAGGGAAGTTTCTCCACTGGGGGAAAGTGGGGAGGTGGGGGGAGAGTGTGGAGAAGAGCAGGAAAGTCATGGTGAGAAGAGGTAAAAGATGGCACTGTCGCTCAGCCTTCCCCGGGTAGGCAAGTCACTAAGTATTGTCCCATATCAGAGTTTGAAAGGAGCACACTTTGGGGAAGAAAGGAGGCGGCACAGGAATGAGGAAAACAGAGAGGAGAGGCGGTTGAAAGGGGAAAGACACAAGGTTAGAGGGCAAGAATGATCATGAAATTATGGGGCTGAGAGGGTCAGCCAAAGGATGGACAAGATAAAGATCCCCCACCAGACTGGTGAGCCAGGCGGGGAACCAAGCACCAATACAGCCATTCTGGAAAGCCCCTTCCACCCTACTGCCACCCCCTCCCAACTTCGCTAGCATCCTTCTCCTGGGGGTTCTTCTGGGCTGACACTTGGCCAGGTTTACCTCTCTCATCCGGAGTGCCAAAATAGATGGTAGGGGGCACGTTGGGAAAGAGACTGTAGATGAGGGCTGGTCGGACAACTTTCTCTTTGGAAAGGGGTTTGGTCAGAATCTCCATACAGTTCCTAAGATGAAAAACAGAAATGTGGTAGAGAAAGGGAAAGCCACAGCCCTGAGTGCTGTTACTATTACATATTTCTTCCAGGGCGCTATCTTTTACACTTTGATTCTACAAAAACAAGTGCTCAATAATTATTTTGCAAATATTAATCCATAAGGTGCTACAGCTAACCTATACACAGTCACACCATTAAAAATCACCTAAAGACAAAGTTTTCCAATACTTCATTCTATGAGACAACTCCAAAATTTCCTGTGACAAGCCACAGGCTGAGGAGGTTCCTGAAAAGAGTGGTTCTCAGAGAGCAGGTAATGAGTTTGAGTGGATAACAGTAGAGGAATATACTACACTAAGACTAAGAGAAATAACAAGGAGAGAAAAAGAATGATATGGGTAACTAAAAAGGAGGAAAAGCAGAAAAGGTAGAAAAGAACTAAGAAGAGATATAGAGATTTTTAAAAAGAAAAGGGGGGGAAAGGCAACAGAAAGAAAAGAAGTAGTGCTACTCCTAACTCATTTTACATTTATCTGAAAATATATGGTTGATTAATGCTCTTCTCTGTTTTGAAAATGATTCGTTAACATCAGATTTTTACATAACAATGTAGTAACACATGTCTGGGAATCTGTGGCAGTGGGCCATGGGGTCCCTACTGTTATTCCAACAATGTCTTGGCCAAGGCTAGCTCAAGGAGTCTCAAAATAGTGAAAACCTCAACTATCTATTGACAGACCCAGACCATTTCTTCAAACAGCATTGAAAGTGGAGAGAGTAGTTATTACTCTCTATACTGAGCTATATGATCCACAAATATTTTTTAAGATTAATTTTTAGCTTATAAAGAGCCACTCTACTTGTTTTTTTTTTAATGCGGGCCTCTCACTGTTGTGGCATCTCCCATTGCAGAGCACAGGCTCCGGACGCGCAGGCTCAGCGGCCATGGCTCACGGGCCCAGCCGCTCCGCGGCATGTGGGATCTTCCCGGACCGGGGCATGAACCCGTGTCCCCTGCATCAGCAGGCGGACTCTCAACCACTGCGCCACCAGGGAAGCCCTCTACTTGTTATTTTGCAGCACGACAGAAATAGGCACTGTATGTAAAACACTTCAGTGTTTCAAACCTTAGAGATTTTTAGTGCATTTTATTGGGTCAAGTTAAATATTAATTCCTAATTAAATAAATCCAATTAATTCAACTCTATTCCTCATTTCCAAAATATTTTACTTTAAAGACTTTTCATTTACTGAGTATCAGAATTTAAGATTGTTGAAAATCAAGGAGAATGAGTTAATGTTTAAAAACAAAGACAAGACAGGAATGCAAAATGGTGCAGCCACTCTGGAAAACAGTTCTGGCAGTTTCCTAAAAAACTAAACATGCAGGATTTCCCTGGCGGTCCAGTGGTTAAGACTCTGTGCTCCCACTGCAGGGGGCTCAGGTTCAATCCCCGGTCGGGGAACTAAGATCCCACATGCTGTGTGGCACGGCCAAAAGAGAAAAAAATCAAACAAAAGAAACTAAACATGCAATTACCATAGAACCCAGCAATTACACTTCTGGGCATTTATCTCAGAGAGGTGAAGACTTATGTTCACTCAAAAATATGTACACAGTTGTTTAGAGCAGCTTTACTCGTAACAGTCAAAAACTGGAAACAAACAAAATATCCTTCAGCAGGTGGCTGGTTAATCAAACTGTGGTCCATTGATACCATGGAACACTACTCAGCAATATAAAGGAATGAACTATGGATACATGCAACAACCTGGATGGATTTGCAGAGAATATGCTGAGTAAAAAAAGCTAATCTCAAAAGGCTATATATGGCTATCATTCCATTTGTATAACATTCTTGAAATAACAAAACTATCAGTTGCTAGGGGTTAAGAAGGGGATGGGAGGAGGAAGGAAGGAAGTGTGCTCTCAGGATAACAGGAGGGATTCTTGCAGTGACGGAAATGTTTACATTTTCACTAATGTCAATGTCTTGATTGTACTAAATTGTACTACAGTTTACAAGATGTTACACAGGAGGGACTTCCCTGGTGGCACAGGGGTTAAGAATCCGCCTGCCAATGCAGGGGACACGGGTTCGAGCCCTGGTCTGGGAAGATCCACATGCCACGGAGCAACTAAGCCCCTGCACCACAGCTACTGAGGCTGTGCTCTAGAGCCCGCAAGCCACAACTACTGAGCTTGTGCACCACAACTACTGAAGCCCATGCACCTACAGCCCAGGCTCTGCAACGAGGGAAGCCACTGCAATGAGAAGCCCATGCACCTCAACAAAGAGTAGCCCGGCTCGCCACAACTAGAGAAAGCCCGTGGGCAGCAATGAAGACCCAATGCAGCCAAAATAAAAAAAAGGATGTTACCACAGGGGGAAACTGAGTAAAGAATTCAGGAAATCTCTGTATTATTTCTTAAAACTGCATAGAAATCTACAAATGTCTCAAAAGTTTCATTAAAAAAATAAATATCTTTGTTAGCTGCCTCTCAAGAGTACTGAACTTAACCTCAATGGGTCTGGCTTCTGGTTTAGCAGTGCGAGAAACCTTGACCTTGCAAATAGTTACTTAACTTCTCTCCTCAATTTTCATGTCTGAAAAAGAGAGGCTGGACTTGATGATTACCATCTCTAAATTTACACAATTCTTAGAAAAAAAATATGGAACAGGAAATGTAATAAACTACTGCTGAATAGAGAAGCAGAGGTAGTGTTTTCAATGATCTTTCTGTGACTGCAAAACTTTCTATAATAAATATATAAATCTTTCATAATTGGGAGAAAATAAGATTTTGCAATCCAAAAATATTTCTGATTTTAGTCAAAATGCAAAGTAGTTGAGAATTCATTAACCTCCATTTGCTTGAACTCATGTTTTAAGCTTCATATAGACTGTATATTTTGTAGAAGTTAAATTAATTAATGGGCAAATAATTAACAAACACCTTTTGTGAATTTTATCTTATAAATCAGAAAGGTTAAATAAAGGGCTGTTCAGCTGCCTTGAAGTAGGCCTGAAGACAAACCCAGATCACCCTTAAGTGTGGAAAAGGGGTTCCAAGTCAATTAAATGTTAAATATATTTCTCTTCTGGAGAGTGGAGGTGCTTAGTCAACATCCAGTATATATGACCAGAAGTTCTGCTTTTCTGAAAGAACAATGGGTTAGGCTTAAAGTAACAGAATTTATGCACCAGATTCAGGATACCTATGACAGGATTTCTACTAATCGTCACAGCAAGTCCCAATTCTGTCTCTCGCTTTCCGAACAACCCTCTCCGCCTTGTTAGTTTGGGGCTCTAAAGCTAGCACGGCCGCGGCACCATGTGAATGTGCACCACCACATGCAGACATGCAGCCTGCCTCGCCCATACTAACCTTAGGTGAGGCTAACTTTTCCTCTCAGCTTCATCTAAGGCACAACTGACACAAAGGAAAGCAACCAGAATCTGGGTGCTCCACATGCTAGGCAAGCCTCAACACATATGGCCAGATTTTAATTAAAATTAGAATAGAAATTTTGCTTTTTTTACATTTTCAGTAGAAATTATTTTTTAAAAGAAAAAAACTTTAATGTTTAGTACTTTGTGAGGGTTCTTTTTCTTTTCTTTTTTTAAAAATTTATTTTATTTATTTATTTTTGGCTGCATTGGGTCTTCATTGTTGCACGTGGGCTTTCTCTAGTTGTGGAGAGCGGGGGCTACTCTTCATTGAGGCGCATGGCCTTCTCATTGTTGTGGCTTCTCTTGTTGCAGAGCACGGGCTCTAGGGCGCACGGGCTTCAGTAGTTGCAGCACGTGGGCTCAGTAGTTGTGGCCTACTTGCTGTGTGGCATGTGGGATCTTCCTGGACCAGGGCTCGAACCCGCATCCTCTGCACTGGCAGGCGGACTCTTAACCACTGTGCCACCAGGGAAGCCCATGAGGGTTCTTTTTAATATCTAATAATAATTAATGAAGACAGAGCTTCATATTGAGACAAGGTTGGAAGTGATGAGGGAAACAAGGAAGATTATATTGAAGAATGTTAACTTTCTACCCAGAAAGTTGATCTATATGATCCTTAAGCAAGTTCTAAAACTCTTTAGCACAATGACATGTCCTCATTTACAGTAATTTCCTCTTAGTCCTGCATTCCTTCCTCTCCCTGGACTCCCCATCTCAGTTATACAGCACTCTACAACTATCTGTTTTACAAAAGAAGGGTCTACATTAAGAGACTGACTTCTTGGTTCCCTAGTTAGAGATGGGTATCACTCAGATTCCACAAAGGGCAGCCAACAAAATCATCTAGATTAAAGCTAGCGAATTTTAAATTCAATTTCTTATTACTAAGGTCAACATCAGTCTTATAAAACTAGCCTCTGAAGGGAGCAGAAGAGCATTGCAAAAAGCTCCAATTAGCAGTATATCTGTCTCAGAACTGTTTCTGCCTGTGGGACACATTCATAATGCAAGGTGGCAATTACCCTCAAGTGGGTAGCCTAACTAAGAATCTACCTCAAACAATATGGGTCTTCATTAGTTATTAATTTTCTAAATACTTCTTGAAATTATTTGCTTTTTACCTGAACAATTTCTTGAAGCCTAAAGACCAAACTGCAGCCTAAGAAACTTGGTACTGTCTTTAAGCCCCACTGATAAAATATGCTTCTGTTCCCTTCCACTGTTTCCTGTTTAAAAACGAAAGTCCTAATGTAAAAATTTGGTAAAAATGAGTTACGGTTAACAGGGCCATTAATTAATGCCTTAGGTGATTAATCTCTTTATAATCTTAAGGAGACGGAAAATGGGCCTCTACCAACGATCTACACAGCCAGCACTCACCGAGAGATCACTGCTACTGACTCGCTGGGGGAAACAGCACTGCATGAGGAGCACTCTGAGTCTCCTGGGGGTGAAAAGCAGAGAAGTCCCAGCTAGGAGAGGCTGCCACACAAAGTCACCAAGCCCAGGCAGCTCTTCCTTGGACATCTTGGCTCAGCCTTCTTACAGAGCCACAAGCACCCGCCGCTGCCTTGCATGGCCCCCCCGAAGCTGGACAGCAGCAGGGAGAAGGCAAGACTCGGGTGATGGGGGACTAGAGAGCAAGTCCCCCAAAAGCCACTACTACCCTTAGACCCCCAAGGCGAATGATGAATGTAGGTGACAAAGTGGTTAAGGATATGGTACACAATTGTTAGTCCCCTTCCTTAGCGGTGGTGACCCATGCATAGTTGGAGGTGAGAGGGTCCCCTACTCACCCTCCTCCTCTTCATTCTCATCATGGTTGCAGCAGTCTTCCAAACCATCTATTAGCTCTTCTTCCAGATCTTCAGCTTCAACCTGGTCTAGCTGGAGGTCAGTAGCTGAACTATAAGAAAGAATCATGCCCCCGGCCCAGCCAACTCCATAAGAGCAGTCACAGTTGGATTCTCATTCCTTCATCATCTCCCAATGTTTGTCTCTTCCCCAGTCACCAATCTGCTGGCCCTTGCCTGGGCCTTACAACTACTCCTCTTGTCCTCAGAGCTTAGGTCTAGCCATAGTTCCTCAACCCTACATCCCCTATTCTGCAGAGAGGCACTATGTCTTCCATCTTCTTTGACGTCCCTCATGGCATATAAAAACAAAATTCTGAATACAAAACACCATCAATCAATGTGTGGTAATAGACATCAAAGGTCCCTAGACTTCTCTCTGGGAACTCAGAACAAGGCCTTGGTGGACCACGGTTCCAGAGAAGTAACAAGGCACAAGAGAAGAGGCCAAGTATGTGTATGCCCTAACTCTGAAATGGCTGTCATACCAGGACTGACTCAGAACCTGATTTGGTTTGGAATTAAGTAGAGAAATCACAGTTCACAACACATGATGTTTGGAATTCTTATTTTTCCCTGGTTATAACCTAAAGCAAGGCTTAGCAAACTCTTCTTCTAAAGGACAAGACAGTAAATATTTTCAGTTTTGTGGGCCATTCAGTCTGTCGCAACTACTCAACCCTACGGTTATAACAAAAAAGCAGCCACAGACAGTAGTAAATGAAGGAGTAAGACTGCATTTCAATAAAACCTTATTTATAAAAGCAGGCAGAGGGTGGGATCTGGCCTGCAAAGTGTAGCTTGCTGACCTCTGCTCTAAAGTGAAAACCAAACTTCTATGGCAGTTAAGAAACAAAACCAACCTCCAGAGACAGACGGTCAGTGTCACCAAACATGTATACATTCTACTGCTTTAAATGAACCAAAAACTTTCTCCGACTTACCCAATATCCCTAGCAGATGAGTCCAGCTTCCTGGCTTCCTTAGGCTCCTCCCTCCCAAGCTTGCCCAGATGGATGGAAGAGAGGCGGGTGGCCACCTCGGCCACGCCAAGGGGCTGAGGGGGAGAAGGCAGAGCTGGAGTTTTGTCTTCTCCAAGAGGTGGGGAGTCGATCGCAGATCCACAGGCAGGGCTGCAGCTGAGCCCACTGGCGTGTGAGGCAAGGAGGTGAATACTGATGTGTTTGGTACAGAAGACTGTACTGTCCAGCTCCATGGTGTCTGAGGCTCCAGGGAGGACCCTACTGTCTGCTCCAGCATTCTCCTGAGGGAGCTGCTGGCCTACCACAGCTGGTTTCCACCACCTGTTCCTGTTGAGGACATCCCACTGCAAGCTGGGGTTCATGAAATAAGACTGTTCAAAATGGTAGCCTTGCCTTGGCTTCTTCTCAAAGCCTCTTGCAGTCAACTTCCTCACAGCCTCAGTGAACCGAACCTCCCTAGTCAGATTCTGGGAAACAGAGTCCCCATCCAGGCCACAGGGATGTGGCTCTGCCCCCGTGGCTAAGTTACTCCAGTTGTAGTGGGGAGAGGCAGCACTGGTGGTGGAAGCGTCTAAGGAACTGGGGGTAGACAGGGTGCTGTGGGAAGGGTCATCATCTAGGACAGTGCCACTGCTCTTGGGCACCTTGTGCTCAACAGGCTGGAGTGCACAGTCTCCAGTGCCCCCTGAATGATGCGAGGAGACAAGCTGGACCTTCGGTGAGGATACTGGCTTCAGGCCTTCTGTGGCCTGCAATAAAGGCACTTTAGTGCTATTTGGCCGCATGAAGGAGTTGTTATTTAGCATGGGCTTGTAGGAAGAGGAAGAAGAGGAGAGTGGAGACGGGGTCTTCCCTGAGATGGCAGAGGCCAGGCTCTTCCCTGAAGGATTTTCCCCAGCCGCTCCCCGTGAGAGGTATGGTTCTGTGGATGAGGATGCCATGGGGGAGACCTTGGAAGAAGTGGCCTTATTGGCAGTGAGTCTGATAGGGAGTCTCTTTTGAGGGAGAGAAAAAGGTCTTTTTTCTGACGGGCTTGAACGCAAGCAGAAAGACTCCAGCTGCTGGTATGGTCTGTGGCCGTAGTTGGAGTGGCGGTAGAGCAGGGTGCTGCTGAACAGGTCCGGGAGGGAGTGCAGGTAACAGGAGTTGCTGTGGCCTGCAATGACAGCCGTGCTCCCGGAGCTACATAAAGTGCTGGGGCAAAAGAAGTATGCGGGCTGCGGTGGGACACCCAAGAGGCCTGGGCCCAACCCTGCTGAAAGTGTTCCCACGTGCTTCTTCTCCACCTTCCAGATTGGCTTCACCTGCTGATGACCCTGAGCCCAGACTTTGCCCTCAGAGGGTTTCTCAGGTGGCGGGGTAGGCACTGTGCCTGAGGGCCCACTCGGCTTAAAGCTGTTTCCCCGGCCAATAGTGTAGTGCTCTGTTCTTGCTGAGGCCATGAGGAGCCCACATCACGGCCACGTGGCCTCATGGCCCAGCTCAGGTAAGGTGCCTCGTACCTCCAGCAGTAGCAGCCGCATCCTTGAGGTCCGTCAGCCTGAAGGGCAGAGAGACAACTGGGAATGTTACAGTCCTAGAAGGACAGACACAATGCTACAGTGGTGCCCAGTCAAGGAAGAGCCCCACCTCAGCACTTCTTGGGCAACCAGTCTTGGTCATCAATTGGGGCCCTGGGAGAAGAACACTAGATCCTTAGGGTGTTTTCCGTGGACTTCCTGCTGCCCTCATGCAACCAAAGCTGGGACACTAAGGAGCCACCAGTGTAAGTCCGTTCACATGTTCCCACCCTCTCACTCAGAGAGCTCCTTCCTCTCTCTCCAAAGAAAAAAATCACCTTTCTGTCTCACCATCCACAACTTTACACAAGTGGCTTCCTTCCCTCACCTGACACGAGTGTGCCTAGGAATGAGGCAAGTCTGGGTGTGGCAGAGAAACCAGCTAATACCTTCCTCCTCATCAACCAATTCTGAATGGTCAAAGATCATTTGAGAAGCATATTTTACATCTGCTGCTCCCTCACCAATTCTCAGCTGCCCCTGATGTGGTCTGCTTTTCACAGTTAAATGTGACAAGTTCAGGTAAGAGCAGAGATTTCTCCTGCTGACCTCTGGAGTGCATTCTGGAGCTGAGACAGTAATTTCGTCTCTTCAAGCGTCTTGTCAACTATATAGGCTTAAATTCCAACCAACGTGTTGGTGGGAAAGAGGAGAAACAAGATGGAACTAGACACCAACATTCTTTATATTTAAGGTGACTTTATTTCCAGCAGCCACAATGGGACAGGAAAGGTCAGGGAGTAGAATACAGAGGCGAGAAGAGGAGAGAAACTTTCTTTATTCCAAATCCCAGCCTTCAGTTTGAGCTGATTTGGGGGAAGGAAAGCGTGTCTCTTACATTTCCTCATTGAATCTTTCCTCTAAAGCAAAACCTCTGAACCAGCCTGTAGTTCTGGGTTCCCAACAGTCAGTTTAGTATGGTCTCTTGCTTTCTAAACCAAATTCACAAAATATTCTGCAGTTTTCACACCTGCAGGGAAAGGTGGGTCTGCTTTCACGACAGCATCCAGGGGAAAAATAATACAAGACCCTTTTACAAGAAGTCATTCATCTGGGATAATGCTGAATGAAATCCTGGCATCTTCATCAAGTGTTTTCAGAGTGGCTAGAGGGAAGGAATTAGCAGAGAATTTTTTTGCTCAAGTTTCATTTGAGACACAGTCAATGGGAAGAGGACTTTGTATTTTGATAGGAGAATTCCTGTCTACAGCTACAGGAACTGTTGGTGTTGTCTACCAACAAAAAGCCTGCAGAAACCACATGATGTCACCCTCTTTTCCTGAAAAGGCTGACCTATGTGGATTCTTTCTCAAGGAGAGTACCAAAAAATCACTGCCAATATTCAAAATGATAGTGGGCAAAAGACAGCATAAGGGCTAAAACCAGATATGATGCCAGTAACCGCAAATTAAGGTAAGAGAAAATGGACCTCCACCAAGTCCAAACTATGGAAATACTGTGCGGAGGACAGTTATACTCTGTGCACTTATGGTAGAGAAGCACACACAAAGGGAAGGGTCAAATCCTGCTGGTGATTTTTAAGACCACACACCTGAGTGTGTGTCACGTACACTCAACAGATTCACGTCCCAATTCACGTAGTCATCTTTCAGGAATCTACATCTTTCCCCACTCATGCAGCACAACAGATTCACCAAAGTGATGGCAAAAAGGGCTAAGGAAACAAGATTTCAGGTTGGTGCTCCCTGAATATCACCCAACTTGTGGCTCGTCACGTGCATCCTCCTATCTCAGACCTTCATGTCTCTACAAGTATCGCTCCCTAGAAGGCTTTCCTTCTCTTCCACCAGGCAAAAAATAAACAGCTCAAATATCACTTTCACCAGGCAGCCTTTCTGGACTCCCCAGTTCAAATAGGATGCCTCATCTCTGTGCTCGCCACCATCACTGTCTGTATTACACTGAGCTTTAATAATGGACTACTCATCTGACTAGGAGCAAGGAGCATGTTGTCCCTCCCCGATGTCCCCAATATAGGGTCTCACCCACAATAAGTGCTCAATATTCTGTTGAATAAATAAACTGAAAAAAAATCACAGTAAATAAAGGGGAAATACACTAGAACTGATGAATGCTAGTTTGGGCACCTAATAAATACCAGGTACTATGCTCACTGAATCCTCACAAACACCCTATGTTCAATTTGCTGATGATGAATCCAAGACTCAGTAAAGCTAAGTAACTTTTCTATAATTAAACAACCAACAAGGAGTGGCTAGATTAAAACCTGAGTTTGACTCCATGCTGCCTCTTAAATAGAAATGAAACACACACCTAGGCCCTGTTCCCTCACTTATCCCTAAACTTCAGGTACAAGACAAAAGGCAGGTTGGAAACACTCCTCCACTGTTTATACTGAGCCCCCTTTGCGGGTGAAGTGCCCAAGAGCACACCATTGCATCCTCACCTGCACCGCGGGCAAGCCCACTTTCCCTCACAGACATGGGTACCCACTCGGGGCTGGGTGAAGAGAACCCTCCTCTCTGCACACACTGCTCAATGTCTGCCTCTCTGCATCCCTCCACACGAATCCTCGGTAATAGGAACACTGGACGCAAGTGGACCGGCATCTAGCTGGCTTCACTTTTAATCCAAATGAGGAAGAGGATGGCGAAGGATATACTCCCACCCTCTTCAGAAGCTGTGGGTGGCCTGCTGGGCTAGTGCCAGAGTAAAGTGGATTCTCTTCTCTGTGACTTAACAGGATTCTAGATCTTGTATGTGTCTGCAATGGCCATTTCCCACAGGGCATTTGTTTTTCCTTGTCTGACTTATCTTACTTAGCATAATACCCTCTAGATCTACCCATGGTTTTTTTGGTTTTTTTTTTTTTAATATTTATTTATTTAGGCTGCCCTGGGTGTTAGTTGTGGCAGCGGGATCTTCGTTGCAGCATGTGGGCTTCTTAGTTGCGGCATGCATGTGGGATCTAGTTCCCCAACCAGGGATTGAACCCGGGCCCCCTGCATTGGGAGCATGGAGTCTTACCCATTGGACCACCAGGGAAGTCCCCCACCCATGTTTTTGCAAGTGGCAAGATTTCTCTTTTTATGGCCAAGTAATATTCCACTGTATATATGTACCACATCTTCTGTGTCCATTCATCTATCACTGGACACTTGGGTTGCTTCCATAACTTGGCTATCGTAAATAGTGCTGCAGTGAACACTGGGGTGCTACCAGCATCTCCTTGTTGCTGCTCCTTTACTCAGTGTAGGAACTCTGCTACAGCCACACCCAACTGCTTCAACAGTGCCTTTTCCTCCAGAGGTCCGCTCCAAAATCCTCCACAGCTCCTCTCTTTTATCCTCTCTCCCACATCAAACCAACCTGCTCTCACCACTTCAACTATTACCTGCAGGAGACGAGTCACTTTTCAGACCCGACTTCTCTCAAGCTCTGTGTCCTCATCGCCAACTGTCTTCTCCACCTTTTCCACAGGCAAGTCCAACCACTTCAGCCCAGTTTGTCAGACCAGCTCTGCACTCTTTTTTTTGGCCGCGCCTTACGGCTTACAGCATCTCAGTTCCCCAACCAGGAACTGAACCCGGACCCCGGCAGTGAAAGTGCCAAGTCCTAACCACTGGACCTCCAGGGAATTCCCTAGCTCTGCACTCTTGACGTTCCAATTTCTTTCAGTGGAAACTTCTTTCTCTCAGTCACCTAAGAGGAAAACTTAAGTCACTTCTGATTTCTTCCTTTCTCTTAATCTCCAAAGCCAAACCAGTCACAAAACTTAAGAGATTCTTTCTTCATAGCATGCCTCCTCCTTTCATTTCAACCGCCATCCCAGATCTGGACTGCCGCAACAGCTTCCACACTGAAGTTTGTGTCTCCAGGGTCTGCCCTTCCTAATTCCATTCTGCAGGCAACCTCCAGGTTAACTTTGCTTAAATATTACTTGATCAGTTACCTTTCCAAAAATTTTCCACGAGTCCTTCTCTAATATCCCAGTAGCCCACCAACGACCTGCATCAGAATAACCTGGGGTACAGATTCCTGAGCCCCACTTTCAGAGAGGATTCAGTGGGTCTGAGGTAGGGCCAGGGATCTGTATTTTAAACAAGGCTTCTAGATGATTCTCATGTAAGTCAATAAATAAATTCCAGACTTCTTAGCCTGAGTCTGGCTTCAGTCTTTTTTTAAGGTGTATTTCCATTTCCTTCCACCTTTAACTCTGTTATATGACCTGTTCTGGTCTTGTACTAATCCTTTCAAACCGGTCTGCAGGCCCTTACTCCACTCAGCCTCTTCCTTCCGAATCCTTATCATATTTTATTTACCTTTTCCAGGTCCAGCTCAAGCTCCATCCTACCCATGAATATCTGTTGTGTAATTTATTCCTCTAATTGGATACTTTGTAAAGGCTATCTTTTACCGCTGTTCTCTTCTCATATGAATATGCCTCATAAGCTCCATGATGGTTTTTACAGGAAAATCTTGTGTTTCTGTAACAGATAAATGCACAGCTATGCGAGTAGAAGGAGGAAGATCACTGCCCTAGTCTGGCCTCCTCCTCAGCAATGCTACCCAAGCCTCCCCGCAAAACGTCATGAGATATTAAGGCTCCCTAGAACAAAGTTTAAAAATTAATTGACTTGAGGGTGATGAATATTTTCAATGTCAGTTATACCTCCACAAAGCTGTTAAAAAAGAAACAATTTTTTTTTCCCTTAAAGGGATAAGAAAGGAAGGTAAAGAACTGCTGAACATTCTGAAGATAAACAAAATGGCCTCAAACATCCTTTTCTTTCTATTTGCATGACCCGCTCAGTCCAATTCCTAGTCCTTCACCCCCCTCACCAAGTGCAGGGCTGTTGCAGTAGCATCCTGCCTGACATCCCTGGATCCAGCCTCTCTCCTTCTAAAGCATCCAGTCTCAGGAATCTCAACATCCTGCTTGGCCATCTTTAGACAGCATTCAGAAGCTGTCTATCTCATTCTGCCTTCCACTCTCTGTGGGGTCATTTTGCCTCAAGTTTCCTCCTTAAGTGAGAGTGAATGACGAGCAGTCTATGCTAGAAAATCTATGACTGTTGTCTCAAACCATCAAGTCACCAGGGGCCAGGCCCAGAACAACTTGGACAAAGTATCTATTTCTACAGAAAGCAATTATTCATTACACACTGACTGTATCACTCTCCTACATTACAGGAGTGTATGTGGCTCTTGGGATCTGAAGTTTCCTCTTCCTCCTCCATCTAAGTGTTTCCCTCAGTCACAGGGGAACTCAGGACATCGGAAACAGTTCAGAGTCTACAGTCATAAGATCTCTGATGAAATTACTTTAGTTGCTCAACAGTTATGTAAGAAGGTAGAACTGACTTGTCTGAAATCAAACAGAATGAGTATAGGAATCAGACCCATTTTCTCTTATGAGATAAATCATAAACTATGTCTCCCTAAAGAAAGCTGGAGGAGCATGGAACTTATTTAAAGTCCTGTTAAGAAAGGAAGGCCAATACCCCAACCCTAATGAGAAGGAAGGGTCACTAGCACAAGTTGAGAAGGGCAGCTCTTGTAGAACACAGTTATGTCAGAGTAGTTAGTAAACCTCAGGAAAAAATACAGCTTACAGCAGCTAGAGCTGAGGGAGAGCCATCTGCAAATTACTAAAAAGTGAAAACAGCTGAAGGCTTAACATAATTAAGTGACTAGCTCTCCTGAAGCCTTGACCTTCAGCAGCTTCTGAAAGAAACCTCAGGTGAGCTCTCTAAAGCAGTGGTCCTCGAAGTGTGGTCCCAGACCCTGAGAGAACCCTAAGACTCTTTCAGGGGTTCCACTAGCTGAAACTATTTTCATAACAAAACTAAGATGTGATTTGCCTTTTTTTTACTGTGCCAGCCTTTCCACTGATGGTGCAAGAGCAATAGTAGGTCAAACTGCTGGTTCCTGAGTAGGAGTCGAGACAATGGCACCAAGCGAGATTCTTCACCACCACACACTCCTTCACTGCACAGTGAAAGAAGAAATGCCAGCTTTACTTAAGAATGTCCTTGATGATGCAATAAAAATGAAATCTCAATCCTCAAGTACATCTTTTTAATATTCTGTGTTACAAAATGAGAAGGACATATAAAATAGAAGACGATGGTTGTCTCTAAATAAAGCACTTGTTTGAATTGCAAAATTCCTCTGTGGAACATCATGTTTACTTGAAAGAATGAAGGACACAAAAGTGATGGTTATTCAGACGTTGATACTTGGCAGGCATTCTCTAGAAAATGAAACAGAGTAAGCCTGTCGCTTCAGGGAAAACAGCTGACAGTGTTTGTTGCCAATGATAAAATTTGAGCTTCCAAGAGAAAATTATAATTTTGGCAAAATTGTATCTGCCACCATGAGCTTGACAGCTTCCCAATACTTAAGCATCTTTCTGATGAGTGTGGTGATAATATATTGTTTTTTGATACTGTAAAATAAAATGTGGCAACATTTGTAAGATCAACATAACTCAATGAACCAGTATTTTCTAAATATCTATCACACAATGTCAAAGAATCAGGCACGGGTAAAAGGTCCGGTCAAAGTCAGAGACAGACCAATGGATTCTAATGAAACAAAGTATGAAAAGCTCACTGATAACATTTCAGATTCCATTGCAGCTAAACTGCATAAAACCACCCCTTGTTAACTTCTGTGTAGTACCAAAGAAGAATATCCACTATTGTCTGAAAAGGCCACAGAAATATCCCTCCCTTTTCCAACTAATTATCTATGTGAGGCTGGATTTTCCTCATCATTCAATCACAACAACATATCGAACCAACTGAATGCAGAAACAAATATGAGAATCCAGCTGTCTTCTATTAAGCCAGACAACCAGATTCTCAAAAACAATGCCACTCTTCTCACTAATATTTCTGAAACAACCACATTTTCCATTTTTAAAAATGCTACATATGTTTACTTGTAATGGGTTTATTATAATTTCTAAATGAATTAATAAATAAATACTTCAATTTCTAGTATGGAGTAGATATATATCCCACATTAAAAAACACACTGAAGACCCCAAAGAGCTTTAAAAGTGCAGATAAGAGGGACTTTCCTGGTGGTCCAGTGGTAAAGAATCCTCCTTCCAATGCAGGGGACGTGGGTTCGATCCCTGGTCGGGGAACTAAGATCCCATATGCCGTGGGGCAACTAAACCCACACACTACAACTACTGAGCTCCCGCACCTCAACAAGAGAGCCCACATACCGCAAACTACAGAGCCCACACACCCTGGAGCCCACGTGCCACAACTAGAGAAGAGAAAACCCACACGCCACGCACCACAATGAAAGATCCCGCATGCCTCAGTGAAGATCCCGCGGGCTGCAAGTAAGACCTGAAGCAGCCAAAAATAAATAAATTAATTTTTAAAAAAACTGCAAATAATGAGAACCTCTGGTCTAGAATAGCACTGCCTGTCCAGGATGTCCAAGAGGCTCCCAAGGCAAGGTCCTTTGTATTTCAGGGCCTAACAGAAATTAGCACTCTCAGTATTTGTTCCAAAAATACCAGGTCTGGCTTCCCAGTTCTGCCAGAAGAGAGGATGAGAAGTTCTGGGCATTAAAGAAAAGTTTTCTCTGCATTTCACTAACAGATCAAAGCATCTGATTGCATGCTAAAATACAGGAAGCCTATGACCAGACAATTCCAAGGTCATAGAAGGAATCTAGCAGGAAAGCTACACTCAACTCCACATCATGAGTACCAGATCCTGAAGTTAAAGGTTCATCTAAGTTTTGCAGGTGAGAGCTGGGTGAAGAATTAAAAACAGTAGAAAACAGGATTGGTTCAAGATGGTGGAGCAGAAGGACGTGCACTCACTCCCTCTCGCGAGAGCACCAGAATCACAACTAACTGCTGAACAATCATCAACAGGAAGACACTGGGACTCAGCAAAAAAGACCCCACATCCAAAGACAAAGGAGAAGCTGCAGTGAGACGGTAGGAGGGGTGGAATCACAATAAAATCAAATCCCATAACTGCTGGGTGGGTGACTCACAAACTGGAGAACACATACCACAGAAGTCCACCTACTGGAGTGAAGGTTCTGAGCCCCACATCAGTCTTCCCAACCTGGAGGTCCGGCAACGGGAGGAGGAATTTCCAGAGAATCAGACTTTGAAGGCTAGCGGGATTTGATTGCAGGACTTTGACAGGACTTGGGGAAACAGAGACTCCACTCTTGGAGGGCACACACAAAGTAGTGTGTGCATCAGGACCCACCCATCAGCACAGAAGCAGATTAAAGTTTTACTGAGCTCTGCCCACCACAGCAACAGTCAGCTCTACCCACCACCAGTCCCTCCTCTTAGATAGCTTCATCCACCAAAGGGCAGACAGCAGAAGCAGGAAGAACAACAATTCTGCAGGCTGTGGAACGAAAACCACATTCACAGAAAGACAGACAAAATGAAAAGGCAGAGGACTATGTACCAGATGAAGGAACAAGATAAAACTCCAGAAAAACAACTAAATGAAGCTGAGATAGGCAACCTTCCAGAAAAAGAATTCAGAATAATGATAGTGAGGATGATCCAGGACCGTGGAAAAAGAACGGAGGCTAAGACAGAGAAAATGCAAGAAATGTTTAACAAAGACCTAGAAGAATTAAAGAACAAACACCTAGGAGGGACCTTCAAGATGGCGGAGGAGTGAGATGTGGAGATCACCTTCATCCCTACAAATACATGAAAAATACATCTACATGAGGAGCAACTCCTACAGAACACCTACTGAATGCTGGCAGAAGACCTCAGACTTCCCAAAAGGCAAGAAAATCCCCATGTACCTGGGTAGGGCAAAAGGAAAAACAGAGACAAAAGAATAGGGATGGGACCTGCACCTCTGGGAGGGAGCTGTGAAGGAGGAAAAGTTTCCACACACTAGGAAGCCCCTTCACTGGTGGAGACAGGGGGTGGGCAGGGGGGGAAGCTTCGGAGTCACGGAGGAGAGCGCAGCAACAGGGGTGCACAGAGCAAAGTGGAGAGATTCCCACACAGAGGACCGGTGCCGACCAGCACTCACCAGCCTGAGACGCTTGTCTGCTCACCCGCCGGGGTGGGTAAGGCCTGGGAGCTGAGGCTCGGGCTTCGGAGGTCAGACCCCAGGGAGAGAACTGGGGTTGGCTGCGCGAACACAGCCTGCAGGGGGTTAGTGCGCCATGGCTAGCCGGGAGGGAGTCCGGGAAAAAGTCTGGACCTGCCTAAGAGGCAAGAGACCATTGTTTCAGGGTGCACAAGGAGAGGGGATTCCTTCCCTGTCTGCCCACAGAAGGCAGAGCACCGCCTAAACAAGCTCAAAAGAAGGGTACAAGCCGTGGCCATCAGCTCAGACACCAGAGGTGGGCATGAAACGCTAATGCTGCTGCTACAGCCACCAAGAATCCTGTGTGCAAGCACACGTCACTATCCACACACACCCCCAACCCCCCAGGAGCCTGTGCAGCCCACCACTGCCAGGGTCCCGTGATCCAGTGACAACTTCCCAGGAGAACACACAGCACGCCAGGCCCCTGCAATATCATGCTGGCCTCTGCCGCTGCAGGCTCACCCGGCATTCCAATTATAACTACCGTACCCCTCCCTCCCCCCAGCATGAGTGAGCCAGAGCCCCCTAATCAGTCGCTGCTTTAACTCCGTGCTGTCTGGGTAGGAACAGAAGCCTGAGGGTGACATACATACAGAGGCAGGGCCAAATCCAAAGCTGAACCCCAAGAGCTGTGCAAACAAAGATGAGAAAGGGAAATTTCTCCCAGCAGCCTCAGAAGCAGTGGATTAAATCCTCACAATCAACTTGAGGTGCCCTGCATCTGTGGAATACCTGAATAGACAACGAATCAACCCAAAATTGAGGCAGTGGACTTTGGGAGCAACTGGAGACTTGTGGTTTGCCATCTGCCATCAACTTGTTTCTGATTTTTATGTCTACCTTAGTATAGTTTTTAGCACTTGTATCACTTAGTGGATTTGTTTATTGGTTTGGTTGCTCTTTTTTTTTAAATTACGTTTTTATTGTAATAATTTTTTTTTTTCTTTTTGTGGTACGCAGGCCTCTCACTGTTGTGGCCTCTCCCGTTGTGGAGCACAGGCTCCGGATGCACAGGCTCAGTGGCCATGGCTCACAGGTCCAGCCGCTCAGCGGCATGTGGGATCTTCCCGGACCGGGGCACGAACCCGTGTCCCCTGCATCGGCAGGCGGACTCTCAACCACTGCGCCACCAGGGAAGCCCTATTGTAATAATTTTTAAAATATTTTTATTTTATTTTTATTTTTATTTATTTATTTATTTTTCTTTCTTTCTTTTTTTTCCTCCCGAGCCGTGTGGCTGACAGGGTCTTGGTGCTCTGGCCTGATGTCAGGCCTGAGCCTCTGAGGTGGGAGAGCCGAGTTCAGGACATTGGACCACCAGAGACCTCCCAGCCACACGTAGTATCAGTCAGCGAGAGCTCTCCCAGAGATCTCTGTCTCAACACTAAGACCCAGCTCCACCCAATGGCCAGCAAGCTCCAGTGCTGGATGCTCCATGCCAAACAACTAGCAAGACAGGAACACAACCCCACCCATTAGCAGAGGCTGCCTAAAATCATACTAAGTTCACAGACACACCAATACACACCACTGGATGCAGCCCCACCCACCAGAAAGACAAGATCCAGCCCCACCCACCAGAACACAGGCACCAGTCCCCTCCACCAGGAAGCCTACACAAGCCGCTAAACCAACCTTACCCACTGGGGGCAGACACCAAAAACAATGGGAACTACAAACCTGCAGCCTGCAAAAACACAGTGTATTCAGCAAAATGAGAAGACAGAGAAATATGCAGCTGATGAAGGAGCAAGGTAAAAACCCACCAGACCGGCCTTCGCTGGTGGCGCAGTGGTTGAGAGTCCGCCTGCCGATGCAGGGGACACAGGTTCGTGCCCCGGTCCGGGAAGATCCCACATGCCGTGGAGTGGCTAGGCCTGAGCCATGGCTGCTGAGCCTGCGCATCCAGAGCCTGTGCTCCGCAACGGGAGAGGCCACAACAGTGAGAGGCTCGCGTACCGCAAAAAGAAACAAAACAAACAAACAAAAAAACCAAAAAAAAAAAACCCACCAGACCAAACAAATGAAGAGGAAATAGGCAGTCTACCTGAAAAAGAATTCAGAGTAATGATAGTAAAAATGATCCAAAATCTTGAAAACAGAATGGAGAAAATACAAGAAACATTTAACAAGAGCCTAGCAGAACTACAGAGCAAACAAACTGATGAACAACACAATAAGTGAAATTAAAAATTCTCTAGAAGCAATCAATAGCAGAATAACTGAGGCAGATTAGTGACAGAAGAACAGATAAGTGACCTGGAGATAAAAAGTGGAAATAACTACCACAGAGCAGAATAAAGAAAAAAGAATGAAAAGAATTGAGGACAGCCTCAGAGACCTCTGGGCCAACATTAAAGGCACCAACATTCAAATTATGGGGGTACCAGAAGAAGAAGAGAAAAAAAAAGGCTCTGAGAAAATATCTGAAGAGATTATAGTTGAAAACTTCCCTAACATGGGAAAGGAAATATTCAATCAAGTCCAGGAAGTGCAGAGAGTCCCATACAGGATAAATCCAAGGAGAAACACGCCAAGACACATGTTAATCAAACTACCAAAAATTAAAACAAAGAAAAGATATTAAAGCAGCAAGGGAAAAGCAACAAATAACATACAAGGGAATCCCCATAAGGTTAACAGCTGATCTTTCAGCGGAAACTCTGCAAGCTAGAAGGGAGTAGCAGAACATATTTAAAGTGATGAAGGGGAAAAAACTACAAACAAGATTACTCTACCCAGCAAGGATCTCATTAAGATTCCATGGAGAAATTAAAACCTTTACAGACAAACAAAAGTTAAGAGAATCCAGCACCACCAAACCAGCTTTACAACAAATGCTAAAGGAACTTCTCTAGGCAGGAAACACAAGAGAAGGAAAAGACCTATGATAACAAACATAAAACAATTAAGAAAATGGTATTAGGAGCATACATATTGACAATTACCTTAAATGTAAATGGATTAAATGCTCCAACCAAAAGACACAGACTGGCTGAATGGATACAAAAACAAGACCCGTATATATGCTTTCTACAAGAGACCCACTTCAGGCCTAGGGACACATACAGACTGAAAGTGAGGGGATAGAAAAAGATACTCCATGCAAATGGAAACCAAAAGAAAGCTGGAGTAGCAATTCTAATATCAGACAAAATAGACTTTAAAATAAAGACTACTACAAGAGACAAAGAAGGACACTACATAATGATCAAAGGATCAATCAAAGAAGAAGACATAACTATTGTAAATATTTTTGCACCCAGCATAGGAGCACCTCAAAACATAAGGCAAATGCTAACAGCCATAAAAGGGGAAATTGACAGTAACAAAAAAAAAAAAAATATCTTTTCCAATCACAACACTATGAGACTAGATAACAATTACAGGGAAATACCTGTAAAAAATACAAACACGTGGAAGTTAAGCAATACACTACTAAATAACCAAGAGATCACTGAAAAAATCAAAGAGGAAATCAAAAACAACCTAGAAACAAATGACAATGAAAACATGACGACCCAAAACCTATGGGATGCAGCAAAAGCAATTCTAAAAGGGAATTTTATAGCAATACAATCCTACCTCAAGAAACATCTCAAATAAACAACCTAACCGTACACCGAAAGCAATTCGAGAAAGAAAAAGAAACCCTCAAAGTTAGCAGAAGGAAAGAAATCATAAACATCAGATCAGAAATAAATGAAAAAGAAATGAAGGAAATAATAGCCAAAATCAATAAAACTAAAAGCTGGTTCTTTGAGAAGATAAACAAAATTGATAAACCATTAGCCAGAGTCATTGAGAAAAAAAAGGGAGAAGACTCAAATCAACAGAATTAGAAATGAAAAAGGAGAGGTAACAACTGAGTGCAGAAACACAAAGAATCATGAGAGATTACTACAAGCAACTCTATGCAAATAAAATGGACAACGTGGAAGAAACGGACAAATTCTTAGAAAAGCACAACCTTCCAAGACTGAACCAGGAAGAAGTAGAAAATATAAACAGACCAATCACAAGCACTGAAATTGAAACTGTGATTAAAAATTTTCCAACAGGGGCTTCCCTGGTGGCGCAGTGGTTGGGAGTCCACCTGCTGATGCAGGGGACATGGGTTCGTGCCCCGGTCTGGGAAGATCCCGCATGCCGCGGAGCGGCTGAGCCCGTAAGCCATGGCCACTGAGCCTGTGCATCCGGAGCCTGTGCTCCGCAACGGGAGAGGCCACAACAGTGAGAGGCCCGCGTACCACAAAAAAAAAAAAAAAATTTCCAACCAACAAAAGCCAGGACCAGATGGGTTCACAGGCGAATGCTATCAAACACTTAGAGAAGAGCTAACACCTGTCCTCAAACTCTTCCAAAATATAGCAGAGGGAGGAAAACTCCCAAACTCATTCTACGAGGCCACCATCACCCTGATACCAAAACCAGACAAAGATGTCACAAAAAGAGAAAACTACAGACCAATATCACTGATGAACATAGATGCAAAAATCCTCAACAAAATACTAGCAAACAGAATCCAACAACACATTAAAAGGATCATACACGATGATCAAATGGGATTTATCCCAGGGATGCAAGGATTCTTCAATATACGCAAATCAATCAATGGGATACAGCATATAAACAAACTGAAGAAGAAAAACCATATGATCATCTCAATAGATGCAGAAAAAGCTTTTGACAAAATTCAACACCCATTTATGATAAAAACTCTCCAGAAAGTGGGCATAGAGGGAACCTACCTCAACATAATAAAGGCCATATATGACAAACCCACAGCAAACATCATTCTCAATGGTGAAAAACTGAAAGCATTTCCTCTAAGATCAGGAACAAGACAAGGACGTCCACTCTCACCACTACTATTCAACATAGTTTTGCAAGTCCTAGCCTTGGCAATCAGAGAGGAAAAAGAAATAAAAGAAATACAAATTGGAAAAGAAGTAAAACTGCCACTGTTTGCAGATGACATACTATACATAGAGAATCCTAAACATGCCACTAGAAAACTACTAGAGCTAATCAATGAATTTGGTAAAGTTGCAGGATACAAAATTAATGCACAGAAATCTCTTGCATTCCTATATACTAACAACGAAAGATCAGAAAGAGAAATTAAAGAAACAATCCCATTCACCATTGCAACAAAAAGAATAAAAACCTAGGAATAAACCTACCTAAGGACGTAAAAGACCTGTACGCAGAAACCTATAAGACACTGATGAAAGAAATCAAAGATGACACAAACAGATGGAGAGATATACTATGTTCTTGGATTAGAAGAATCAATATTGTGAAAATGACTGTACTTCCCAAAGCAATCTACAGATTCAATGCAATCCCTATCAAATTACCAACAGCATTTTTTGCAGAACTATAACAAAAAATCTTAAATTTGTATGGACCCCAAATAGCCAAAGCAATCTTGAGGGAAAAAAACGGAGCTAGGGGGTTTCCCTGGTAGCGCAGTGGTTGAGAATCTGCCTGCTAATGCACGGGACACAGGTTCGAGCCCTGGGCTGGGAGGATCCCACATGCCACGGAGCAACTAGGCCCGTGAGCCACAACCACTGAGCCTGCACGTCTGGAGCCTGTACTCCGCAACAAGAGAGGCCGCGATAGTGAGAGGCCCACGCACCGCGATGAAGAGTGGCCCCCACTTGCCACAACTAAAGAAAGCCCTCACACAGAAACGAAGACCCAACACAGCCAAAAATTAATTAATTAATTAATTTTTTAAAAATGGAGCTAGAGGAATCTAACTCCTTGACTTCAGACTATACTGCAAAGCTACAGTAATCAAGACAATATGGTACTGGCACAAAAAAAAGAAATATAGGTCAACAGAACAGGATAGAAAGCCCAGAGATAAACCCATGCACATATGGTCATCTTATCATTGATAAAAGATGCAAGAATATACAATGGAGAAAAGACAGCCTCTTCAATAAGTGGTGCTGGGAAAACTGGACAGCTACATGTAAAAGAATGAAATTAGAACACTCCCTAACACCATACACAAAAATAAACTCAAAATGGATTAAAGAACTAAATGTAAGACTAGACACTATAAAACTCTTAGAGGAAAACTTCAGAAGAACACTCTTAGACATAAATCACAGCAAGATCTTTTTTGATCTACCTCCTAGAGTAATGGAAATAAAAACAAAAATAAACAAATGGGACCTAATGAAGCTCAAAAACTTTTGCACAGCAAAGGAAACCATAAACAAGATGAAAAGACAACCCTCAGAATGGGAGAAAGTATTTGCAAATGAAGCAACTGACAAAGGATTAATCTCCAAAATTTACAAGCAGCTCATGCAGCTCAATCTCAAGAAAACAAACAACCCAATCCAAAAATGGGCAGAAGACCTACATAGACATTTCTCCAAAGAAGACATACAGATGGCCAACAAACACATGAAAAGATGCTCAACATCACTAATTATTAGAGAAATGCAAATCAAAACTACAGTGAGGTATCACCTCACACCAGTTAGAATGGGCACCATCAGAAAATCTACAAACAATAAATGCTGGAGAGGGTGTGGAGAAAAGGGAACCCTCTTGCACTGATGGTGGGAATGTAAATTGATACAGCCACTATGGAGAACAGTATGGACGTTCCTTAAAAAACTAAAAATAGAATTACCATACGACCCAGCAATCCCACCACTGGGCATATACCCAGAGAAAACCATAATTCAAAAAGACACATGCACCCCCAATGTTCACTGCAGCATTATTTACAATATCCAGGTCATGGAAGCAACCTAAATGCCCATCGACAGATGAATGGATAAAGATGTGGTACATATATACGATGGAATATTACTCAGCCATGAAAAGGAATGAAATTGGGTCATTTGTAGAAACGTGGATGGACCTAGAGGCTGTCATACAGAGTGAAGTAAGTCAGAAAGAGAAAAACAAATATCGTATATTAACGCATATATGTGCAATCTGGAAAAATGGTACAGATGAACCAGTCTGCAAGGGAGAAATAGAGACACAGATGTAGAGAACAAAAGTGGACACCAAGGGGGGAAAAGCAGGGTATGGGAGTGGGGCGGTGGTGGTGGGATGAACTGGGAGATTGGGATTGACATATATATACTAATATGTACAAAATGGATAACTACTGAGAACCTGCAGTATAAAAAATAAATAAATAGAATAAAATTTTTAAATAAATAAAAATAGTAGAAAACAGAGAAAAAAATAGTTTTTCAGCAAGGGATTTTTCATTTACATATTCATTTTTGGATTTGGTTATAAATATTCTGTCTCCCTTCTTCCGTCCCTTTTCCCCTACCTACTCTCAAAGTTGGTGCTCCTCTGTGCTCAGTCTTCTCATTTGGCCTGGCACATAGTAAGTGCTCAATAAATGGCAGTTGCAACTATTAACACAAACTCTCCCAAAGCAACCTCTTTTATCCCATGGCCTCAACCATCTCCTACATTCTCAACTTTCTTTCATCACTCAGACCTACAGAACAACCTCCCAGGCCTTTCTACCTTGATGTGCTGCAGGAACCTCAATTCAGCATGCCCAAACTCCTTTATCTTTCTCCTCAAAGCCCTCCTCCTAATAGTTCCTCCTGCATCACCACCCACTTAATCACTGAAGTCAGAAAACAAGAATCATTCCAGACTGCTCTTTGTCCCACTCCCTACATCTACTTTGCCACCAGGTTTTGTCCACTCTACCACTGTTAATCTCTCTCTAAACCCTCTCTCTCACTGCAACCACTATAAAGCCCTCATCCTCTCTAGTCTGGTCTCTAGTTTTCTCATTGGCTCCCTGCCTTCAGTCTAAAATCTTACTTATTCAAACTGCACACTGACACTACAGTAGTAATCTCAAGCACAAATCTGATGTTACCTTCCCACTAATTACCTTTCCGTGGTCTTCCTGCAATATACTCTTCTGATGATTTTACTCATGTATTCCCCTAGGAATTTTTAAAACCATGTATTCCGCGGGGAGTTCCTGGTGGCCTAGTGGTTAGGATTCCAGACTTTCACTGCCATGGCCCAGGTTCAATCCCTGGTTGGGGAACTGAGATCCTGCAAGCCATGCGGTAGAGCCAAAAAAAAAAAAAAAATTAAACCCATGTATTCCTTGCACATCTTAAAGTTGAACTCTAAAATTTTTCATCACAAGTTTAAACAAGTTTATCCTTTTGTTAAGAGGAGGTAGAAAATACTAAATATTTTATAGAAAGAACTAAGGTAAGGATTAACTGTAACTGAAATAAACATTTCATGACGATTTAATAAAATGAGTTTTAACTATCTGATTAACACATCTAAACTAAAAGAAATCTCTTTTAAAAAAATTTATGCAACTTCTATCCAATACAGCTTGAAAAATCTGTGGTCCCAAAAAACATTTTAGACACATTTAACTGTTGTGTTCTTTTTTTTTTTTAATATTTATTTATTCATTTCACTGCACCGGGTCTTGGATGCAGCATGCAGGATCTTCATCGCTGCATACAGGATCTTTTAGTTGCAGCATGCAGGATCTAGTTCCCTGACCAGGGATGGAACTTGGGCCCCCTGCATTGGGAGGGTGCAGTCTTAACCACTGGACCACCAGGGAAGTCTCCAACTGTTGTGTTCTTCTGAATTCAGAATATCCCAACAAGGAACAAGCTTCACTCTAACAGCAGTGTGTATTACACATGGGAAGACAGGAAGACTTCTAGGGTTTTTTTGTTTGTTTGTTTGTTTGTTTTTTCTGGGTGGTCTCATCTGTATGATCCTATTAGGAAATTTATTCATGAATTCAATAGTTATGTCCCGAACAGAAGGGTAGAATAGTACAATGATTAGAGTATAGATGCTGCAGTCTCAGGCTTTCCGGGTTTGGATCCACTTAGTGGCCCTCAGACTTTGGGCAAGTCAATTTTTTCCCATATGGCTCAGTTTTCTTACCAAATCTGGCTTCACTCGGTGAGTCAGGGGGAAGGGAGAGCCACACAGAGTACAAGGTGGTGAGTACCGTGGACAGCCAGGACTGATGGACCTCCCGGCTTCTGGGAATGCGGTGAATATAGTATTCGGGAAACGTAGCACTGGAGTTTCTATCAGCTCGATTTATTCAAAAGAATTTATTTTACGGGCACTCATTTCATCAGTGTCAGCAATGATATAATGTCTAGGAGAGTAGGCATCGGACAAGTTCTCGAGCAGCCTCAGGATCTCAGTGGTATGCCCACCGGACCCAGCCAGCACCAAGAGGCTGAGAGACCGCTGGGGCACAGCGGCGCGGGGACGCAGCACTACCCATAGCCGCACTGTCAGCAGCACGGCCACGGCTCCTGCCGCCGCCGCGAGGATAAGGGTGCCACCCATTCAAAGAGAAGACGCATGCGTGCTATCCCCCAGCGCCGGCCGCCGCAGCCCTTCTAGGTTTCTGAGGTAACTTAATCAAACACCAAAGAAGGCCCCCCTGAAATTAATATTTCCAAAATATTCCGTTTGCCAACCTGAGGTTTTTATACTCAGAAAAATATGCTATAGTAAAATTTGAGAGCGTGAGAGATATGACACTCTCCACCCCTTTTTTGTAAGGTCAGTTTTAGAAGCGTTCATTTGGAAGCTGAGGATCTGGGAACTGATTCTTCTAAAACTATATGTGCATGTCTTTCCCTTGGAAGTCTCAGGCCCCTGAATATCCTGCTTGAAAACCACTGCTCTGGAGGATGTAGTTCTAACTCCTCAGCAAAACATCCAAAGCCCTTTGTGATCTAACCCCTATTAATTTCCCTATTCCTATTTGTCCCGGGCTGGTTCCCTCCAAACACAGCTCAGGTCTATCCGACTGTTTCCAGTTCTCTTTTCAGGCCTTTACTAAAGCTACTTTAGTATCTTTACTAAAGCTACTTTGTATCTGGAATGTCCTCTCACCTCTTTATTCCCAGAAAACACTTGATAATTTTTCAATGCTCCATTCAGCCCAATTAATAAGCAGCTGGTAACTTTACGGGCACCAAGTGAGTGGTTTTTATGCAAACAATGCCTCAGTATTTATTGCAAGAAATTAAGGATGGGATAGAACACTGTCCCAAGGGTCTCCCAGCTACTCGTTGACTGGCTAAATCAACAGGTAATGACGTTAAGGAAGATGGGATCTGGAGTAACTGAGAGAGCAGGGATAACTCCCTAAGGAAGGAAGGATTAAAACATTTCCTAGATCCAGATTGGGAATGTGAAGACCAGGGAATGGGGATAATATAGTTTTCCAAGTAAATTTGGGTTAAATATCCTTCTAATGTTTTATCAGAACACACACCACACATACGGCAAATGCTGTTTACCTGATTAAAATCTCCCCTAGACTATAAGCTCTGTGAAAACACGCCTGCCATGCTCACCACTGTATCCGCCCCCCCGCCGGGCCTTCCACAGTGCCCTGGCTCACTAAATATTTGTCGATGTTTATTAAAAATCGTTGAATGATTAAATGAAGTAATGGATGTATGGATACATGAAGAATTTAATTCCACAGCACCTCGGATGCTGTCTGAATCTCTAGTTTAAGAAAGTAGTTCTCTACAGATAGTGAAGATGGGGAAGTTAAAAAGTGGGTATCCATGTAAAATTCAGCCGTGAGGCCTGAGAGGAGCTTGGGCTTACACCCAAGCAGGGAGAATTTAAACTGCAGCGGAGCGGGAAAGACGAGGCACGGAGGCCCAGGGTGAGAGGATGCTGCAGGGTTCGGGGCACCCAGAGGCGGGGCGACTAAGTTCACTGGGCGTGGCGGGGAAGGGGGCGGAGGGGGGAGGGTGGAGAAGGGTTCCGAAGAGGCGCGAAGTCCTGGCAGGGTGGGAGGACGCGGCCCCCTCTCCTCCCAGGGGATGGAGAGGTGGCGGGCAGGAAGCAGGGCTGGGACAGGAGCGGCCAGAGGGCTGGGGGCCGCGTGAAAGGACTCGGGCAGAGGGAGGGGCGGGAGAGTCGGGGCGGCGGAGGGTCGTTTTCCTGGCTCCATGGCCACACTCACCCAGCGGACTCAGCTTCGCCCCGGCTGGGCGCCGGCTCCGGGCTGCTTCCTCCCTTGGCCTTCCGGGCTGGCGGGCGGCCTCAGGCGCCCCTAGCAACCACGCACGGCCACACGGCCCGCGCTATCAGCCGCCGGCGCCGCTGCCACCAGCCACGCACTGCGCGCGCCCCCAGCGGACGGACGGAGGGCCTGAAGGGGCGATCCCAGCGGGAGGGAGGCAGGCGCGCGGAATCTCGGGGATTGTGGAGTTTGGGAGGGCAGGCGGTCACAGGGCTCGCGCACACGCAACGCTTCAACAGGGGTGGGACTCGTCGAGTGGAATTCTGGGAGATGTAGTCTCAATGTTAAATCCGTTAAAGGCTAAGTCCTGGCGGCGCTATACCTTGATTCTACCTAACCCCTATGGACTCTTTCTTCGGCCGTGCCTTAATTCGCTCCTCTAAAATCAAAGAGCTCAGGCTTTATTAAAGGATTTTCTTGTAGTTCCTTCCAGTAAGCCTTTGAGTTTGACCCCAGGAAAGGATAGATCGCCAGATCCGCCATGCTTCCGTCTACCCACCTTCCCCTAACCCCACCCACCCAACAGGCTCCAATTACAACCACCTGCTTCCTGGGCTCCAAGTGTGAACTTTAGGAAACACTGACTCAGTTAATTATCTCGCCAGGCAAGACAGATTGTACCCCCTCAGTCTCAGATGTCCCTAGACCTAATGGATTTGGAGATCTCAAGAGAGATGGAGGGTGAAAACTTTTCTAAATAGTCTGCTACAGAAATAAAGGGGACAATAAAAGATGAAACTAACCTAAGGAAAATAATCGGGACCAGAACAAAGATGCTTAATAAATATTTGATTTAGGCAACAGTCATTGATAAATGCTAAAATCATTAGAGGGTTGATGGGGGATTTTTACACTGAAAGGACATTTGCTATCACTTGTATATTTTAATCACTCTTAGATCATGAAATGTGGGGCAGCTATAAATTATCTCATGATATGCAATTTGAACTACACAGTAATACTTAGGAAGTAGTGTATTTTTGTCTAAAAATCAGTTGAATCTGAATCTTAATCAAACTCTTGGCTCCAACTTCCAGTTTTCAGGAAATAAAGAGAAACGTCGTCACAAGAAAGCCATTTGACCAATCCAGAATGTAGGCCAACGTATCGAGGAATGACCTAATTTCTCCGACAATTTCAGAGTATAAAAAAAGAGTGAGGTGTTCTATATCATAAGAGACTTAAGAGACATAATTACATCAATGAGTGGACCTTGTTTAGATCCTGATGCAAATCAGCCAACTGCAAAAAAGATACTTTTGGGCTTCCCTGGTGGCGCAGTGGTTGAGAGTCCGCCTGCCAATGCAGGGGACGCGAGTTTGTGCCCCCCCCCCCTCCCCCGGTCCGGGAAGATCCCACATGCCGCGGAGCGGCTGGGCCCGTGAGCCATGGCCGCTGAGCCTGCACGTCCAGAGCCTGTGCTCCGCAACGGGAAAGGCCACAATAGTGAGAGGCCTGCCTACTGCAAAAAACAAAACAAAACAAAAAAGATACTTTTGAGACAATAGAGAAATCTGAACATGGATGGGGGAATATTAAGAACATAGATAATGTTAAGAAATCATTATTAATATTTTTAGTTATTGTAGTTTACTGAATGGTGACCCCCCCAATATATCCTTGTGTTAATTCCAGGAACCTGTAAATATTACTTTATATGACAAAATATGTGAGTGAGGATTTTGAGAGGATGATCTTGAAAGGATTAAGGAATTTTCCTGGATTATCTGGGTGGGCCCTAAACCCAGTAACAAGTGTCCCTAGTGAGGCAGAGGGAGCTGGGACAGACACAGAGAATACACAGAAAAAAGGAAGAGGCAGTGTGACCAAGGAGGTACAGATCAGAGTGAAGAGGAATGCCTGGGGCTACCAGAAGGTAGAAGAGGCAAGAATGGATTCTTCCTTAGAACATTCTGAGGGAATGGGGTTCTTCAGACAGCCTGATTTCAGAATTCTGGCTTCCAGAACTGTGAGAGAATTTCTGTTGTTTTAAGTCACTAAATTTGTGGTGATTTTTTCTGGCAGCCACAGGACATTTTGACATCTTTTAAGAAGATATCCTTATTTTTTACAGACACTATAAGGTATTAAACAACATGGTGCTAGGGGGTTGCTTTTGCTTTAAAATACTACAGCAAACACCCTAGTAGCAACGAGCACAGGTAGCATCCAGGTCTTAGTTTCTAATACCACTACATTACAAGGAACCAGGGCTCCCTACAGAAATGGCTGATTCTCAGACCGGAACAGGAAATATACAAAATGAGCCCGAAGCATCTGGTAGTGCCAGAAAGAAAGTGTTCCTAAAACAAACAAAAAACAGATTGGTGGGTGTATGTCACAGGAGCTAACTGAAAGAACTCCCAAGGACCAAAACTCGAACAATTTGAGCAATAAAATCAAATAAACAGTGGTTTATGACCCAAAGTATAAAATATCCATGAGTCCCTGATATAAATAAATGGTTGAATATATTCACAAATGTGATAAAAAGACAAATCTTCTATGCAGAAAAATTCCCCCCAAATTATGTAGATACTCAGCCCTAAAGGAGGGGGAGTATAACCCCCATTCCTCAAGTTTGGGCTGTGCAGAGCGACTTCTTTCCAATGAGTACAGTATGGAAAGGGAGGCGGAGTAGGGCAATAGTAGTAACAGTAGAAAAATCTGACAAACATCACTTCTGCCAGGTGATCAAGGTCAACACCAAGTCCTAAGTCATGTAGATAGTATATGCCCTTGATATATGATGAAAATGGCATTTTACTTTTGTGATCTTCCTCCCCCAAACCCATAATTCCAGTATAGGCATGAGAAACACCAGGCAAATTCCAGTAGAGGAGCATCCTACAAAATACCTGACCAGTACCTCTCAAAATTGTCAAGGTCACAATGTTCATTGCAGCACTATTTACAATAGCCAGGACATGGAAGCAACCTAAGTGTCCATCAACAGATGAATGGATGAAGATGTGGCACATATATACAATGAGATATTACTCAGCCATAAAAGAAATGAAATTGAGTTATCTGTAGTGAGGTGGATGGACCTAGAGTCTGTCATACAGAGTGAAGTAAGCCAGAAAGAGAAAAACAAATACCGTATGCTAACACATATATATGGAATCTAAAAAAAAAAAAAGGTTCTGATGAACCTAGGGGCAGGACAGGAATAAAGACGCAGACGTAGAGAATGGACTTGAGGACACGGGGAGGGGGAAGGGTAAGCTGGGACAAAGTGAGAGAGTGGCATGGACATATATACACTACCAAATGTAAAATAGATAGCTAGCGGGAAGCAGCCGCATAGCACAGGGAGATCAGCTCTGCGCTTTGTGACTACCTAGAGTGGTGGGATAGGGAGGGTGGGAGGGAGATGCAAGAGGGAGGGGATATATGTATGCATATAGCTGATTCACTTTGTTATACAGCAGAAACTAACACAACACTGTAAAGCAATTATACTCCAATAAAGATGTTAAAAAAAATTGTCAAGGTCATCAAAAACAAGAAACTTCTAAGAAACTGTTAGAGCCAGAGGAGCCCAAGGACAGCTAAATGACGTGTAATGAGATCTTGGAACAGAAAAAGGAAATTAGGTAAGAATTAAGGAAATATGAATAAAATACAGGTTTTAGGGCTTCCCTGGTGGCGCAGTGGTTGAGAGTCCACCTGCCGATGCAAGGGACACGGGTTCGTGCCCCGGTCTGGGAAGATCCCACATGCCGCGGAGCGGCTGGGCCCGTGAGCCATGGCCACTGAGCCTGTGCGTCTGCAGCCTGTGCTCCGCAACAGGAGAGGCCACAACAGTGAGAGGCCGCGTACCGCAAAAAAAAAAAATTAATTATTGCTTGATGCAATAGCCTAAAAAGTTTGGATGTAAATTTAATTTCTCTACATTAAATTGTTTACATACCAGATAAGCAAAATATTTCAAGCTAGTGTTTAACAAATTATTTGGAAAAAGCAAATAATTCCTTTACAAGGTAATTCCCCCTAGTTTACCTTCTAGGAAAAATAAAATCCGGATTTAAAAACACAATACTGTATACATATTTGTGTTAATCAGACAGGTCTTAGTGAAGTACTGTGGTTTTGTGAAAAACAAAAACAAAATTTCTGATTTGTCAGAGATACATTCCGATGTACTCATGGATAACATATGTTGCCCAGGATTTGTTTCAAAATACTTAAGTAAAAAAAGAATAGGGCTTCCCTGGTGGCGCAGTGGTTGAGAGTCCGCCTGCCGTTGCAGGGGACACGGGCTCGTGCCCCGGTCCGGGAGGATCCCACATGCCGCGGAGCAGCTAGGCCCGTGAGCCATGGCTGCTGAGCCTGCGCGTCCAGAGCCTGTGCTCCGCAACGGGAGAGGCTACAACAGTGAGAGGCCCGCGTACCGCAAAAAAAAAAAGAGTATATGGTAGCTATCGAAGTGGTGATGGGGTTCACTGAACTAATCTCTCTACTTTTTTGTATGTTTGAAAATTTCCAGCTAATAGACTTAATGTTCAAAACTGAACTAGAGTTTTCCCACCCACTACCACTCCACTAACAGCCTTCCTCACTTCAGTTAATGGCAATTCCATCCTTCCAATTGCTCGGGCCAAAAACCATGGAGTCATCCTTGACTGCTTTCCTTTGTTACACTCTCACATCCAATCAGTCAAGAAAACTTATTTGTTCCATCTTCAAAATACATTCAAAATCTGACTACTTTTCACCACTCCAGTCCAGGACACCATTATCTCTCATGTGGATTATTACAATAGCCTCCTAATTGCCCACACTACTTCCCCTCCTCCCCCATTCCTCACTGTCCATCATAATACAAGAATGAAGAGCAATCTTTTAGAACATAAGGTAGATCTCAGAACTCCTCTGATCCAACTTCCAATAGATCCCTACTCTATGTAAAATGTAAGGTCTTTAAGGCCTACAACTGGTCCCTATTACCTTCCTGTCCTCATTTCCTACTGTTCTCCCCCTTCTTTTTTCCATCCAAACTGGCCTCCTCATAGCTCCTCAAGCACTCCAGGCATACTTCCATATGGCCATACTCCAATGGCCTTTGAAGACCATTCTCCCTGCATAGTCTTCCCTCAGAGAGCTGCACTGCTTTGTTCAAATGTCATCTTCTAAGTGAGGTCTACCCTGGCTATCCAGCTCAGCACTCCTCATCCCCCCCTTCCTGCTTTGTATTTCTCTGGAGCTTTTATCACATTCCTACATACTAAAAAATTTATTTTTTTTAAGTTTTCTTTAAGTAATTTAATATTTTATTTATTTATTTTTGGCTGGGTTGGGTCTTCGTTGCTGCGCGCAGGCTTTCTCTAGTTGCGGCGAGCAGGGGCTACTTCTTCGTTGCGGTGCACGGGCTTCTCATTGCGGTGGCTTCTCTTGTTGTGGAGCACGGGATCTAGGCGTGCAGGCTTCAGTAGTTGTGGCGCACGGGCTTAGTTGCTCCAAAGCATGCGGGATCTTCCCCGACCAGGGCTCGAACCCATGTCCCCTGCATTGGCAGGTGGATTCTTAACCACTGCGCCACCAGGGGAGTCCGCAATTCACTCATTTTAATAAGCCCACTGTCTCCCCAACCAGAATGGAAACTCTATGACCAAAAGGCATTGCTTTACCTCCAGTGCCTAGAATAGTATCTGGCGTATAGAAAGGACTCAATAAATATACGTTATAGAAAATAGACTGGTGGTTGCCAAGGGGGAGGGGCCTGGGAGAGGGTTGGATTGGGAATTTGGGATTAGTAGATGCAAACTGATATATATAGAATGGATAAACAACAAGGTCCTACTGTATAGCACAGGGAACTATATTCAATATCCTGTGACAAACCATGATAGAAAAGAATATGAAAAAGAATGTATATATGTATGTATAACTGAGTCACTGCTGTACAGCAGTAATTAACACATTGTAATTCAACTATACTTCAATAAACAACTTTAAAAAACAAACAAATAAATAAATATATATTGAACTGAACTGAAATAATCTGGATAGGAAGAAATTATGGTGGTCTCTAGAAAAAAATGTTATTTTTGCCAAAATATAAACACAGACAGTGGGCAATGAAAATGAGGTCTAAATGAATTCTTTATAAAAATAAAGGCACCTTACTCATCTTTCATTTCTAAAACAAGTGGAATTTAAGGAAGGACAAAAAGTAGTCTCCCTATGTTACAGATGGAGAAATTAGGGCTCTGGGAAGCTGGTTGCAAGCTATCCAGTGAGTGAAGGTTTAAGCTTTCCAGTATGGATTATGATTCTAACCAACGGGCCTGCCAAACATCCCTTTCTGGTAAACTGTACAATCTCCATCCTTCTAAAGCAGCTGGGCTTCCCTATACATTGAAACTCCACCAAATATTAAAACTAGTCATTAAGCCTGAGATCAGAAAGCAATCCAATTTACCCCTCTGTTTAAACCTATCCTTTCCTATTTCAGCTCCACTGGCCCTGGCTTGGAAGTAGGTGATCACATGCAGCTCATCTGAGATGGAGGAAGCTGGAAGGCAGGAAAAGATATAAATAAGCTTCCAAACCAGGATCTTCTGTGAACAGAAAACCAGTGCTTCCAGCATCACACATCAGCTAAAAGAGCTGAACCTCTCAACTTTTTACCCTGACAGCTCCAAGTAGGGTTAAAAAAAAAAAAAGAAAAAAGGAAGGAGAGAGGGAGGGAGGGAAGGAAGGAAGGAAGGAAGGGAGGAAAGGGAAGGGAAGGATGGGAGGAAGGAAGGAAAGAGGGAGGGAGGAAGGAAGAAAGAAAAGGTACACTCCCACCCCCACCAATGGATGGGAATGGGGGCTACAGGCTGGGGAGCCCTCCATAACAGGGACTGATGGCATTTAGCCCCACAGCAGGCTATCCCCTAGAGGCAGGCTCTGTCTTCATCACTGTCTGGGACCATTGCATCTAAAACAAGAACCTGCTGGGAAGATTTCAGGAGCTCCAGAAAGGAAGAGACCTCTCAGGTAGAAGGTGTCTCCCTAAGGTCCAAGAGGCATGTCCCTTGGGTTTAAAGGCACATTATTGGAGAAGACCCCCTGATGTAGAGAAGAAAGGAATCTCCTCTGGCACCACAACAATGAAGTTTACTGGCTGAAATCATCCTGAATCTGGGGGAAAGAAGGAGTTTTATACATAAGTCTCTTCTAGGTTCTCGTTCCCAAATCGGTTGATTGGCAGCTTATCTCTTTCAGTCTCTTTAGCTCTTGGTTGAGTTGGTGGCTTGTAGAGCAGAAAAAGGAAGGGTTGGCAACAGTAGGGCAATGAACATTGGAGGCTGGACCCCAGGAATCTGGGGTCATGTATTGTGGGTTGGCCTCAAGAGGTGAATGAGTTTCCTGCAGTGTTTGGCAGAGGCCAGCCTGCGACTGCTACGTGGCAGTAACTGATTCCCCAGAGAGAGCAAGGCTAATTTCTCACGGGCACCCAGGGACACCAGCACCTGTGGGATAGAGAGAGATGACAGAACATGACATGCAGAGGACTGTGATTTGGCCCAGCAATTCCCACTCTAGAAAAGGAAGAAAAAGAAAATGAGCTCTTGGGGACTCAAAATAGGTTGTGTGGGAGAAGACAGACCTTGGGGACAGGAATCACCAGGACCAGAGGTCTATTTCCATTCTCTTTGGTTACAGACCATGAAACCAAGGCACCAAAGGACCTATGCACTTGTCCCCAGGAAGAGGTAATAAATGCAGCAGTAAAACTAAGCCAAAAGGTGAGACTCCCAGCTGTGGATCTAGACCAGTGGGTCTGGACCTCCTTACCACCAAGAATCCCTTTTATTATTTCCCCACACGTACTGCCAAAAAACTCTTATATCATAACCATCCTGTCAGAACCTCTCTTCTGCATGAACCACCCGATGCTGCCACATTGAACTATTGTAATTTGGAGGTTTAGCTTTATCACAGGTAGACGTATGATTTTTCCATTGGGCTGTTTATATACTGAAAATTGAACAGAAAGAAGAAAAAACAGAGTAAAGCAGGTTAAAAACATGGGCTCTAGGAACTTCCCTGGTGGTCCAATGGTTAAGACTCCATGCTTTCACTGCAGGGGCCACAGGTTCAATCCCTGGTCAGGAAACTAAGATCCCACATGCCGTGTGGCACGGCCAAAGGAAAAAAAAAAAGAGCATGGGCTCTGGACTTAGACTCTTGAGTTCAAAAGTCCAATCCTGCATATTAGCTTTGTAACTTGGACAAGCTATTAAATTCTTTGTGCCTCAGTTTCATTGCCTGCAAAATGAGAAGTAAAGCTTAAACCAGATAATAAAGGTAAAATACTAAGCATGGTACTTTTCACATGGTAAGTGCTAAAAAAGATAGTTAGCACCTTCGTGGCCCTCAGAATGAAAGCACTCTATACCTCAACATCTAGTCTTCCCTCACCTCCCTCCTGCACAGCCTCCAGAAGAAAGAAACACTGGTCCTTGAGATCCCAGGCATCTCCTAGCCCAATGGAGCCTTCTTCCAGGTCCCCTCCCTTCTCCAGGTGTGAAATGTTAGATGAAAAACTCATGACCAAGTCACGGCCTCTGGGTTTCCTGCTCCCAGAGAAGGATACAGCTTGGGTTTCTAGATGTCCCAATTCCTTAAAGACTATCTCAGAAAAATGTTGTGAAAACCAGCCCCATCATGGTGATTCCGAAGTCCCCTCAGGTGTACCTGATGGATGCAGGGCTCCTGTTGGAGGCTCCGGAGGGCAACGAGGGCGGCCTCCTTCACATTTGGCTGGGGGTCTCCACACGCCACCTCTAGGAGCCGCTGGGGTACTTGGCACCGTAACAGCTCGTCCCCCAAACCCTCAGGCCCCAAGTTGCCCAGAGCTGATGCGGCATTGCGCCGGATACCAGCCTGAGGATCTCCAAGCAGCTGGGTCATACTGGGCACCGCAGCTGCCAGGGCAGGCCCCAGGGGACCAGCTTGGTAGGCTGCATTGCCCACAGCAAAGCTGGCACCACGCCGCACAGCAGGGTCTTTGTCTCCAAGCCCCAGCAGCAAAAGGTTGAGCAGTCCTAGCTGGCTCTGCAGGGCCCCGCGCAGGGCTCTGCTGTGCTGGAGCAAGTGTCCCAGAAGCCCGTAAGTACGGGCCCGCACAGAATTCTCTGGGTGGCCCAGGAGGCTGCGCAGGGGCCGATAGGATTCATCGGGGCCAGCCAGGAGTTCCTGGATAAAGGACAAATGGCTGGGAGACAGTACCCGAGCAGTGTGGGCCAGGAGGGAGAGAAGGTCAGAGGTCAGCAGCGGCTGGTCACCCAGGAGGGCAGCTGAGAGGAATGAGATGGTGGTTGTAGGGCAGGCGGCTACTGTGCTCACAAACTGGTTGAGAGAGGGGGGCTCAGAGAGAGCCAGGCGTGTGAGCAGACTGATGGGCAGCTCGGCTTGTGTCAGTGGAAGATGGTGGCAGCAGACCTGGAGAAGGGGAGGGGTGCAGGCAAAAGAGCTCAGGGAGAGGGAGAATACACTGCAGCAAGATACTGAGACGGAGCCCACAGTCTGGGAGAGAGAAAAGCCAAACTCTGGTGAGAATACCACAGAAAGCCGGAAGACCTGAGCCACAGCACCGCACGTGAGACACAACGTGGAGCCCAGGGGAACAGGTCCTTCCCAAGTCCATGCCTTGCTCTGCAAGGACTTAGTCTCTCTGCTTCAGAGACCCGCTCACTGCTTAATGCCAACAATTTCCAAGGAAGTGATTCCCAGCTGAGGAGCTGAGTCTCCAGGGCCTAGACTAAGATATCCACCCCACTGGGTTCCAAGTGAATCCAGATATCAGACTGATGAAGAGAAGAGGCAGCAGCCCAGCTCCAACCACATGCCCCTGTTCAGGCCCGAATGCTTTCTCCACTCAACTCTTAGACCAAGCCAGGTGCTGCACTCCTGCAGGGGCCTGCGAGAGCCCCGGAGCTGTCAGGAAGTGAATTTGAGTACACAGGGTTGGGCCACCTTCCTCTCCCACCTTCCTGCCTGGGTAGCTTCCCCAGTACCTGCAGCAGGTGGGCTGTGACTTCTGAGTCTGTGAGGTCAGCCAAGACACCTTCAAGGAGGTCAGCATCCACATCCAGGGCGAAGGGGAAGCAGAGGAGCTGGCAGACAGAGAGCACCACAACGGGGAGAAACTCAGGCCCCTGAGGCCTAAGGAGGGGAGAGTGGAAGGATATACTCAGTCTGGTGCACCCAACCTTTAGCTTTCTTCCCCCGACTCTTCTCAAATTCCCTAGTCCAGCTCTCCTTCCCCAACCTCAGTAATCCCATTTCTTGCCTCATAGCTCAAGCTGTCAGCTCTTTCTCTCCTGCCCTCCCCTCCTCCTACCCCCAATAGCCAACATTGAATTTTCTGGTCTCCCTCCTCTAGCTCCAACTCACGTCTGGGTCAGGTGATGCAGGAAGCTGGGCGAAAGCAGATGCTTCAGGGTGGACATGAGGATACTTCCACGCTGAGACAGATGGCTCAGGCATAACTGGGGTTCCTGGGTAAAGGTGGCCATGGCCAGGCTCAGCAGAGCTGCCATGCCTGGAAACACCAAGAATGGAGACCCAGTGGAGCAGGCAAGAGGTCAGGATGCCCCTGCGTCCCCAAGGCTCTCAGGGCTACCCCCAGTTCAGTCCCTTCCCTGTCCTTGAGCAGCTCCAGCACAGACTCTGCCACCCTCTCCCCAGGCGGCAGCAGCAGTAGCCACCTCCATGGGCTAACCCAGTTCTAGGCTGTTTCCTCTTGAAGAGGAATCAACACACTGGCCCGACAAAAGGGGCCGTGCTGTTGGAAAGATACCTTGGGGTGAGATCAGCGTCCAGTCTGGCTCTGGGCTTTGTGGACTGGACAGTGACAGCTCCTCTTCCTGTACAGATGCCTCCTCAGGGAGCCTCAGCACCATGGAGAAGCGGTGCCACAGAACGGTCCACATTTCTGAGCTAGCCATGACCCTTATTGGATTACCCTTCCCCTGCTAGAGACAAAATTGAATGAGGGTAAACGAGGAGGTCCAAGACAGGAGTCAAAACGCCTTTTTTCACTCTTGTCCCTGACCTACGAGGAAGAGGAGTCCCAGAAATAATTCCTTCTGTTTTCCCACCTAGGATTTCCCTGTTGTCCCAGTTCCCTCGCTTATCACATCTTAACCCCTGACCTCTCAACCCATGTGTATGTCTACTGGAAACCAGGGAATTACAACTTTCTTCCCACTGAATCCCAAGGGATGTAGCTGAATGGTTCCCCTTAAAGGGTCCGTACTGACAGCAGATGGGTCCAATTTAAGGCCATCACAGGCGGTGTGAGAGGAGAGGTGACTGTGTTGCTTCTTCCTTCCTATTGGCCAGTGGCTCCCCAAAGCAGCTCTCCTTACTTCCCATCCGTCCTAGGATGCAGCTGTACCTGGGTGAGCAGCTGCAGCAGAAGCATGAGGAGGCCATCATAGAATCCACAGCCACCCGGTGGAGTCAGCCGGACCTGTCGGAGAGAGGTGGGAAGAGAGCAGATCTGAGAGGGGTGAGGTGACCACACAGGCCTGTGCTCCCAACTCCAAGTCAGGCAGAAGGAGTTCTTCTTCAGCCTGGTGTAGTGGGGAGAGTTCTTTTGGACTTAGGAGTCTTGGCTCCTGCCTATTCGTTCAATGACTAACTCTGTCCTAAAGACACACAGTCAGTAGGGTGAGCAGGCAGACAAACCATTAGGGTTTAGGAAGATGCTTTTGCTACAGGAGAGGCTGTGAGTGAGGGCTGTGGAGAGGGAATGGGACACAGCTGAGAGTGCTAACTCTGCCTCCTGGAGGTAGGAAACTGATGGGATTAAAAGTTTAAAAGGGAGATGAGGGGGAGGGAGGGAGATGCAAGAAGGAAGAAATATGGGGACATATGTATATGTGTACAACTGATTCACTTTGATATAAAGCAGAAACTAACACACCATTGTAAAGCAATTATACTCCAATAAAGATGTTAAATAAATAAATAAAATTTAAAAAAAATAAATAAAAGGGAGATGAGGAAGGGAGAGGTCAAAGCTTCCATAAAGGCAGGTCGTGAGAGACCACAGTGAACTTTGGAAATGTTAATTCTTTGGTGGAGCAGGATTAGAGAGCCCAGAGGGAACAGATGAGCTTTGAGTAGCCTGCTAACCAATTTGGACATTAACCCAGAAACCGTGGGAAGCCACTGAGGACTTACACAAGCTCCACATGGGTGAGATTTTTGTGTCTCTCCTTTCACTGCTGTATTCTCGAAGCCGAGAATAGTGCCTGGTACTCACTATTATATTTATGTGTGAAATAATTACCGGTTGAACAAATGGGCAGGTTTTCCTTTAAGAAAGCTCACTTTGGTGGCAGTGAAGAAAATGGACTGGAGAGGAGAGAGGCTGGAGGGGAGATCCTTCAGGAGGCAAGTGTGAGAGAGAGAGAGAGAGAGAGAGAGACACACACACACACACACACACACACACACACACACACAGACACACACACACACGCTGCCTCCCCCTCCCCCTTCAGAGGTCCTGCAAGTTAACAACAAACCTAAAGCCCTGACAGTCTGGACTCAGAGGGATCTGAGGGCAGAAGGATAGGACAGGAAAGACGCCCTGATTCTCTCGCACTCCTTAGTTTACTCTAGGCTTGCTGGCATTTCAGTCTTTCTCCCTGAACACAGATCTTATTTGACTCCGAGAAAATGCGTGTCTGCATTCCCTGGTAGAGCTCACCTCCGCAGGGGCAGACAGGGCATGTGTGGCAGCTGCAATCCACTCCACAGGCTGGAGGTCAAAAGTCACCCCTTGCTGACCAAGCTGTCCCAACAGACAGGCTGCCGAGCTCTGTGGAGAGTTAGACAAGGTGGAGGAATGTCCGCATCTGAATGGTACTCGGCACAGGCAGAGAGGATTTATTTCTCTGTCCTGGTCCAGAAGAATGCCTCACAAACAGCTGCAAATTAGGAAATGACTCTCCTGCTTGCAGAAGGGTGGGATGATAGGGTGAAAAGTGGAGGAAGATGAAGGTTGAAAACTCACCACAAGAGAGACGACGTGTGAATGGGTAAAGACAGTAGCAACCTCACTGCCTAGCTTCTCCATTCTGGAATAAAGAGATACATCAAGGCTGCGGCGTGGCCTGCCCTCTCCCTTGGATGGCACTCTCCACCTAGGCTGCATGTCCACCTCCAAGGCACAAAGTCAGTGGGAATCTAGGTCTCTTTTGTACAGAAACCCTCACACCCTCTGTCCCAATCCCTCCTAAGGACAGGCTGTAGGGTGTCACTCCCCACAATCCATGTCTGGGTGAGCTATGTGGGTGGAAGATTTCAGTGGAGAGACCCTGCTTTATGACTCACCCAGAAGGCAGATCTTGGAGGTGAAGGACGAGAAGGGAGAGGAGGTACAGTGTCACTTCAGCAGACTCTTCCCAATCCACTACCTTTACCTACAAAGGAAACCCGAGATACCAGAGGTTCCTCTGATTGAGATGGTGGGGCCCCCAAGAGATGCCCACTCGTGCTGCTGGCCTACCTTGCCCTGGACCAACTTCCACAGTGACTCCAAGGCCAGGGGTTCTTGCCCTAGAAGACGGCACAGGGGCTCACTGACGTGGCAGCAGGAGTAGAGAACCTAAAGGGAGTCGGAAGGAGTCTGTCAGGGAGGCAGAGCAGCCCCTGGGCTCCTAGATTGAAAGGCTCAGCTGAAAGCAGGCTAGCCTCTCGACAGATCTAGTATCCACAACTAGGGATATTAGAGAAATTCAGGCCACTTGTGCCTCTTGCTGAAAGACTGTGAGATATGGACACTTCTCGGTTCTGCTGAGGACTGGCTGACAGTAGGGTCATCTCAGCTGAACAATTTTAAAAGCAGAAAGGGGTCCTCCAAGGGGGGAGTCTCTCATTTCTCTCAGTGTCTCTTTCTCTCTCTCTTAGTCCTTGGGGTGAAAAAGAAGTCTGAAAGGCCAAGAGTTAATGGGCAGGCAGTACCTTGAGAAGGTGTAGGCACAGGATGGGATGCTGTAGGCCAGAGATGAGGCATGACCTCAGCTGGTTGCTGTCTTCAGTGAGCTGGTTTGCCAAATGCCGAGAGATCTGTAGAGACATACCTGAAGACTCAATCCCATTCCCATTATTCCAATCCCATTCCTCTCATATCTCCAACTAATCAGGACTCTCAACCCCCTGCTAGCCACTCTTCCCCAGATTCACCAGGAACCTCAGCCCCCATTCCATTCCCAGTCTTCATGGCCAGTGGAGAACCAAAAGGCAAGGCCTAGGTAAGTCCCACTGCAGGCAGGTACAGAGGAAAGTGTTGCTAGCCAAAAGGGAGCAGGAAATTTGAATCTTGAACCCTTGAGAAAGCATCACTGGTGGCTTCAGATCAGCTACCCCACCACACGGGCAGTTTGTCACTGAGCTCTCTAATCAGCTGGCCAAGGGCTCTGGGATTTTGGCTACATCATGTTCTACAAGTGGCTCAAACCTAGTGGGAGCATCTGTTTCTGGAAGTACTGAGTAAGGGGAGGCATAAAAGCTTGTTTTTCTGCCTTTCTGAAAAGCTGGGCCACCCTCCCCTACTCTGGCAACAGGGAGGACAGGAACAAAAAAATTGTAGCTCAGACCTGCTCCTTGGCTTCCCAGCAGCCAGGTAGCCCCACAGGAGCAGTGCATAAGGCTGCCAGTGCCGAGGAGAGGGCTCCAGGCAGATCCTCACTCTGCTCCCGAAGCGGCTGGCTCACCTCGGGGGCTCCTGCGAGAAAGGCAAAGAACGCAGGAAGACGTTGGTTGTTTAAGATTCCCCATTCTTTCTCTCCGTTCGTAGTTATTTAACACTCACTAAATGCCAGGCCTATTCTAGGTAATGGCAGGAGAAAGAGCTGGACCTACTCAACAAGTAGGCAGGAGAAAGAGCTGGACCTACTCAACAAGTAGGTCGAGAGAACCTTACCTTCCCATTCCAGTTACCTGGGGGGCTGTGGAAAGGGAGCTGTGGAACTGTCAAGCCATGAAGGAGCCCATCCAACACAGCCCGCTGTGTGGTCATCAGGCTGGAGTAGAAAGCTCTGGAGATGGTCCAGCTGTTTCTATCCATGGCTTCACACAGAACAGTAAAGCACTAAGGGAGACAAGGCAGGGTTAACAGCAGGCACATCAGAAAACTGACTGGACTTAGCATAAGGAGCAGGAGTGCCCGGAGAACCTGAGAAAGGAGGAGAGAAACCCAGGGGGACCAGCTGATGGACTCTTAAGGATTCCTCACACAGAAAGTGCAATATATCTGCCTTCACATTTCAAGGACAGCAATTTTAAGTGTCAATCCTTTTATTCTGATCAGCTGCTCCCTAGATGAAGTTTCTCAAAGTATTATCTGTGGACCCTGAGTATAAGAATTCCTGGGGATTCATGGGTCCTTCCCAACCCAGTCTTATTGATTCAGAATTTCGAGAGGTGGGGAATTTATTCCAAACTCCCCATGCTACTCAGTGCACAGTGACATATGAGAAGTGCTGACCAATAATGTGAGTCACTACTGGCCAAAATGTACGTTAGATGTTAAAAGCTTCCTTACCGTAAAGGGTGAGGGATGTTAAAATGGGCTCTCAGAAGAGAAGAGACTGGGCTTCCCTGGTGGCGCAGTGGTTAAGAATCTGCCTGCCAATGCAGGGGACATGGGTTCGAGCCCTGGTCCAGGAAGATCCCACGTGCTGGGGAGCAACTAAGCCCAAGCACCACAACTACTGAGCCTGTGCGCTAGAGCCCGTGCTCCACAACAAGAGAAGCCACTGCAATGAGAAGCCTGCGTACCGCAGCGAAGAGTAGCCCCCGCTCGCCGCAACTAGAGAAAGCCCGTGCGCAGCAATGAAGACCCAATGCAGCCAAAAATAAATAAATTTCTTTTTTTTTTAAAAAAAAAAAAAAGAAGAGACTGAATGGACTGCTAGCTGCTAGCTGGAAGTAGGAATGTAGCCCAAATCTGTGCTCCCAGTTTCCAGTCTGAACAATGACCAGGCAATTGTTTCCCTCCTTGAACATGTTCCTCTCTGTCTCCTCTGAGATCAGTCAGAACTCAACTATTTTCTCTTTCAAGCCTCCCTTCCCATCCCTCACCTCCAGAGTCCAGGAGAGAGAACCCACATAGGTTACTAGTCTGTAGGACAAACAAGGTTGGGAATACTAGCTGATCTGTAAGTCTACTCAAGAAGAAATACTTCTATTTGTGGTTCCCTAAAATAGGCCACACTGCTTAATGCCTCTGGGCTTTAATATAGGTTGCTCTTTCTACCCGGAATGTCCTCCCTACTTTCCTGCCTCATCCACCTGGCAAACTTCTATTCATTCTTCAAATCCTAGCAGAGATGATTTCCTCCTTCAAGGTTTCTTCTATGACTCTTAGGGACTTCCCTGGTGGTCCAGTGGTTAAGACTCCGTGCTTCCACTGCAGGGGGCGCGGGTTCAATCCCTGGTCAGGGAACTAAGATCCCACATACTGCGTGGCGGGTCCAAAAAAAAAAAAAGATTTCTTCTATGACCCTCCAAGTAGCGTTGGTCTTCTTCAGTGGTGCTTCTACATTTTACATGAAGTTCTAATGCACTTTTCACACTGTTGTCCTTGATCACATCTCTCCTATTAGACTAGCCCTGATCCCTTGAAGATGGGGACTTTCTCTTACTCAGATGGCATATGACACACAGCTGGCATTCAACAAACATTTGTTGTATTACCTCGATCTAACCCTACAGAGCTGTAAGAAAGAGGATAGGAGAAACACAGGGAAAACCACAGACAGAAATCTGGAAGGGGAGCAGATTACCATAAGGCTGTCCCTCCGCAAAGTCTGCTCGGAGTCATCTGGTTGGGCCAGTAGTTTCCCCGAGAGCTCCAGAAAGAGGTCGGCAGCTTCCTGAAATACCTGTAGGCTAGGAAAAAATGAGTCCGTGGTTTCTTCTCCTCTCTCTACTAAAAGCCCACATGTTGTGAATGGGTCCGTTCAGGGCAGGTAGGAGAATCTCTGCAAAGGAACACACCAGAGTGCTCTCTCTCCTCTCCCCTCACACACACACAGTTGCACGCACACACCTCCAGGCCTCTTTGTCATTTTCTCTAGCTTATTCACACCCTGAGCCTTCTATTTAGTGCGACTGCTAACGCTGAGAACCTGAAATTCCGTGCGCAAACCTGGAGGTGTCTCGGGGTCCTTAAGAGGACTAGGTGGACTCTAAGAGGTCACTCAGCTGACCCCTAAACCTGGCACAAATCATGGCTTCTCCTTACTTAGCCTCTTCCTAAAGGGGATGGGAAGAAATGGGGGTAGAAACTGAAGCCAAACTGGGCAACAGAGCAAAATGCCTCTCATCCCACCTGTCACCTGTCTGGCTCCTCTCCAGATTGAAGGTGCAGGCAAAGTAGGCCTGAATCACAGCCATCAGGTCCCGTAAGAAGGTCCCATACCAACGTTGCTGCCAGGGAAGAGGACAGAGAGTTAGGGCAATGTAGGGGATGGAAACAAAGACTAAGGGAAAAGTGTGTCAGATATCCAGTCAGCCTGAGCAAACAGAAAGGGACAGAGGGAAGAGAGTGTTTGGACAGAGAGAGGAGATCCAGAGGTAACAAAGTGGCGGCCGACGGGCTGTAAACAGCCAGAAAATGTGTCTTGTTTGGGCCTGAACAGCATTTTGGAGTTTAGGAGGTTCTATTTTTCAAAATAGCTCAAATTCTTTTCTAAATTCCTTAAAAACTCTCAAGACTAACACTCATCAGCAGAGTGCAGCTTCCGGCCACCGAGCCTTGGCCACGTTAAACATTTCTGCATTCTGGCCTTCCAGCTCAGCTGCGTCGGGACACAGCACAGGGACGTGGACACTGAGACTCACTCCTAGCTCTCCCGCTTATCATCTCCATGACCACTGACAAGGCAGTGCCCGTGTGTGAGTTAGTTAATCTCTGAATTTCAGTACTCTGCTCTATAAAATCAGGCCTGTAAAGCCTAGGATTTTACCTTTCAAAACACAGTGCTCTGGGCTTCCCTGGTGGCGCAGTGGTTGAGAGTCTGCCTGCCGATGCAGGGGACACGGGTTCGTGCCCCTGTCCAGGAAGATCCCACATGCCACGGAGCGGCTGGGCCCGTGAGCCATGGCTGCTGAGCCTGCGCGTCCCGAGCCTGTGCTCCACAACGGGAGAGGCCACAACAGTGAGAGGCCCGCGTACCGCAAAAACAAACAAACAAACAAACAAAAACACAGTGCTTTAAATATTGGGAAATTGCACATAAAAATCTGGATTTCTAGCTTTTCTTGGAAAACTGCAGGATCTGGCACCACTGAGCCCATATTCCCCCCTAACAACAGTGAGGTGGCGCTGAGGAGAGGATGCCCTGTTCCACCTGAGCACGAGATCTCAGTTTCTCACATTCCCACTGATTCACATAGTCACACACAGTCTACTTCACTGATGACATTATCTGCCTGGCCTCGGAAGGCATGAGAATTTGCAATTCATGATCTACTAACTAGAGAGGAGGAGAAGAAAAGAAAAGGCAGTTGGGCCAAATAGAGATGGCAATTCAAAGAAAAGAAATCCAAAGAGAAGAAATTCTGCTAAGTCTTGAGAGGCTCCTGGCGCAGCGCTTACCTGCTGGATACTGCTGCTCTCCTGGCTGTGTCGGAGGAGGCTGAGCAGCAGCCGGGGGAGCCCTGCCCCACGGCAGAAGGAGTACAAGGAAACAGAGTCACCACCGCAGCTGGACAGAAGACTGCTCAGGACCCGGAGCACAGGAAGGATATGGGAAGCGCCCTCCACCACGCCTTTCAGGATCTGGGTGACACAAGGGAAAGAGACAGTAATCGATATTATGAGAGGTAAAGGAAGGAGAGTCACAGATACCAAGTGTCCCCAAGATGTTGACAAAGCAGACCAAATGTTCTCATTCCTTTCTTTGGGAATCTAAAACCCAGAAAAGGAGAACAGAGAAACAGGGAAAGTGTACCAGGAAAGGGGAATATAGATGGCCAGGTCACCTGACTTAGAGGTGACCAAACCGGGAGGAGGGGGGAACACCTCCCCTCAGTCAGTCACAGACCCAGTGACATTCCTATCTGCTCCCTCCCTTCTCCAGCCCTTCACCTTAAAACAAAATGAAACCACACACACACATTTCTGAAAATTAGAAACAATGGGCACAAAACAATGTTGCTCAACTCCAGATAGACAAAACAATATTATTCAACTCTAGATCAGGGGTTGACAAAATATGACCTGCAGGCCAGATCCTACCCACCACTTATTTTTATACAGGACAGTATTATATTTTTAAATGGTTATTCTTTAAAAGGTTATTCTTCAAAAGAAGACTAACGTTTACATCAAGTGCTTTACAATATGCTACTCACTGTTCTGAATCTGTTCACTTATTGACTCACTTAATCTTTACAATAACCCTAGTGATTGTAAAGTAAATACAATTACCCATTTTATAGACGAGGAGACTGAAGCTTCTAGATAGGTTAAGTAAGTAGTCAATAATCACACACAGTAGTTTGGCTGGAATTCTAACTCAGAAAGTTTTACCCTGGAGGCAGAGTTGTTAACCTCTTTCCCCACTGAAAAATTATCCAACACAAGGAGGACAGATAAGGGCCAAAAGAGAGGTGCAGGGTGCCAAGGTAATTCAAGAGCGAAAGGAGAGTCTTTTCAACAAATGGTGCTGGGATGATTACATAACCACATGCGAAAAGATGAACTTATATCCCTACCTCACAATATATACAATCAACTCATAATGGGTCAGAGACCTAAATGTCAGAGCTAAAAGTCTAGAAAGCTTTTTTTTACGCGGGCCTCTCACTGTTGTGGCCTCTCCCGTTGCGGAGCACAGGCTCCGGATGCGCAGGCTCAGCGGCCATGGCTCACAGGCCCAGCCGCTCCGTGGCATGTGGGATCTTCCCAGACCGGGGCACAAACCCATATCCCCTGCATCGGCAGGCAGACTCTCAACCACTGCGCCACCAGGGAAGCCCTAGAAAGCTTTTAGAAAAAACATAGGAGAAAATCTTCAAGACTTTGGGTTTAAAAAAGATTTCTCAGATACAACACCAGAAGCATAATCCACAAAGGAAAAAAATGGTAACTGGACTTCAAAATTTAAAACCTTTGTGCTTCAAAAGACATTCTTATGAGAATAAAAAGACATATTAGAGACTGAGAGAAAATATTTGCAAATCATACATCTGATAAAGGTCTTGTATCCAGAAGATACAGAGAACTCTTACAACTCAAGTAGAAAACAACCCAACTTAAAAATGAGCCAAAAAAATGATTAGATATTTCACCAAAGAAGAAATATTAATACAAATGTCTGATAAGCACATGAGAAGATGCTCACATTAGTCATTAGCAAAATGTGAATTAAAATGGCAATGAGATACTATTTCACACTCTCTAAAATGACTACACTCAGACAGACAGACAGTAATACATGTTGGCAAGGAGGTGGAGAAATGAGGACCCTCATACATTGCTGGTGAGAATGTAAAATGGTGCAGCCACTTTGGAAAATAAATAGTCCAGCAGTTTCTTAAAATCTTAAACATAAATTTACTATATGCCCCAGCAATTCCACTCCTATGCATACACCCAAGAGAAATGAAAACATATGTCCACACAAAGGCTTCCTCATGGATGTTCAAAGCAGCATTATTCATAAAAGCCAAAAACTGGAAACAATCCAAATCTCAATCAATTAGTGGAATGGATAAACAAAATGTGATATATCTGTACAGCAGAATATTAATCAGCAATGAAAAGGAATTAAGTATTGATACACGCTACAACATGAATGAACCTCAAAAACATTATGCTAGGGCTTCCCTGGTGGCGCAGTGGTTGAGAGTCCGCCTGCCGATGCAGGGGACACGGGCTCATGCCCCAGTCTGGGAAGATCCCACATGCCGTGGAGCGACTGGGCGCATGGCCATGGCCGCTGAGCCTGTGCGTCCCGCAATGGGAGAGGCCACAACAGTGAGAGGCCCGCGTACCGCAAAAAAAAAAAAAATTATGCTAAGAGAAAGGAGTCAGACACAAAGACTATACATTGTATGATCATATATATATGAAATGTTCAGAAAACACAAATATAATAGACAGAAAGTAGTCTCCTGTTACTAGGAGTGGGAATGATAATTAACTGTAAATAGTTAAGAATCATCTTATTGGGGTGATGAAAATATTCTAAAACTGAATTATGGTGATGATTTCACAACTTGGTAAATTTACTAAAAATTATTTTTTAAAACTTTAAAGAAAAGGGACTTCTTTCCAGTGGTAAAGAATCTGCCTTCCAATGCAGGGGATGCGGGTGCGATCTCTGGTCGGGGAACAAAGATTCCACATGCCGCGGGGCAACTAAGCCCACGTGCCACAACTTCTGAGTGCGTGCGCCTCAACGAGAGAGCCCACGTGCTGCAAACTACAGAGCTCACGCGCCCTGGAGCCCACACGCCACAACTAGAGAGAAGCTCGCTGGCCGCAACGCAAGATCCCACATGACACAACTAAGACCTGACGCAGCCTAAATAAAATAAAATTTAAAAAACTTTAAAGAAAAGAGAGAGAGATGCACGCAACATACTTCGGTGAGTTCCCAGGAAAGAAGATGACCATTTCAGAGACACAAGGAAAGGCTTTGTAGGAGAGAATACTAATTATGAACACCAATTAAGCAAGATGTTATCCCCTAAAAAAGAATCTCATTCTTCTCATTAGTATACCTGCATTAGAAAATATTACACACTTAAATTGTTACATATTTTTTATTTTGTCAAAAATTTTGTGGAAATGTGTTTTCTCTCATTATAGAAGTAGTTACATGATATCCTTCATTTTTTCCTCTTGGACAACAGTGCCTAAAAAAGTTCCACCAGAAAGTTTGCTGATCCCTGCTCTAGAGGAATACTTTTCCCTTCAGAAAGAAAAACCCAAGGTCTGCTCTTTCTGTATTACTAAAGGAGGCTGGCAAATCTCCTTGAATTAAACAGACGGAGTGAAAGAGAATAGGAAAGGGACAAACTTTCTTTCTCCTTATGTCAATCAACGTTTTTTAATGCCTCATCTGTGAAAACAGTCTCCAGTTTCATCCATGGTATGCTTCTGCTGGTTACCTGCCCTCCAGCCTCATGCAGCTGACTCTGGATGCGCTGGCAGAAGTCGGGATTGCACAGCAGGGTGAGAGGGGCCTTCAGTTGGACGGGCACAGGCTCAGTGGTCTCTAGCAGGTGCCGCCACTCAGCATCATCGTTGTCTGGCTCCTGAGGCATCAGGGAGTGAAGGAGGTCAGGAGGAGTGTGTCAGGTTCAAGGGTAGTAGCTCCCAACCTGGGGAATCATGAAGTAACTGCAAAAGGCCAGTGACTCCTTTGGCACAGATGTATTTTTTTCAGCCACCCGTTTAAAAAGGTAGAGTTGGCAGTAAATGAGGGGTCTTGAAAAGTCTCTTGGAGAACACTGGCAGGTGTGCATAAAGAGACACCTAGAAAGATACCCACTGCATGGTTTATAATACAAAAAATTGGAAACATCATAGAGCCAGTCAGTAAGGGAATAATCAACCATGGCACATACATATTAGGACATACTAAGAAGTTGTTAAAAAGACTGTAGTACTGACAATGCATCACTTATGTAGTGTGCCCACCAAAAATGCATGACTCAAATCTAATTATGCAAAAGTATCAATTTGAGGAACATTCTACAAAATAACTGACCTGTGCACCTAAAAACTATCAAGCATGAAAGACAAAGAAAGAGTAGGAACGGTTTCAGATTAAAGAAGACTAATGAAGCATAACAACTAAATGCAATGCTTAACACTGGATTGGATTGTGGACCAGGGGAAAAACATGTTTTTGCTATAAAGAACATTACCAGAGCAATTGGCAAAATCTAAATATGGACTGTAGATTAAGTAACTGTAGATTAAGTGTCAAATTCCTGACTTCTACCATTGCACTGAGGTGGTGCAAGCACCCTGATCCTAGCAAACGCGCACTAAAGTATATTTGGCAGTAAAGGCGCATGTCTGCACTTACCCTAAAATGATTCAGAAAGATGATGTGTCCATATATAGAGAAAGAGAACCATAAAGCAAATGTGGCAGAATTTTAACAATTGGTGAATCTAGGTGAAAGGGTATCTAAGAATTCTTGGTTCTATTTTCACAATTATTCTTTAAGTTTGAAATGTTTTCAAAATAAAAAGTTAAAACCTTAAAAAAACAAAAGATTGAAGTAGATGTAGAAAGATCTCTAGAACAGATCATGTAAGAGATGCATGAGGCAAAACGATACATATGGTATGAACTCAGTAATGTAAAAACAGCCAAACTGTATATTCTATGTGGACATATATATAAACATATGTAAAAGCACAAAAAGGAAGGAGACAGACACCTCTGGGACTGAAATAAGGCTCAAGAGGGACTTTCCTTTTTACTTATGTACTCCAATTTTTGATAATTAAATGTTCAGATACTATGCAATTAAAATCTATAAATAATATGAAAGCAATTTTTAACACAAAGGGAGCTATTCCTTGGAGGGTTGGGAATCACTGTTCTAGAAAACATCTACCAAGACCCAACATCCCATGGCAGGGATAAGGCCAGGAGGAGCTCCTAGGTCTCACCTCATTTTCTAGGTCCACTGCATCAAGGCTCTGCTGGCCCACCACCTCTGGCCTCAGCTCTGGGAATGCTTGCTCACAATCCTGGGTGATCCAGTTTTCCCTGCTAGAGGAAGCAGGGAGTAAGATGAGTTCCAGACCTGTGAGGCTTAGAGTTCATGAACTTGTCCCTCCCTCTACATCCAGGATAGGAATGAAAAATAAGCCATATAGGATTGGCTAGAGGAGACCTCCTTCTAGGATCTGGCCAGGACAGGATAGGCTCACTACACGCATATCCTTGACTGCCCTCCCACTTTGGATCTTCTTCTCAAAGCTACCTTGGCGGTTTTCACCCGTAGGTCTCAACTCAAATAATCTTCAATTTTGCGTGGAGATGATTCTTTCCTTTTCAGTTAATGAATCAATACAACTGAGACATAGAGACAGGAAAGTTTCCACGTTTCCTGATGAATCAGGAAAGTATCAATACCTGGAATTAGGGTTCAGGCACCCAGGACTCAAGACTCCCAGGGCCCTGTCTACATTTAGGCAGTAGTGAGTGACAGGGACCATGCTGTATTTGCTTTGACTGGAGCCAAAGATCTGCAAGCGACCTCATCCTATAAATCCCTGGTTCTACCCTCCTCACCAAGGTGCAGGGGGAGCTTCTCCAGCCCTCCACTCAGCCCAGCTGCTCTTCATTTCTGAGCCTAAGACCCCAGTCAAGAGGCTTGGTTCCTGAGGAGTGGCCTTTAGTCTGGGCAGAGAGGCTGTGCCAGAAGCCACCTTGCTGGTCCTGTCCTCTTGCTCGAGGGCAGGTCCTGTGTTCTGGTGTTTCTGCAGGAAATGAGACACTGAGTCAGAACTACTTAGTTGTCATAAGGCACTATGAATCCTATTCGTGGCCCTTTCCCAACCCTAGAAAGTCACCCTCCTTCTCCAACTCCCCCAGTCACTAGCCTGGCTATGTCATACATGCCCTTCTGCCCCACACACCTTCTGCTTGGCCTCCTCAGCCATGTGCTTATAGGCTTGCCGCAAGATGCGAGATCGGTTGCCCTTGGGGGCCAGACGATGCGCCTGTTGGTCCTTTAGGACCTGAAGTTCTGGGGGTAAGCGACTGGTGAATGGGGTACCCAAATCTGGGCCTGCTGACTCAGTTAATACTGCAAGGAGAGAAGAGGGGGACAGGTGATCACACTGGAGCTGCGCCACTGTTTCCATTTGGCCGGAGACAACTTCAGCATCTCCAGGCTTCTGTGGAAGGAGACCCTTTTGACAAAATGGCAAAGAGGGACTAGGGTTACAAGGGAAGTGGCAAGGGTCATGCAAAGGGCTAGGGAGAAAATTCAAGCTGGTGGGGAATAGAATATATGTTGGATCCAGACGTTGGGGTCAGGGGTTGCATTGGGTAGAGTATTAGGGAAGTGCAAGAGCCCTGGGAACCCTAAGGACTCACTGGTGACACGACCAGCAATAAAGGGGTGATGTAACAGGTCTGGCCAGGACAGACGCTGCCGGGGGTCCTTGGTGAGCAGTCCCTGAAGGAAGTTCTGTGGAGATAAAGGATACCCCATCAGCCTTCACTTCTCCACAGGCTCTCTCAAACTCATCAGAATCGGTCAACCAAGACTCCTGAGTGCATTCTTACAACAGGCTGGCTGGTCTTAATCACGCCCTCTCTAATCCTATCCTTAGGTCTCATTTCCCTGGCTGAAATCATGAACAAACCTCACTGCCTCACCTTCTGGGGAGCCCCAATTCCTGTCCACGGACATTTTGGAACACCAAAAGTAAAACCAGAAATCTCAATGTCAACAGCTTTGTGAAGAAGTGAAAAAAAACGAAGAGAAAGAGAGGGATGTCACCTTCACAATCATCTTCAGAAAGCGAACATTCAAGGGGCTCCCAAACTGCTCACTTTGCCCTCCCTTTGACTGTGGTTGGTTTGTGCTGGGTAGGAACAAAGGCACTTACAGTTAAAAGCACACTCACACGCATAAGTCATTGTGTAAAGATGTGTTTGGGAGCACTCAAAAACAAATCTTTCAGCAAGTCTTCAGATGGTGGAGGGGCAGGGAGGCTGTCTGAAAAGGGTACATCTGTTATAAGGTATCCTTGGGGAAATCCTCAATTGGGCCTGAAATAGGAATAGAAGGTACTAGTAGATTATAACCCTTGTTCTAAAACAAGGTGATCATTACACCTTGGCTCTTGCTGGAGATACATGCAGGTCTGCCCTAAGGGAGAATGTATATCTTATGTATATCACCCAATTATGCTTCCTTTGTTTAGGTTCTTTTTGATAATTATTTGGGCCACCCCCAGCTAAATAGGTTGGGGAGAAACTTGTCTCTTTTCATCTTAGATAAAACAAAGGAAAGTTATCATGAGGTTTTACCCTGGGAGAAGGCTGCATTTAAATTTTATTGAAGGCTCAAATCTTGCCCTAGATGAAAAATAAAAAAGGTCAATTCCTTTTCCTCCCTCCCCCGACCCCCACCCGGGCCTGCTGAGATTTAACTGCAAAAGACAGGCACCATCTCTATCCTCTGCCCCTAATCAGTGAGCTAGCCCCATCAGCTATGGCCATTTGGATATCTAAAGATTCTTTCAGGAAGAGGACAGCTGTGTTGGCAAATCTGGAAATCATTCGGCCATTGCATCTGATAGGAAATTAGTAGAATAGAGAGTGTGTAAAGGGACCAATATCTGTTTCTGGTGTCTTGAAATTACCTCTCCATTTTGATAAAGGACAGCCTGACCCAAGGAGGGGCTGCTACTCCCAAGTTGGGCACACCTTAGATCACCCTCCCAGAATAAGGCTCTGCAGTACAAAAGCAAGGCAGCTTGCCCCAGCTCCTGCATCAATTACGTAACTGCAAAGTGCAGCCCCAGCTCTGGAAAAAAATTGTGGAAAAGGGAACAGGGCAGAGGGAGACAGGTTTCTGATGCAAAAGCAGTCTTTCAGTATTCATCACCTTGAAGCAAGGACTAATGGTGGGGGGCCAGCGCACAGGGTCCTTGAGAATGCGGCTGACCAGCTGAAAGATGCTCGTGGTATAGAAAGGAGGAGTGCCCACTGCCAGCTCATACAGTATGCAGCCCACAGACCAGAGGTCCGCGGTGTGGTCGTACGGTCGTTCCTCCACCAGCTCTGGAGACATGTAGAGTGGTGTGCCTTTAATGGATGTCAGCACCATCGTGTTGGTGCTCATAGCCCGGGCAAATCTGCAGTAGATGATGGAATCAAAATGGAAAAAGAAGATATTCAATAAAAACAAGAGAGACTTCCCTGGCGGTCCAGTGGTTAAGATTCTGTGCTTACACCGCAGGGGGCGCAGGTTCGATCCCTGGTTGGGGAACTCAGATCCAGCATGCAGTGGGGCAGGGCCAAAAATTAGATAGATAAATGAATAAATAATAAACACTAGAGCTGGTCACTGTGTGAGATAGATAGACAGATAGAGAAATAGAGAAATAATAAACTCTAGAGCTGGTCACTGCTACCTGTCACTGTGTGAGATATCCCCAACCTGAACAAACAGACCATCTTCCAAGACCCAGCAGGAATCCCAGTCTCCAGCTCAGGTTCTAAAATGAGGCCCAAGGAAGTCAAGCATATGATCTAAGGCTCCTTGCAGAACTGGAAACAGAGACAGAAGGTCAGGCACCTCACCCAAAGTCACAGAGCTTTATGCCACCACCCTTGGCAAGGAGGATGTTCTGAGGCTTCATGTCTCGGTGGAGGATGCGGTGGGAATGCAGATAGTACAGGGCTGACACCAACTGGGCAGCGATGGCCTGAACCTAGGGGTCAAACAGGTGAGAGGAAGAAAGGAGAAGTCAGCGGAAGGAGTCTGCTGATGAGCCCAAAGACTCCACCCTAATACTACTACTGATGTGATCTTCTCTTCCCTCCCTTTCTTCCAGAGCTTCACAAGATACCTTCCTTAGTTCTTGCTCCCCTATTCATTCATTCTTTCATTTGTTCATTCATTCGTTCAAGGAAAATTTATTGAGTCTCACTAACTGCATGACCACATGCAAATTATCTTATGGCTCTCAGATTCATCATCTACCCATAAGGCGACAATAATGATACTACTTATTTCATAGGATCATTGTGAGGATTTAAATGAGTTAAAGCATGTAAAGTAACGTATTGCTCAGAATGGTGCCTGGCACTTAGCATTCAATATATATTAGCTGTTATTAAATAAGACAAAGTTCCTTCTCTCAAGAGAAGTAGCCAGACAAACAAACAAGACTGACAAAACAAATAAGATGATGGCTCACAAATAATGATGAATGCTTGGAAGGAAACAGAATGCTGTGACAGGAAGTCCTGAAGGGGGCCTACTTGCTAGAGTACAGAGAAATCCCTAGAATGAATATGGCTGGAGAATGTCTTCAACCAAACCCTACGGCTAACCACTGTGCCTTGGTGGTGGATCCTGCCTTAACCACAATGCTTATCCCTTCCTGCCTCTCTGGTACCACCACACTGGGCCTTCTTACCTAGAGGTGCCTAACAATAACAACAGCATTAAAGATAGCTGGATATATTGAACACTTGTGCCAGGCACACTTTCCAACACTTTACAGCAATTAACTCATTAATCTTCACGATAGCCTTATGAGGTAGACATTATTATTATTTCCATTTTAAAATGAGGAAAGTGAGGGCAGACAGCAGAAGCAAGAAGAACTACAATCCTGCAGCCAGCGGAACAAAAACCACATTCACAGAAAGATAGACAAGATGAAAAGGCAGAGGGCTATGCACCAGATGAAGGAACAAGATAAAACGCCAGAAAAACAACTAAATGAAGTGGAGATAGGAAACTTTTCAGAAAAAGATTTCAGAATAATGATAGTGAAGATGATCCAGGAACTTGGAAAAGTAATGGAGGCAAAGATCAAGAAGATGCAAGGAATGTTTAACAAAGATCTAGAAGAATTAAAGAACAAACAAAAGAGATGAACAACACAATAAATCAAATGAAAAATACACTAGAAGGAATCAATAGCAGAATAACTGAGGCAGAAGAACGGATAAGTGACCTGAAAGACAGAATGCTGGAATTCACTGCTGCAGAACAGAATAAAGAAAAAAGAATGAAAAGAAATGAAGACAGCCTCAGAGACCTCTGGGACAACATTAAATGCAACAACATTCACATTATAGGGGTCCAAGAAGGAGAAGAGAGAGAGAAAGGACCCAAGAAAATATTTGAAGAGATAATAGTTGAAAACTTCCCTAATGTGGGAAAGGAAAGGAAATAGCCACCCAAGTCCAGGAAGTACAGAGAGTCCCATACATGATAAACCCAAGGAGAAACATGCCGAGACACATAGTAATCAAATAGGTAAATATTAAAGACAAAGAAAAATTATTGAAGGCACTAAGGGAAAAACGACAAATAACATACAAGGGAACTCCCATAAGGTTAACAGTTGATTTCTCAGCAGAAACTCTACAAGCCAGAAGGGAGTGGCATGGTATACTTAAAGTGTTGAAAGGGAAGAACAACAACCAACATTACTCTACCCAGCAAGGATCTCATTCAGATTTGATGGAGAAATCAAAAGCTTTACAGACAAGCAAAAGCTAAGAGAATTCAGCACCACCAAACCAACTCTACAACAAATGCTAAAGGAACTTCTCTAAGTGGGAAACACAAGAGAGGAAAAGGACCTACAAAAACAAACCCAAAACAATTAAGAAAATGGTCATAGGAACATACATATCGATAATTACTTTAAACGTGAAAGGAATAAACGCTACAACCAAAAGACACAGGCTTGCTGAATGGATACAAAAACAAGACGCATATATATGCTGTCTACATGAGACCCACTTCAGACCTAGGGACACATACAGACTGAAAGTGAGGGGATGGAAAAAGATATTCCATGCAAATGGAAATCAAAAGAAAGCTGGAGTAGCAATAAGCTTAAAATTTGTATGGAGACACAGAAGACCCCGTTGCTCTGCAACGGGAGAGGCCACAACAGTAAGAGGCCCATGTACCACAGAAAAAAAGAAAAAAAAAAGAACTAAATGTAAGACTGGACACTATAAAACTCTTAGAGGAAAACATAGGAAGCACACTCTTTTTTGCGGTACATGGGCCTCTCACTGTTGTGGCCTCTCCCGTTGCGGAGCACAGGCTCCGGAAGCGCAGGCTCAGCGGCCATGGCTCACGGGCCCAGCCGCTCCGCGGCATGGGGGAACCCTCCCAGACTGGGGCACAAACCCGTGTCCCCTGCATCGGCAGGCGGACTCTCAACCACTGCACCACCAGGGAAGCCCTCAAGATCTTTTCTGATCCACCTCCTAGAGTAATGGAAATAAAAAAAAAAAAAAATGAGGAAAGCGAACAAAGAGAAGTTAAAGTAACTTGCCCAAGAAGATCCGGCTACAAAGTGGAAGACCCAACCTTTGTACTCAGAGATTTGGGTTCCAGCGTTCACATACTTTACTGTCACACCACACTGCCTCTACATATACCTAGACTCTTATATTTTACTTGGGAGTTTTCAAACTGGAGACTCTCAATGCCCTCAGCTCTCGCTACCAGTCCTTAAACTGAGAAGAGGTCATGGGTAGAAGAAGTTTGAGCCAGGAATACCTGCTCTTCGGGAAGTTTTCCGTCATCTTCTAGGATCTGAAAAAGCTCTCCCTCAGCATAGTCTGTCACCACCACCACCTGCAGGGAGAAGGCAATGCTACTAATGGCTCCACATGTATGCATTTTGAAGATGGGAAATTCCTGGGACCCTTCTTCTTGGCGAGAGGTGACCCCAAACCAAAGCGCACCTCTTTGTCAGTCTCAAAGCTGTCAAGCATATGCACAATATTGGGATGCTGCAGACCCCGCATGATTTCAATCTCTCGTTGCAGATTCCTCAGCTCTTTCTCTGAGCGTCCCAATTTTGGAATAAACTTCAGGGCCACCACCTGTCAGCGGTAAGGTCAAGAGTCAAGGCCTAACCACACTATTGAAACATTAGCCTCAAAGCTCCAGAACTCAGACTTCAGATTGTTTGAGCAATTCTCACTATACTTGCTAGTCTCCCACTCGACTTTCCCCATGGTACCCTGGCCTTACCCAGGTTTCCCCTGCTCTCACCCTAGGAGGAAAGAGCCTCTGCCAGATAGATCCCTTTGGTGGATTCTGGGAAAAGAACTGGATAAAGAACTCAAGATTTAAGGGATTTAGGGGAAAGGGAAGGAAGAAAAAATGAAGAGGGAAGGATAGAGTTCAGGTGGTTTAGCCCTTCCTTCATGGTATGATAGATAATAATATTAATTATAATTGCTATTTACTAGGTGCCAAGCACTGCTCTAAGTGATTCAGTGTGACATCACACTTAATCCTCATACCCCAATAAGACGCTGTTCTATTTTCATTCTATAGATGAGAAAACTGAGACATAGAGAGGTTGAGTAACTTGTCTATAGTTCTAAGGCTAGAAAGTGGTGGAGCTGCGATTTGAACCCAAGTAATCCAATTTCAGAGCTCATATTCCATAAGTATGAAGGAATCAGTGTCCTACGAATACAGGTCAGTATTCTGGCCCCATTCTCCACTGGAGTTGAGGGTGTGGGATACCACCCAAGAGATATCCCTCTTTGTTCACCACCTGAGCACTGTATTTTCTTCGACCCTTGTACACCCTCCCGAAAGAGCCTTCTCCAATCATCTCCAACACGTGGTACTTTTCCATGACAGAGATTTCAGGATCCCTCAGAAGGAAGGAGATAGAGATGGTGGTGAAGGGCTACAGCTCCAGGGACAGTTCCACACATCTGGGAGGCCTGGTTCGGGCATGGAAGAAAGGTTAACGTTAGCCGCCTTGCCTTTTCCTTTTTTTTCATAACAATCCAGGCCTCATAAATAACGTAGGGTAGAGAATGGAAAGATGAGATCTTGGAGCAGAGTGCCTTCCGTAGTCCTCCCTCCTTTTCTCTTCCTGTCTCCCAACCCAACCTTGTTCCCACCTGACCCCGTGTCCCCCTTCCCCCTCCACCCAGCCTT
>NW_020175039.1:5697849-5726170 GCF_003031525.2 Neophocaena asiaeorientalis asiaeorientalis
CCTACCACTGACAACCTTCTCAGCACCCCCGCCCACACCCTCAGCCCGCCGGCCTAGCGGACAGGAGCGCCTCTCTTACCCCAAGCCTAGGAGCTTCAAGCTCTTTAGGCCGAGGTACGCCGGCCCTGGCCTAAGAGGTTCGGAGGAACAGGCGTTCAGGGGTGTGGGAGAAACGGTGGGCCGCCCATAGGCACTTCCTAGGGCATTTCCCAGCCATCCCTTGGCCCTCAGGACCATCTAAGGACCGGGAGTCTGAAGTTGCCTAGAAACGGCCGCGAGCTACTCTCCCTCCCCTGCTTTACTTTCCGCCTCCGACTGCCCGGAGGCTGTTTCCGGTTCCGGTTGCGGGCCGCAGAAGACATGGCGGCGTCTGCGTCGGCAGCTGCAGGGGAGGAGGACTGGTAACTTTGGGGTCATGGGCTTTGGAGGACCGCCTGGATCCGGTCCGGGGGACTAGCGGCAGCCGCAGACGGTCCGTACGGCGGGCGCGTGGGGCGGGGCGAGGGATGAGGGATGGCAGAGACGCTTACATCTCTTCCTAAGAGAGTTCTGGACTGGGGAGCGGGTGGGTGGAGGGGCACTGGTCTGACCCGGAGGAGACCGCATCAGCGCCGACCTGGCTGGTTCGGGCCGCGCCTTATCAGGTTCGATCCTCCGGCTTCACCCCGTCCCATTCTCGCCTTCTGAAGTGGATTTGCTCAGGGTCCCGGGGGATTCCTGTTTATCAGATCTTCGCCCCCCTCCCCGTCCCTCTTACTTCCCAGAACCAATGTCCTCCAATTCCCGTCCCCCTTTCCCCTCGGATCAGACTATTTCCTCCGAGGCTTTTCTCAATCTTCTCCCTTCCCGACAGCACTAATGAGGCTGTTGTCTGAATAAAGCTTTACACCTCACGGAAAGCGCTCCTAGTCCTTCTCTCAAGCATTCGTCACAAGGGACCAGAACATGGAAGGACTCTGGGATTTGGAAATAGATAAATGTGGGTTCACATCATATTTTGTTAGCTGTGTAATGCTGACCAGGCACCTAGCTTCTATGAATCAGTGTCCTTAGCTGTAAAAAAAAAAAAGTGGGTGTGGCATCCACCTCAGAGAAGGATCTGAGAGGATCAAGATGGATTTGTAACATACCTAAGCCTCCTTTTCATTAATAACTCTGAGGTGTAGGCACCTGAGGAGACTAAATGAGGCCTGAAGAGGTAAAATGAGCTGCCAAAAGGTACATAGTTATGACTAGGAATCCAGGTTGTCAGAACTTCTAGGTTCTTAGTTCTAGGACATTGTACAGTTCCACCTCCCCCTTTTTTTTCTTTGCGGTTCTCGGGCCTCTCTCACCGTTGTGGCCTCTCCCGTTGCGGAGCACAGGCTCCGGACGCGCAGGCTCAGCGGCCATGGCTCACGGGCCCAGCCGCTCTGCGGCATGTGGGATCTTCCCGGACCGGGGCACGAACCCGCGTCCCCTACATCGGCAGGCGGACTCTCAACCACTGCGCCACCAGGGAAGCCCTCCCCTTTTTATTGTCACCATCTTACCACCATCCCATTCCATATCTCACATCCAGGGCCCAAGTCACAGGTAGGGTGGGTGAAGTATTGAAGGGCTTCTTGATGGAGGCTCCACCTCAGTGTTTCATTGGTTCAGGGAGCCCAGCCAGTGCTGGCCTTTTTTGAGACCATGCAGGCTTGCTGTTTTCAACCTATTCAGGGGAATTTAAGATTCTGAGGGGACACGTAGTGCCTTGGTGAGGGCCGTAATGATTGTACAGCCAGCCTGCAGTGCTCTAAGACTCCAACGCGCATGTCAACCAGAAGTACCCAACTGTTACCTACATTATCTATTTTATATTTTCAGGTGTCTGCCTAAGACTTAAAAAGACTTAAAAAATTTTTGAGAATCACTCTCTATATATACACATACACATGTATACACACACACGCACACACACACACACATGTATGTCACACTAGGGCAGCCCTGCTCTTGGTGAAGAAGGGGCAATATAACTATAAGAAAGCAAACCAAATATGTATCTTTCCATGTATTATCTGGGTAAAGCTGTGGCCTCAAGCCAATAACTCATCTTCAGTGGCATTACAACTGCTCTTTCTGTGACTAAACATGTGTGTCCTCTGAGGGATGGCAGAGACACTGACATCTCTTCCTAAGAGAGTTCTGGACTGGGGAGCGGGTGGGTGGAGGGGCCACTGGATCCTGACCTGCACAAGTTGATCTAGATCAGTCAGACAGCAGGGATCATAAATACATTGAATATTAACTACAACCTTCTCTCTTTCCTTTTAAGGGAGAAGGTTAATACAAATAGGAAAAAAAAAGAACACAGACTAGCTACTATGGCCAAGATACTATTAGGCACTTGACATAAACAAATCACCTGTCATCCTCATGATAACTGTGGAGAGTGGGTGGTAATATCTATATGTGGTGGACAGGGTAATTCAGGCTTACAGATATAAGTAACTACTCAGATCACAGAGCTGGTAAGTGATTGGTACCTGTTACTCATTCCAAGGCTGATGGCTCTTCCACTACAGCACAGCCTTTACAGCATGTAGATCTGTTCTGTTCAGGTTGGTATCTCCTTTGAGGAGGTTTACAGTGACTGGTATTGGCAGTGTGTGTAGACACTGGGATCCATGAACGGTGTAGGGAAAGCCAGGAGTGGTATTGGTAACCTTAATGCTGATCAATAGATGTCATATCTCTGGGTCAGAGAGATGGCCACTAAGGAACAACTAACAGTACAATGAAACTTAAACAGGGAGTCAGGAAACCTAGCTTGCGTCTCAGTCCTGCCTCAAGCCTTGAGATTTGGGCTAGTCTTTTCACCTTCTTGGGAATCTGTTTCCTCATCTATTGGCAGAAATGATCTGTAAAACTGATTCCTGTGCTTTCTACCTGGCCACTTGACAAATTAAGGAAACGTTTCCCCCATTTTTATGGAGGTTAGCAAGAGAATGCACGCATGCAGATTGCCATTTTTCTACAAAGCCAGCCTTCATGGGCCTTAGTAGGCTTTAATAGGGAGAGTTGTAATGGTAAGTCAATCTCCGCTGTCTCTCTAGGGTCCTTCCCTCTGAAGTTGAAGTGTTAGAGTCTATCTATCTGGATGAACTACAGGTGGTCAAAGGAAATGGCAGGTACGTATTCAACTAGAGGTGGGCAGGAGTCCCCTTGGTAGTAAGAGGATTCCATGCAGTATCTGTGGGCCTTGATTTGAGAGAATATTTCTGTCATGTAGATAGTCTATTCCTTTAATCACCCCAAAGAAAGAGCCTGATGCTCACTTCCTCTGCCCGCTTTACTCTCTCACCCCCATCCTCCCCAGCTCTCAAGTCCCTGCCCAGTCACATCCCAGGTCTCCACTTCATCCACCTGCAGATCATCATCATGGGAGATCTGCATCACCCTGCACCCCGCCACTGCAGAAGACCAGGATTCACAGTATGTCTGCTTCACTCTGGTGCTTCGGGTCCCAGCACAGGTGAGGCCTCTACTTTATGGCAGCAAAGGGAGGAAGGGGAGAGGCCTTGGGGTGGAGTGCATTAGCAGTAGCGTGGTATTTTCTCTCTCTAGTATCCCCACGAGGTGCCACAGATCTCTATCCGTAACCCCCGAGGACTCTCAGATGAACAGATCCACAAGTAAGTCGGGCTGGTCAGAGCAGGGAAAATTTGGGATACAGCTCAGTCCGGTGAGGGAAGGGGGCAGGCCTAATGTTTGCTTTGCCCTCTCCCCACAGGATCTCACAGGCGCTGAGCCACATGGCTGAGGCTGGGCTGGGTACTGCCATGCTCTATGAACTCATCGAGGTGAGAGGTGTGCTAGTCTGGGGAAATGTCCTTACCTTCCAGCTAGAGCAGTTTCTTTCAAGGGAGGCCATGGGCCTCGAATCTTAAATATGTCTAGAGACATTCATTTAGTTCTTGTTTAGGTAAGCCTAAACTGCTCCAGAAAGGTGAGACTCTCTTCTGTTTCAAAAAATCTCCCCAAAGACAGTTCCATAGCTTCTCCAAGTTGCCTATTCCAGCATCGTGACAGAAAAATTTTTTTCCTCTTTAACTTGAATTTTTCTTGCTTCATTATCAGTGCATTTCAATTGCCAATGCAAGTTCTCTTGGCATTGGCAACTGAAAATGGCAAGAGATCTTGCCTGGAGGGTCTAGCCATAAATGAACATTTGAAGGCTAGTGTGTCATTGGAGCTGACTAGAAAAAGTCATGGTTCTTTTCCTCAAAGAGTTTCTACCCTAGTAAAGGAAACGACCCACATGAAACTATGCCTAGAGCTACAAGTTAATATACACAGCTAACTTTTGTTGTTTGAGATCAAAAACACAAATACAGTCTTGTTCTCCTCTACTTTGAGTTTTTAAGAAAAATGTTCAGAAAAGAATGAAGGTGGGTGGCCTGGAGTCAGACCGGGCATAGACCACTGTAGCACTCCTAAGTCAGGCCTCCACGGTGCAGCTTTGAACTTCGTGGAATTCCAGAGTATTAGCTTTAAACAACAGTGCAGATGCGCATTTCATAGCTCAACCTGATGCCTTTTGAATTCTCTGTCCGTTTGGGGTGTCCATGCCTTCACTTTCTTTCTGAAAGCTGACTCCAGAACAGGCTCATTGAGGGAGTGATATTCAAAGGGGAATAACCAGGAAAGGCCTCCCAGAAGATGTGAGTTTTAATTGAACATTTTTTTTCTCTCAAAGGTGTTTTATTTTCATCCCCAAGATGTGTTAAAAGTGACTTAATGAGTGGAAAAACAATTAAATTGGATTTTGAAGCTGGGTAGATTTGGGGGGAGGGGTGTGGGCAGGGAGGAGGATTGATTCCAAGCAGAGGGAGCATCACCAAGACAGAAATGCATGGACACAAGGCAAACTGGCTCGGTGGGAGACGGCCCGCCAGTCACTCCTGGGAGTAGTCAACAAGCTTCACTCACAGTTCTGGCTCCTGCCTCCCTATTTGAACAGTATCTTCTCTCCTCTCAGAAAGGGAAGGAAATTCTCACAGATAACAACATCCCCCATGGCCAGTGCGTCATCTGCCTCTATGGTTTCCAGGTGGGTTACTCTCTTGGGACCTGGGGGTCGGCTGTGACAGACAGTGGAGGGCTTGGGGCGAGCTCTGACACAGTGCCTTACCCTCCAGGAGAAGGAGGCCTTTACCAAAACCACCTGTTACCACTACTTCCACTGCCACTGCCTGGCTCGGTACATCCAGCACATGGAGCAGGAGCTGCAGGCCCAGGGGCGGGAGCAGGAACGGGAATGGCAGCACGCCACAACCAAACAGGTTGACCTGCTGGCCCTGCTCGCTTGACCTCATGCCCTCTTCTATCCCTCCGCTCCAGGGCCGCCTTAGCCTTTTCAGGGTCATAGGTACCTCTGAGATTAACGAAAGCTCACCTTTGTCCAGGAAAAAGGGGCATCCTTATACATACACGTAAGCATATTGCACACGGTTTCAGAGGGTTCCCAGACCTCTAGTTAGGCAGCCCCTGCTTTGCTCCCCCTCACTGCTGAACAGGTATTCCTATGCCCCTCCGTCCCAGCCCTCTACAGATGAGGCTGGGCAGCTGGCAAGCACCCTAGGCTGGGAAGCAGGGGTGCGATTTCACCTCTCTTTTCAGAAGGCCGTTGGTGTGCAGTGCCCGGTGTGCAGAGAGCCACTCGTGTACGATCTTGCCTCGCTGAAAGCAGCCCCTGAACCCCAGCAGCCCGTGGTAAGACAACTCGCTGCTGATCTGAGCCAAGAATAATGAAATATTGTCTGCTTTGAATGGGGTCTCTGGAATTGGCCTCAAGCTGCCTGGGCCCTCTCTGTGAAGCCATGGCCCCCAGCAGAAGTCCAAAACTCTGTTCGGGAGCCCAATCTGAGGGATAAAACCAAGAACCTTGAGCAGATCTCCTGAGGCAGTCCTAGAAGAGCCGGGGTTTCGAGTCTGCCTTCTCCTGTTGATTCTTCTTTCTGTGCCACTCTGCTCCTTTCCCTCCAGGAGCTGTACCAGCCCGATGCAGAGAGCTTGCGCCAGCAAGAAGAGCGCAAGAGGCTCTACCAGAGACAGCAGGAGAGGGGGGGCATCATTGACCTTGAGGCTGAGCGTAACCGGTACTTCATCAGCCTCCAGCAGGTGAGGGAAGGGTTTCCCACTCCTCCCCTGATGACACCAACCTTCCTACCAACACCCCTCTGCCGTGGCCCTCGGGTGAGCTTTGTTCTACCCGGGGAGGGCTGATGGCGGTCGGCTCAGATTCTAGGTGAGGGGCCTGCGGTTCCCTGCTTTGAGGAACTGCATCCCCTTCACTGCATCTGCTCACTTCCTTCTAGCCTCCTGCCCCTTTGGAACCCGAGTCAGCTGTAGATGCCTCTGGAGGATCCCACCCACCCAGTACCCTTGCCACAGAACAGTCCACCTCATCAACTGCTCAGACCACCCTGTCAGCTCCTCTGCCTGTGGCCTCCCAGTACACATGTGAGATTCCAGGGGCTGGGCCAAATCAGCAAAAGCTGGGCGAGACCCAGAAAGCTATGCTAGATCCTCCCCGGGCCAGTCGAGGTCCCTGGAGACAAGCCGAACGGAGGCACCTAAAAGGAGGGGAGTGCAATGCCCTCAAAGGTACCAGTGACACCCAGGAACTGCCACCTCCTGAGGGGCCCCTCAAGGAGCCTATGGACCTAAAGCCAGAGTCCCGTAACCAAGGGGTTGAAGGTCCTCCCCAAGAAAAGGGGCATGGCAACTGGCAGGGTCCCCCGCCCCGCAGGACTCGCGACTGTGCCCGCTGGGAGCGCTCCAAGGGTCGGACACCGGCTTCTTCCTACCACCACCTGCCTCGGGGTCGGGGAGCCTACCGGCCTGGTCCTCGAAGGGAGACCGTGAGCCTCGAACCGGAGGATGGTTCCTAGCAGTACTGTGGGGGGTGGGGGGGGACAATAAAGAGATTGGCCTTGTTTGGCTTTCCTTACTTAGTAGTGCCTAGCCTGTGAAGTATGGATCTCTTTCTAAATTCCCAGCAAGACGAGCATGGCACAGTAGCCACAACATTGCTCTGAAGTCTGTTCTCCCAAGAAATCGGGGTCTGGATAAAGAGGAGTCTGACATCTCAGCTAGTATAGTGGATTCCAAGGAAAACTAGTGGAGGCCAACATTTAAGAAGAATATGCATGGGCTTCCCTGGTGGCACAGTGGTTGAGAGTCCGCCTGCTGATGCAGGGGACACAGGTTCGTGCCCCAGATAGTGAGGGGATGGAATCTTGCCTCACAGTCTTGAGTACCTCACTCCTCACCTGTCAACATAGTTGGTGGTCATGAACACGATGCGTGCCTCCGTGGAAGCCACGCCATCCAAGGCGTTGAGCAGGCCGCTGAAAGTGAGACGACCTAGACCTTGGTACTTCACTGGGTCTGGAAGAAGGCAGAGATAAAGTATGAGTGATCATAGCCCTACTTAAAATTAGCATCCCCTTCTACTCCTTACTTACCATGTCCCCCTACTTATCAATGCGTCTTGTGGCCTCTCATTGCTAACCCATCAGCTCCCTGGATTTCTCCTTTCTTCCACTGTTCCTCATTTAGAAACACTCCCCCTTCCGTCAACTTCCCTCACTTACTCTCCACAGCCAGGTCTCGACTGAGAAAGGCAGCATCCACATCCTCCAGGAGCACCAGGCTCTGCTGCGGTGCCACGCTCAGCAGGTGGTTGAGCCGGTCATCAGAGAGGCTGGAGTCTGTGAGGCTCAGCAGGCAGATGCTGTGCTGCAGTTCCCCAGCCAGGGCTGTGCTATGGAGGAGGGATGACAGGTAATGGGCAACCTGGGAACTGGTCCTTGGGCCCAGCTGCTTGTTCCTCACTGTACTAGTTTTGTCTCGGAGGCCTAAACCTTTCACCATACCCCGCTAGTGTTCCACATGTCTCATGTTTATCCCGGTTCCTGTTCCCCACATTCATTTCCCTTTCCAACCCCACCAGTCCAGTTTCTCTCCAGTTTGAGGGTTAAGGGAAGTTTGACTCTACTCACATAAAACTGCTCTTTCCACAACCAGGGGGCCCATAAAGCAGGTAGCCACGTCTGTAGGGAATGCCTAAGAATACAGCCGGGATGATTGTCAAGACCTAAAATGAATCATGTACTCTGCCCCAGATGTCCACATTCATGCCCAACTCTGCTCCTTGGAGGCCTGATGACTTTGGCATTGGAAGAAATCATTCCCATAGACAACTTTTCCCTCCGCTTTGTCTATGGGAATTAGGCTAGAGCTCTATATTTGCCCACAAATATAAAGCGCTAGCCCACAGCTTTATATCTGGCCACAAAGACCAGCCTGTTCCCTCCTGTTCTTATACCACATCAAAAACAACCTAGCGAAGACCCCAGCTGCTTCTCACCTCTGTCAGTGTACCACTTGGGGTTATCGATGAATTCCCGGATGTCTCTGACAATTCGGTCAGCCAGACCCTGTTCTAGAACCACAGAATTCAGTGGCCGGCGGCGGCGTGGATAGCCAAAGGGGCGCCATTCAGAGCCCACGGCTGTGTACATCACTGTCTTCCCTTCCTCCTGCTGCAAGGCTAGCTCTCGAGCTGGGAGGGGGGAGATGAGACAAAGCCAATAATTTCTCTTTGCCATGCTACTAGGCAGAGCTCTGCCAAAACAGTTTCCCTCGGGCTTCCCTGGTGGCGCAGTGGTTGAGAGTCCGCCTGCTGATGCAGGGGACACGGGTTCGTGCCCTGGTCCGGGAAGATCCCATATGCCGCAGAGCGGCTGGGCCCGTGAGCCATGGCCGCTGGGCCTGTGCGTCCAGAGCCTGTGCTCTGCAACGGGAGAGGCCACAACAGTGAGAGGCCCGCGTACAGCAAAAAAAAAAAAAAAAAAAGAATATACCAAAACAGTTTCCCTAGCCACCAGTGCTCCCATGGTCTCAGAGCCTCCTGTTCCTCCTCTCCAAGCTTCTCTTCCTTTGATGTCGAAGACCCCATCCCTGCAACTACCACCCCCTGCCCCCATAAAGCCTGTCTGTGCCATCCCACACCTTCCTCCAGGATGTTGAAGAAGACCTTTCGGTCAGTGCCCAGAGCCGTGAAGGTGACAGATTCCCAGGGGGTCCCCGTCTGCAGGTCTATCATCTGCATCTCTCGGCTCCGTTGCACCCGGATCCATTTCCCTTGATACCTGAATAAGAATGGTCAAAATGAGGTGAACGAATGGGTCAAACCCACCTCCCCTCATTCTCCTTTTCTACTCTCAGAGCCCTCTCTGGTTCCCAACCTTACCAGATAAAGTGGTTTCCAGGGCTGGGGACAAATTCAAATTTAGTGGAGATGCGGCCACTCTCGTGCTGAAGGTACGAAGTCTCGACACTGAGGTGCTGAGTTCGGGTACTGTGGCGAGTGAGCCAGCTAAGCAACCAGGCATAGCTCCTGTCTCGAGCAGGGACTTCCAGTGTGATCATGTAATGGCGCCGGAATGCCACCAGACCCAGTTGGGCACCCTTCCGGGCCAGGGCCAGGGCTGTGCCCACACCCACCAGCCCAAATCCAGCCCCAAAGTAGGGATTGTCCTTCAGGGCCAGAACAAAGTCTGAGAGGGGCATCTTGAAAGGAAAACACTGAATCTTACTGGCCCCAAGGCATTTTCAAGACCTGGGGGTGGGGAGCAGTGGAGATGGGACAAAGCACAAGATTAGTTTAGAAAATGGACTCTGAAATTCCTCCTCAACCCACCCCTCCCCCCCTGCAGAAGCTGGGAGCAGGAAGGACAGGTCAGCATTACTGTGTGCTTCAATATCCTCCCTCTGTGGGGTGGGGTTGGTGTTGGAATGCAAGGGATGGGACTCTGGGCCAGTTGCCCCATTTTGCCTTTCATTATCCTGTTCATACCTGTTTCTTGCCAGACGACTATGTCTGGAGATTCCTTAAACCTGAGAGAACCATATAACCGGCTTCACATCAGGATAATGGATGGACAGAATTTTCGTGGTCCCTGGAACCAGCTGAGTTAGAAAGGGGCCCACTGGCCAGAGTTAGGAGGGGATGAAGAAGCTACTGTCTTCTGTCAACCTGTCAGTAACCTCATGCCTTGCTATTATGAGTCATGTACTTCAAATATCCTCTCCTCTCCTTTACATGCTAATGTCCTGTTTAGCTTTTTATTACCTCCCACCTAAATTGTCTCTTCAAAATTAATTTTAGGGGCTTCCCTGGTGGAGCAGCGGTTGAGAGTCCGCCTGCCGATGCAGGGGACACGGGTTCGTGCCCCGGTCCGGGAAGATCCCACATGCCGCGGAGCGGCTGGGCCCGTGAACCATGGCCGCTGAGCCTGCGCGTCCGGAGCCTGTGCTCCGCGGCGAGAGAGGCCACAATAGTGGCCCGCAAAGAAAAAAAAAATTAATTTTAGTTCTTGAAGTGGCATCTTAATGGGTCTCCACGTCCTGCTTCACCAAACTGCTACACAGGGGTCCAGATCTTTCTTCATAAGGATCTGCTTGAATCCCACTACTTTCCCTACTCCAACACCTCCAATGACTGGCTCTCAACAGGTCCCTGAATTAGGTAGAAACTTCTCTGCCTCCACAATACGGGGCCCACCTACCTTTAATGGCTTAGCTCCTAATACTCTCTGTTGAACAAATATACAAACCTCCTTCTTCCTTGCTCAAGCAGTTCTCTTGGCTCGGAATGCCCATTTTAATTTATTTCCTCCATTCTCTCCAGTTGAAGCCCCGCCCATCTGCTACTTTCTCCAAAGAGATTTCCTCGAATTCCACCCCCAATAAAATGTGACAGGGCCTGATTCTAGACTGTAAGATCCCGAAGGGTAGGAGGTCAAATGTTTTCTAGCACACCTCGCCCGCCCCCCTGCCACTTTGCTCTACGCCTGGCACGCAGTTTGGTGAACTGACAGCAGTGACCTCCGCTGAAGCTCAGAAGAGGATCCAGAATTCCAAAATTCGTATGCGTGGAAGGTTACAGACAAAGCCCTTCCCCCTCCCGGTCCCTGTCGGTCGCCCAGAAGCCCCCTCCCGAACGCCCTCTACACCCCAGCGCGCGCCTCCAGCAGCAGGGTTTGGAAAAATCGGTCACTCCCCCGCCCCTTACCGCCATGACTCTCTGGCCCTCCCTCTCGATGGTTTCACCCCTTCGCTCTTCAGTGAAGCGCCGCTTCGCCCGGCCCCCGAGTTGTTTCATCTACTTCCCGCCACACCCTCCAAGAAGGCTATGCCACTCTGCTCCACAACTCTCGATGGTACTCTTTGGGCCTCAAGGCCAGGAGGGGGTGTGGGGGTGAGGAACGATCGACAGAACCATAGAGTACTCCGCCAGCCTCACAGAGGAAGAGAGAGCGGCCTCCAAATGCCCGGGTGCTAGAGGCGGCTGGGCCGGAGGCGGTCGCACAAAAGGAGTCACGGGAGGCGACTCTAGCCGCTGGTCGGCCATAGAGGTGAGGCTCCCGCCCGCGCAGGGCCGGGAGGTAAGCGAGCGGCAGCGGGGCGGGAATTAGTAGGGAGTGCGGGGGGAGCAGGCCGGAGGCAAAAGTTTCTCGAGCACCAGGGTGAGGGGTGGGTCTGGGCGGTGGGAGCGCTCGGGATAAGTGCTGGAGGGAGCACGGCGACGAGCGAGGCCCCGGCGCATCACATCAGCCGCCCCGGTGCCTCGGTCGCGTCACTGCCCTAGACCGCGCCCGGTTACCCGCTGCCTCTCCTTAGGACCATAAACATGACGATGCTCCATCCTAAGCCTTGCAGGTTACAAAACGGCTTTCTCATTTGCTGGCACTTGTGATTCCCTCTCCCGCCCAACGATGTGGACGCTGTCTGTCATCGCCTCCACTTTACAGATAGAAAAGCTGAGGCCCCGAGAAGCGAGGGGACTGTATCTGTCCAAGGCCACGCGGTGAGTCAGAGCCCACAGGAAAGTGGAAACCGGGTGCCTTGGTCCCCAGGCTGGATCTCATCCTTTTCCCAGGCCTTCTCTCTGCCTTAATTTGTCCTTTCTCTTTCTCAGTACCCGTGCCCCGAGGATAAGTTCATTTCTTCTCTTGTGCCCACCTATGTCCCACCTCACTCCGCCTTCCAGCGGCTCAATCTAGACGACACCGCGTCCTCCTTGGCTCCCCCCTAAGGCAAGTATACTGCCCGAGCTGGAAGACTCCCAAGAGCAGCGATGATAAGTGGAGGCTGTGGTTTCCAGAGAATCCTCTGAGGGCGGAAATGCCCTGCCCTGCCACCTTCCGAATTTCCGTGATCTGAGGCTTTGAGTTGCCGAATTCTCAGCTGCAACCTGATTTCCTAGCCCTAGGAAATGGCCCTAGGCCATTACTCGACCTCCATGACTCAATTTCATGAAATGATTACTGTCATTCTTATTAATTCTTAGTTATTTAGCTTAGACTAATTTTAGCCGTGTATAACAAGATATGCAATTTACTTGATATTCATCTCTCAGTTGTGTTCCAGTGTTCAATGTGAGGCCATAGTCAATTTGTTAGAAATTTCTCCAGGTGTGTTAACTTGTAAGGCATCACTGATTTGATATCTTAGTAGAAGCCTAAATTTGCTTTGATGCATTTCCGTGTCTGGAGTTCTTCACTAGAATTCCCTTATTTGTCTGACTTGTATAGACTGTTGTGGTTCAGTGAAGTGATAACATCAATAAACTCCACTCAGAAAGCTCCAAGTCTAGGGAGGGAGACTGATAGGTAAATGACAGTGCAGTGTGACACAGTTTCTGACAGAGCTATGTACAATGTGCCATTAGGACCTCAGAGAGAGAAACTTAGATGAAAGGTGTCCGGAAGCCATCCTAGTGGAAGTGACATTTGTGTAGATTCTTAAAGGATAGTTAGGAGTTGGTTAGCCAGACAAGAGAGATGGCAAAGGGGAGAAGGCCCATCAGGCCGAGAGAGGGATGTGTAAGGTTATGGAAGCAGAAGAGAATGTGGTGAGTCTGGGGAATGGCAAATCAATGACAAGTTGAATCATCAGAGCTCTTTTGCGGAGAGAGGTAGAAGGTGAATCTGGAGAGGTCAGCAGGGGCCGGATCATGAAGGAAGGGCTTTGAGCTAAGGAATAGTGAGCTCATAAAATGTTAAGAGGGGAGGGGACCTCTGAGATCCCTTGGTCCCACCCAATTTTATTGCAGGTAAGAGAACTGAGACCCAGATTGCTTAGTAATTTGTCCAACATCACTTAGCTCCAAGAAACAGTCTTTAATATATTGGCTACAACTTCTTGTCTCTTTCCTACTTTGATCCCTATTAACATGTTTATGCTTTTTGTTCTAAACATTGTCATAAAAAGAAAATTTCTAGGTTAATTACGTATGGCATGCTGCCATGCACGTAAATGCCTAATTGGGCAGGCACTGGGCTGTGCACCCACACCAAGTGGGAAGAAAGTGAGAGATCTAATTATATGTTGTTTGGTTTTTCTTCTGGTTGGATTATCAGCACGTAAGAGGACATAGCACACAAGTTGGTGGTGATGACAGACCCTGTGTTGGACTCACAGCCAGCCAACAGCACTGGGGAGATGGATGGACTGTGCCCTGAGCTATTGCTGATCCCCCGACCTCTCTCTAACCGTGGACTCCTAGAGCCTGTCCAGAGCCCCTGTCCTTCTGGGAACCCTCCATCTTTGCCTGCTGACCCAGGCTGCCTGCTGGTAGAAACCACAGCAACTGAAGAGGACACAGAGAACATGGAGATCATTGTGGAAGCAGTAGCTGGAAACCTGTCCCCAGGTGCTCCTGGAGAGGCCCCAGGTACCAACACAGTTGCTAGCAGGCCAGTGAGACAAGCAACCCTGAGTTTTTGTCTGTGCTGTGTTTGATCGTTGTATATAAATATGATGAAGACACAAGGTAGCATCCTATTTTTATACTTAGAGATGTTGTAATTTGATTTGCAGTTGGTGAATGTTGATTGAAGTCTGGCGAGGTGGTGCACAACTTGTACCAAGCTCTTGGCAGTCTATCCCTGCGAGGGCTTCACGTCTGCTAGGCGGTAATCCAGAAGGGAAGACCTTTCTGACACCTCTGCCCAGTCCTTACTCCTATAGTCCTCAAGGATTCTTTTCTCCATGTTGACCCTCCCACCCAGGAACTGTAGCCAGGGATTAGGCAAAAGGCCCAGCCTCTCTCCACCACCCAGGGCTTGGCAGGGCTTCCTAGCAGTATTTCCCTGCTCTAGTTTCTTGCGGATAACATACTTAAATCACCCAAGGCATGCCGTTAAGAGTGGGAGTTGAATAATTTATATTTACGTTAGAAGAAAGAGTCCTCCCTTTAATCTTCCTACATCTCAACTTCTTATTTTTAGGTAACTTCTCTGTTTTGTAACTGTCGTCTTCCAGCTACAGTTGTACCATTTTTCCTTGGTAGTGTACAAAGAATACTGGGAAAGATTAGCTAGTTTGATTGTATAATATTTCTAAACTTTGATGTGGTGAAAGAAATAATAAATAAATTAAAAAGGAACCTGGAAAAACATTTGCAATATATAAGAAAGAGTTAATATCTTTAAAATTCAAAGAGCTCCACAATAAGAAAAAGAAACAGTATTTTTTTAGAAAGGGAGAAAAGAAATCTATGTGCAATTTACCAAAGAAGAAATGAAAATAGTTAATAACCGTAAGTATATTTAATCTCACTAACACACAAATTCCAGTTTAACTATAAGATGCCATTATTGTTTCTCAACTTTGGCAGAAATTAAGCAATTTTTATAAAACTAGTGTTGGTGAGGCTATGGGGGAAACAGACACTATCTTATAGTTTATAGAGTATAAATTAGCATAAGTTTTTGAAAGTCAATTTATCCATGAAACAAATTTTAAAAGACATGTACTCTGACCTAGTAGTTCCACCTCTAGGGATCTGTCCTATAGAAAGAGTCACACACATGCACAAGGATGCAGGAATAAGGATGTGTAGGGCAGCTTTATTTGTAATGGTTGGAAACAACCCAGATATCTATTAGTAAGAGCAAAATTTCATTTTGATTTACCCATGCTCTGAAGTACCATGAACTGGACCAAAAAAATTAGGTAGATCTAAATGTCCTACTCATAGATAAAAATATCCTTGATATATAGCAAGTGAAAATAATTTTTTTAAATGCAAATATCCGGGGCTTCCCTGGTAGCACAGTGGTTAAGAATCCGCCTGCCATTGCAGGGGACACAGGTTCGAGCCCTGGTCTGGGAAGATCCCATGTGCTGCGGAGCAACTAAGCCCGTGTGCCACAACTACTGAGCCTGCGCTCTAGAGTCTGGGAGCCACAACTACTGAAGCCTGTGCACCTAGAACCCATGCTCTGCAACAAGAGAAGCCACTGCAATAAGAAGCCCGCCCACCGCAACTAGAGAAAGCCCACGCACAGCAACAAAGACCCAAAGCCAAAAATAAATAAGTAAATAAACTTAAAAAAAAAAGCAAATTGCCAAAAAATGACCCCAAAAGGTCTGAAAGGATATAGACCAAACTATGTGTGTGAGGGTGGGAGGTGGTTATTCTTTATATAGTTCTGTTGTTGCACTGAATTTTTATTTAAACAAAAAAATAATAAAGAGAAAAAGAAACACCAGAATAAATGTAGGGCAAACCTGGGCTCCACCATTAACAGGCATGGTGGCCTTAACCTTGCAGCATCCCAGGTCCCTCTTCTCATAGGGCAGTTGGAGGACCAAGCAAAAGTGTTTCCTAAGCCTTTCTTTGTCAAGGTCCTGCCAGTTGCTTAAGAAATGGCAGCAAGTGGAGCAACTAGACCCATGTGCCACAATTCCTGAGCCTGCACTGTAGAGCCCGCAAGCCACAACTACTGAGGCCCACGCGCCTGGAGCCTGTGTTCCGCAACAAGAGAAGCCACCACAATGAGAAGCCCACATACCGCAACAAAGAGTGGCCCCCGCTTGCTGCAACTAGAGAAAGCCCGAGCGCAGCAACGAAGACCCAATGCAGGCAAAGATAAATAAATAAATTGATTTAAAAAATAAAAATTATCAAAAAAAAAAAAGAAATGGCAGCAATTCTTGTGAATGTGATCTGGCTCATCTCAGAAAGGATGTCCTCCATTTTATGAATTACTGTGCCTTTGAAAATCTCTTCACAGAATATAAAATAACGCTTTGTCATGTATATTGCAGATATTTTCCTCAGATTGTCGTTTTCTTCTTTTGGAAGTTTCTAAGTTTTTATTTGGGCAAAACATATCACCTTTTCTTAATGCTTTCTGGATTTGGTTAATACGTGTTATATTCACTTCAAAGTATTTATGAAGTACCTACTTTGTGCCAAGTATTGTGCAAGATACTGGGAATCCAAACACACGTGCAAGATAGACCATCTTTGACCTTAGGGGGCTTTAAAAATCAGACTTAAGGTGTAGAATCAGACTTAAGTCCATCTCCATTCCATGAATGTTAAAAGATTCACCTACATTTTCTACTGGTAACTCCTCTGAGTCTTGTTCCGTCTGATTCTGTGCCTTTCTCTGTCGGTCCTCTGCCTGCAGGTGTCCTGGTAAAGGTGGTGGAGGTGTACTTCTGTGAGCGCTGTGAGCAGAGCTTCGCAGAGCCCACTCTGCTGTCCCTGCACCAGTGCACTGAGACCGTTATACAGCCTGTGCAGGGCCTCGCTAGCCCCCCCTGCTCTGTAGAGCTGCCCCCCAGCAACCTCACTCTCCCTGGCCCTCTGCAGGGCCAGAGCCCACCAGACAGCCCCCTGCCATGCCCTGTGTGTAGACAGGAGTTTGCCCAGCCCCAGGCCCTGAAGAGCCACTTCAAGATTCACCGGGGCACTCCAGATGCCTTCTCCTGCCCAGAGTCTGGCTGTGTGTTCTCTGCTCAAGATCGCAAGGGTCTACAGCACCACCTGAGGCAGACCCACAGAGCGCTTCCCGTGCCCTGTTCTTTCCGGGGCTGCCCCCTGCTCTTCGGGAGCCAGCAGGGCATGGAGCTGCACCGGCAGGCCCATTACCCTTTCCACTGCAACCACTGCAGCTTCGTGGGCTCCAACATCAAACTCTTCCGGCAGCATCAGCGGAGTCACGGGGCCGGGACACAGGGAGAACTGTCTGCTGTTCAGGGTCTTCCATCTCAGGAGCTGCTGCCAGGTATGAGGCCAAGGACCCAGCAGTATCCTGCCTGGATTGCAGCTGCAATTGGTCTGTAGCAGAGGCAGTTGTTACTAATGCCATGAATGTAAGCCTGAATTGAAGAGAATCTGGAGTTAGTGGCTCAGGAGGACGGGATTATCGGCTGACGTGGGAAGGCATCTAGACACCCCGGACCAGGCAGAAAATATGGGACAAAGAGGAAGTCTTTGTCCATGACAATGAATGAAGTTTGGCTTGAGCTACACTGTGGCCTTGAAGTTACTTAACCAATGTCTCTTCTGAACCATTTCAGAACTTTCTGAGGGCAAAAGCTAAACTGCCCGTCAGTGGCTGTAGCCATTGGTAGAATGCCTGTAGACTCCCTGTTAGAGCAAGTGGGATTGGGCAGGAGAAGCTGGGGTTATTTTAAAAAGAAACCCTCAAGGGAGGTGGTGCTTCAATGATTCTTATTCCTCTTGGTCTCAGAAAGAGTGTGGGGTGAGCAGAGGAGCAGGAGGAAATAGAGAAACCAGGCCAGGAGAGGCCAGGGTTCTGATGAGAGAATTTGGCTCGCTAAGACTGATTTGTGCTCTGGTACAAAGAGAAGATTCCTCTTTCCTGGGAAAAAGTCATACATCTTTGCCTTACTGAGGCAGCTGCCTCTAACTGAGGGAGAGAAGGAATGGATTTGAGAGCACAGGATGTGATCCTGAATTGCTGAGTTGGATTTCTCAGTAGAAGTTTAGAGGTCAGGGATGTTTGCCCACACTGAGCCACCAGCCATTAACCCTGGGGACCTGAGCCAGGGAAGTACAGTCTAGTCTGCCCATTCTCTACCTCTCTGCCCCCTCCCCCCACTGCAGTGACCTCAAAGATCTTGCCTTCAAGGGGTCGAGGTTGGTGTTATCTGAGGTTTGATTTACTTCAGACTGGAGCATCACTGACAGCTTAGCTCCTGGTCTTCCTATCCCTGTCTTGTGTGGGAGTAAATTAATATACTTAGAACCCCGGATTCCCTTATGCTAAATGGTGGGAGGTGAGAAGTACAGGCACTCAGCCCTGCATTGGCTCCTCTAGTCATCAAGCTCTTTGCATCTTCAGCTCTCAGAGTGTCCCCAGGAGAGGGAGAGCCTTCAGAGGAAGTAGGAGCACCCTTGCCTGGGCAGGAGTCAGCTGAAGAGGAGGACGTAGAGGAAGAAGAGGACAGTGGCAGCCAGAACTCACAGAAAGCCCTGGAGAAAGGCCAGGGGGCTCAGCAGTTGGAGGGTAATGATGTGATGGGGCTTGAACCTCTTGGTGGTGGGGAGGAACGGACTATGGGGGGCGTGGTATTGAGGCTCTGGGGTTTGGTTTTCTGAGTTTTGGTTCAGATCCTTCCGTTCCTAACATTCCACTTTGACATGTCTAGTGGGAAAGTGATAAATGGGCACAGACCCTGGTGACACAGGGTAAGAGTAAATAGTTTGCTCTCGGGGCTGGTTTTCCCCAGGCAGAAAGCTCTTTTGTGAGGAGGGGGAGGGTGATATTCATAGTATGAAGATGCCAGGGGTTTTTGACTGGCGGCCTGTCTTGTCTGACATGGAGCCCCCTAAGGTTGTTTTTCTGAATCCTTGCTTCCCAGTTTACCATCTGAGGAGAACAGCATTTGAAACCCATCCCACAGGGAGCATATTTACCCGTCAGGTGACCAGGAAGGATCTGATTATATGTATTATCAACTCTCTATTCCCCCAGGGTTCAGAAGTAGGAGTACTTTACCTTCTCTTCCCTCTGCTCACTCCCTTTGGGGTTCTTTTCCTTCCAGCCAACCCTACTGATTCTTCCGCCTCCCCTCCGGGTCAAGGACAGGAAGAACAAGAATGCTCCATCAAGATTCTTCTTTTGAGCCTTTCTAAATAAAAGCTCAAGAATAGTGGGTGGCGGGGTGAAGCACTTCTTAAAGGTCACAGCAAGGTCAGAGAAGTCCTTGTGATTTTGTTTCTCTAAATACTTGAAGGACTTCTCTCTTCTTTGAGGCTACAGAGTTTGAGATGCTATTGTTTGGTTTCTTAGAAAGAAAGGAACAAGGCCATGCATGCATGCATAATTTGTCTGGGCAAATTGTGGTTCTCCCATTAACTGGCCAGCCCCTGACCTATCGAAGAATCTCACTCTTAACCCTCCCTGCCTTTCCCTCTCCCAGGAGCTGTGGCTTCTGGCACCGAGTCCCTCTTCAAGACCCACATGTGTCCAGAATGCAAGCGCTGCTTCAAGAAGCGGACCCATCTGGTGGAGCACCTACACCTCCACTTCCCAGACCCCAGTCTCCAGTGCCCCAACTGCCAAAAGTTCTTCACCAGTAAGAGCAAGCTCAAGACCCACCTGCTGCGGGAGCTGGGCCAAAAGGCCCACCACTGCCCACTGTGCCACTACAGTGCAGTGGAGAGGAATGCCCTCAACCGCCACATGGCCAGCATGCATGAGGACATTTCCAACTTCTACTCAGATACCTATGCCTGTCCTGTCTGCCGGGAGGAGTTCCGCCTCAGCCAGGCCCTTAAGGAGCACCTCAAGAGCCACACCGCAGCAGCTGCGGCCGAGCCGCTGCCCCTTCGCTGCTTTCAGGAGGGCTGTAGCCACACGGCACCCGACCGCAAGGCCTTCGTAAAGCATCTGAAGGAGACCCACGGCGTGCGGGCCGTGGAGTGCCGCCATCACTCGTGTCCCATGCTCTTCGCCACAGCAGAAGCCATGGAGGCCCACCACAAAAGCCACTATGCCTTCCACTGCCCCCACTGTGACTTCGCCTGCTCCAACAAGCACCTGTTCCGTAAACATAAGAAGCAGGGCCACCCTGGCAGTGAAGAGCTGCGCTGCACCTTCTGCCCCTTTGCCACCTTCAACCCGGTGGCCTACCAGGACCATGTGGGCAAGATGCATGCTCACGAGAAGATCCATCAGTGCCCTGAGTGCAGCTTTGCTACCGCCCACAAGAGGGTGCTGATCCGCCACATGCTGCTGCATACCGGTGAGGTGGCTTCCACCCTTCCAACCGTGTAATAGTGGTGCTGATGGCAAACGGGAGCGTTCACTGTGTGCCAGACACCCGGAGGGCTTTGCGTACCTTGCGTAGGACTCATCTGACCTAGTGTTCCTACAGATAAATCTAGTATTTGCAGTTTACAAATAAGCCTTGAGTGTCACTCAGCTAGTAAAGTGGTCGGGCTAGGATTTGCGGCATGTGGGATCTTTTTAGTTGAGGCATATGAGATCTTTTAGTTGCTGGATGCGGGATCTAGTTCCCTGACCAGGGATGGAATCCAGGCCCCCTGCAGGGAGTGCAGAGTCTTAACTGGACCACCAGGGGAGTCCCGTGCCTCACCTTTAAAGCCCTGTCAGGTTCTGCCCACCCCTAATCAGGCATGGGTGGGTCAACACCCAGCCTGTTAAAGCAAAGAAACCCAGACCAGGACAGATACCTTCCTTTGCAGTTCAAGTTTTGTGATGTGCTGTGAGAGATAGCCGGTGAGGGAACTGAGCCATCCATATATATTATAGCCTTGAAAGCCGTGACACTGAAACATGATCACGTCTGATGACCTGAAAGTTGCAGGGTTTTCAACTCAGGCTCTTAATTGGTTACCAGCATTACTGATGCTTTGAGTAAAAACCAAACCAGGCTTCCTGCTATAGCATCTTCCCATTTGTGATCTCTATGTAAGCATTGGTGGATTGACAAGACATTAAAAAATCTCATCAAAGATTCTTTAGTTTGGGAGGACAGTTTTTAGGCAGCTTGTGGCAAAGCCATTGTTGTTTCCATTAAACAGTTCATTTCTATACAGGCTTTAGTCACAAAATCTCATTTTTCTGAGGCTTCCTAAAACCTCACATCTATACAGGCATACTTTTTTTTATTACACTTTATTGTTCTTAGCAGATACTGTGTTTTATTCTAAGTGGAAGGTTTGTGGCAACCCTGCATTGTCCGGTGAGAGTTAACATTTTTTAGCAATAAAGTATCTTTTTAATTAAGGTACGTACACTGTTTTGTTAGAATGTTATTGCACACTTAATAGACTACCGTGCAACGTGTGAATATAACTTTTACGTGTACTAGGAAACCAAAAAACTTGTGGGACTCGCTTTCTTGCGATAGTTGCTTTATTGTGGTGGTCTGGAACTGAACCCACCATCTCTCTGAGGTATGCTTGTGTAGTGCTTTATAGTTTTTTCATATATATTATCTCATTTAATCCATAATAACGATCTTGTAAGAAAGGCAGGTAAAGATGAGAAACGCTGAACATTTAAATGGCCTGTTTCAGGATCACACAGCTGGTATCAGAAGCAGAGCCAGAACACCACGTTGCTTGCCTTTCACCATAAGGAGAGGGGCTGAGTGGGTGGGCAGGGATAACAGGGAATGGTCCTGAAAGAACATGGCCCCAGCCTCACCTCTTAGCGCTAGGTCTCGACCAACGTACAGGGACAGCTTGTCATTGAGCCCTTTAATCTTCAGATCAGCCATGTGAGGTCAGTATTTTTGTTGCCCCCTTTTTGGAGACCAGGAAACTGAGACTTAGAGGGGTTAAATGACCTGCCCGAGGACACACAGTAGTAAACTGGGATTTGAACCACTGCCTAATAGCTCTATGGTTTCTCTGTGCCTCAGCTTCTTCCTCAGTAAAATGGGGTAATAAAGGGCAGTTGTGAGGATTCAGTAAGAGAAGGCATTTTTATAAAGTGCTCAGAAAGGTGCCTGGCACGTAGTGAGCACAGTATAAATGTCGGCTATTAATATATTTAGTACTGTGTTGGACTCCGGAGTCAGAGTTGTTAACCACTGTGTTGTATTGCCTAATTTTTTCTCCTCCTCTTCCACAAAACTGGAACGAATTGGGCTAAGTGGAGCAGTTGGCCACTAGTGCCAATAAGCTGTATTACAAATCCAGAGTGGACTTTGAAGCTACTTTTGAAAAGCTAGGTCTTCACTTTCCCCCTACCTTCCTTGGTGTCAGGGTGGAAGAGTGGTCGTCCCAGAGGGCTGTGAGGCAGCATTGACTTTTGCGAATAGCACCTCAGCTTCCACTCCTGCTGGGCATCAGGGCAAGCCTGCTGGGGAGGACGGTCTGTCGCTCCCTCGGTCCGTGTCTGACTTGTGTTCCCTCCCCGCTCACCCCCATCCCCACAGGCGAGAAGCCACACAAGTGTGAGCTGTGTGACTTCACGTGTCGAGACGTGAGCTACCTGTCCAAGCACATGCTGACCCACTCTAACACCAAGGATTACATGTGCACCGAATGCGGCTACGTCACCAAGTGGAAGCACTACCTCAGCGTGCACATGCGGAAACACGCGGGCGACCTCAGGTACGAGCACATGCGTGCCTCCCTCCCTAACCCAATGACCTGGAGCTAAGCTAGCCGCCTCTCAAAGTCAGCTTCTGGCCCCATCTCTCTTCTGGCCCCAGAGAGACTCCTCCGCACGGCCCTCTGCTCCTGTCATCTCGGCTCCGCTGCCTCTAGCTGACCTCTGCCTGTGGCCTAGTGTGCACTGTGTGAGCTCTCTGGGCTCAGGGAGGGGGGTGTAGACCCAGAGTAGAGGCCCAGAGACTAAGGTGTCATTTGAGTTCTGAGTCCAGTCCTGGTGAATTAGATGGGCTACGCCTGTGGCTCCAATCCTGGCCACGTCCAAATCCAGGCAAGTTCCCCTCTGACCTGTGGGCACAGCTGGCTAGGGGGTTTCTCCGTGACTTTCACGTCTCCGTGGGGGAGTGGGATCTAGGCACAGAAACCTGCCCCGTGGGGCTGTAGCCATGTCAGCTCCTCAGAAGTCCACAGAGGTTGACTGATTCATGATACCCTCCCTTTAGGAAGCAATGTAGAGTAGGAGGTAGAACACAAGCCCTGAAGCTAGACCATCTGCCCTTCGCTTCCTTTGTAACTCGAGGCAGGTTACTAACCTCTGTACCTTAGTCTCCTCACTAAGACGATTAAATTCGATGATGCACGCACAACGCTGAGTGCAGAGCTTGGCCCACAGTAGGTATTTATACAGTTTCTGGTAGTTGCTGTGATTAATTTATGATGGTGATTTTTCCCTCCTCACCAGATACCAGTGCAACCAGTGCTCCTATCGCTGCCACCGGGCTGATCAGCTGAGCAGCCACAAGCTGCGGCACCAGGGCAAGTCCCTGATGTGCGAGGTGTGCGCCTTCGCTTGCAAGCGGAAGTACGAGCTGCAGAAGCACATGGCTTCCCAGCACCACCCCGGCACGGCCGCCCCACTCTACCCCTGCCGCTATTGCAGCTACCAGAGCCGCCACAAGCAGGCCCTGCTGAGCCATGAGAACTGCAAGCACACCCGCCTCCGAGAGTTCCACTGTGCCCTCTGCGACTATCGCACCTTCAGCAACACTGCCCTCTTCTTCCACAAGCGCAAAGCCCACGGCTACGTGCCCGGGGACCAGGTCTGGCAGCTTCGCCATGCCAGCCAGGAGCCAGAGGGAGCCGGGCAGTGCCCAACACCCCCACCAGACTCAGAGCCCTCAAGTCAGCTGTCTGCCCAGCCTGAGGGGCCGGACCATGACCCAGGGACGGTGGTGGACCCCGGCTTGGATCAGGCCCCGCCAGAGACCAGTGAGGAGGACAGTGCTGGGAAACAGGACGGCGGTGAGGTTCCCCAGGGGCATGACCTAGTTGGCAGCCCCAGTCCGGCGGAGGTAGATGAGGGAGGCTGCACGCTACACCTAGAGGCGCTGGGAGTGGAGCTGGAGCCTGTGGGCAACCCGCCCCTTGAGGAGGTCACCGAAACAGCTCCTGTGGAGTTCAGGGCCCTGGATCCCTCAGGGCCTCTGAGACTGGAAGGGCCAGATGGAACTTTGACAGAGCTGTCTACCTTTGAAGGTGCTGAAGAGTCCATTCTGGAAAAGCCAGTCTCTGAGCCCCCTATAAATCCCCCTTCCTCAGAGGAGCCCCCTAACAGCTGGGTGGGAACCTTCAAGGCAAATCCACCCACTGAGACAGCACCCCTGCCCCAGTTCCCTGAATCAGAGTCATTACTCAAGGCCCTAAGGAGGCAGGACAAAGAACAGGCAGAGGCGCTGGTGCTGGAGGGGCGGGTTCAGATGGTAGTGATACAGGGAGAGGGGCGGGCTTTCCGCTGCCCACACTGCCCTTTCATCACCCGCCGGGAGAAGGCCCTGAATCTGCACTCCAGGACTGGGTGCCAGGGCCACCGAGAGCCCCTCCTCTGCCCTGAGTGTGGAGCCAGCTTCAAGCAACAGCGTGGCCTTAGCACCCATCTGCTGAAGAAGTGCCCTGTTCTCCTCAGAAAGAACAAGGGCTTGCCCAGACCAGATTCACCCATCCCTCTGCATCCTCAGCCCCCGGGCACGCCGGCCTCAGAGGATGCAGCAGGTGGGAAGCCCCCACCTGCACCATTAGAAGTAGAGATCACGCTCCCAAAAGATGCTCCTTCCAAGCTTCCTGGGGAGCCAGAAAACATAGAGGAGCCTGTTGCCACACTCTCTGGCTCCACAGTCCCTCCTGCAGAAGACTCCTCGCCCACAGAGGCCCCTGAGAAGTTCCACTTTGAGCAGGGCAAGTTTCACTGCAACTCATGCATGTTCCTTTGCTCTCGGCTTTCCTCCATTACCTCTCACGTGGCTGAAGGCTGCCGGGGCGGACGTGGCGGACGTGGCGGGGGAGGAAAGCGAGGCGCCTCCCAGACCCAGCCTATTGTGTCCCTGCTGAGCAGCAGGGACTCTGCTCCCCTGAGCAGTGGGACTGCAGAGCGCAGCCCTGGTGATGGGGATGCAGCTCTGGTTCCAAAGCAGAAGGGGGCTCGCTTCTCCTGCCCCACGTGTCCCTTTAGCTGCCAGCAGGAACGGGCCCTGAGGACTCACCAGGCCCGGGGCTGCCCCCTTGAGCAGTCTGGAGAGCTGCGCTGTGGCCTCTGCCCATTCACCGCTCCTGCTGCTGCTGCCCTGAGGCTCCACCAGAAGCGGAGGCACCCCGCCGCAGCCCATGGCCCCCGGCCCCCTCTTCAGTGTGGGGACTGCAGCTTCACCTGTAAACAGAGCCGGTGCCTACAGCAGCACCGGCGGCTGAAGCATGAGGGGGTGAAGCCACATCAGTGTCCTTTCTGTGACTTTTCCACCACCAGACGGTACCGGTTAGAGGCTCACCAGTCCCGACACACAGGTGTTGGCCGCATCCCCTGCAGCTCCTGTCCCCAGACATTTGGTACCAACTCAAAACTGCGCTTGCACCGGTTGAGGGTACACGACAAAACACCCACCCACTTCTGTCCACTCTGTGACTATAGTGGCTACCTTCGCCATGACATCACTCGCCACGTTAACAGTTGCCACCAGGGCACCCCAGCCTTTGCCTGCCCCCAGTGTGAGGCCCAGTTCAGCTCCGAGACAGCACTCAAGCAGCATGCTCTGCGCCGGCATCCCGAGCCTACGCCCCCTGTCCCTGGCTCGCCCGCAGAGGCCACTGAGGGCCCACTGCACTGCTCCCGCTGTGGGCTGCTGTGCCCCAGCCCTGCCAGCCTGCGAGGGCACACCCGGAAACAGCACCCACGGCTCGAATGTGGGGCCTGTCAGGAGGCCTTCCCCAGCCGGCCGGCATTGGACGAGCACCGAAGGCAGCAGCATTTCAGCCACCGCTGCCAGCTCTGTGACTTTGCTGCCCGGGAACGGGTGGGCCTGGTGAAGCACTACTTGGAACAGCACGAGGAGACTTCAGCAGCGGCGTCCTCAGCTGGGGATGCTGGCCAGCCCCCTCTGCGCTGCCCTTTTTGTGACTTTGCGTGCCGCCATCAGCTGGTGCTAGATCACCACGTGAAAGGGCACGGGGGCACCCGGCTCTACAAGTGCACTGACTGTGCTTACAGCACCAAGAACCGGCAAAAGATCACCTGGCACAGCCGCGTCCACACTGGGGAAAAGCCCTACCGCTGTCACCTCTGTCCCTATGCCTGTGCTGACCCCTCTCGCCTCAAGGTAAGGTCAGGGGCTAGGGGGTCTGGGAATGGAAGGAATGCAGGCTGCGGAGTTAAACTACCTGGGTTCTTTAATCCTGACTCTTCTGAAAATTAGCTCTGTGACTTTGGTCAAGGCCCTTAACTTCTCCAAACCTCAGATCCTCATCTGTGAAGAGGGGATAATACTTCATAGGGTTGCTACAGAGATAAAATTCCATAATACATGCTTGTCATGTGATAAAGGCGTATAATAGGTTGTAGATAACCTAGATGATAACAGCTGACATTTACTGAGTACTTACACTGTATGTCGGACACTAATTTTAATCCTTTCAAAAATATGAGATATACTTTTACTGTTTACCATTTTCCAGATTAATAAACTGAGAATTAGGGGTAAGGTTGCCCAAAGACACAGCTGATAAGTGGCAGAGGTGAGATAGGGCAGACCTGGGGTCGGCCGAATGGGTTAGGGTTGCGTCAGAGTGACTGGCCTTGGAGACCTGATTGGCAGTGGGGGAGAATGGGTAGGATCGGTGCAGGGAACAGGATTATCTGCCAACAGTTTCTCTGCCTGCTTGCTCTATTTCCACATCCAGTGAGTACCAAAGGGTACACATTTTCTGGGTGTACTCTTTGCTCTTCCCTCCTCCAGTACCATATGCGGATTCACAAGGAGGAGCGGAAGTATCTGTGCCCTGACTGTGGCTACAAGTGCAAGTGGGTCAACCAGCTCAAGTACCACATGACCAAGCACACAGGTGAGTCTGCATGGTTTTGACAGGCCTGAGGGGTTCCCCTGTGCCCTAGCACACCCAGCCTCCCTGAGGTGGTGTATGTCCTTACTCAGATTCGGGGTGCACAGCTGTATTCACATCAAGGGTAGTAGGTAGACTGAAAAGCCAGAATAGCTTCCCAACCCACTGAAAGCCTATCAGAATCAGGACAGAGGTGAACCTGAGAGTCTGGACATGTGTACTTTGCGAAAGCTTCGCGGGGTATTATGGCACAAGGTCACCCACCTCCGGTTGAGGACCTCCAACTCAAACATGAGTGACTGAGCAGGTCTGCCTGGTCCCTACAGAGACAGGATGGAACTATCATGAGTGAGGAGGAGAAAGTAGAGGGTTCAGCTGTTATTTGTTTGTTTGTTTGTTTATTTATTTATTTATTTTGGCTGATTTGGGTCTTTATTGCTGCGCACAGGCTTTCTCTAGTTGCAGCGAGCAGCGGCTACTCTTCGTTGCGGTGCGAGGGCTTCTCATTGTGGTGGCTTCTCGTCTTGCGGAGCACGGGCTCTAGGCGTGGGCTCAGAAGTTGTGGCTTATGGGTTCCAGAGCGCAGGCTCAGTAGTTGTGGCGCATGGGCTTAGTTGCTCCACGGCATGTGGGATCTTCCCAGACCAGGGCTTGAACCTGTGTCCCCTGCATTGGCAGGGGGATTTTTAACCACTGTGCCACCAGGGAAGTCCCTCACCTATTTTTTTTTGTTTTGTTTTTTTTAAAGAATCAGAGGCCCCATACAGTATTATCAAGATGACTGTGGGCTTTTAATTTGCAAAAACGGACTACCAGCCTGTGTGCCGTAGTTTGCCAAACCCTGATCTAGATTATTTGTTAATGATAGCGTATGAGAATATTAATTCTCATAAGTAATTTCAATAATGTGATGGTAATTTCATAATAATAAAAATATATTATACATTTATTCCATATTTATGTTTATTTTTACCTCGATAATATTTATACATATATATAATTTTTTGCATTTATATACACAGAACGCTGATTTTTAAAATATTACCAATATAGCTGATAGATTTGAGCTTTTGCACTGCCACCCAGAACAGTGGTAAGTTAGCCTTTGCCATCGTGAAGCCAAAGGCTTAACTCTAATGTCTCCCCCAGGTTTCTATGGCTCCTGTATTATAGAGGGGAGCCCTTTGCAGTGACATGGACACTTTGAGGTTTAGAGAAACTGTTGAATGTGTCAGAACTAAACTCACACTTGCCCTTCCTTGAGACTCATAGATCTGAATTCCCCATTTACTTTTCCTCTTTGACTCCCTTTTATGTGTATGCATGTGTGTATCACAGGTACTAAGCACACACAGAGAGAATGTTTTAGAAGCCAATCCTCTAGAAACAATCTGATTTAGGGTACGTGCTTGCTGCATGTTTAGGATTAGATGGTGAAAAAGAAAACCACCTATGTTTATCATTTTTTAAAGATGTGTT
>NW_020175039.1:5726334-5829169 GCF_003031525.2 Neophocaena asiaeorientalis asiaeorientalis
TTTTACATTGCTCTGTGTGGATTTTATCACAGTTTCATATTGTCCTTTCTTCGATTGAGTTATATGCAGTATTAGCACTACATGTGGTGAGTTACCAATAAGAATATTTTCAAAAAGCTTTTACTATGATTTGGTATTATAGCAAATGTTATTTTGTATGTGGAAAGCCAAGGAAAGAAAGAAAGAGTATAACTTTGATATTAATGAAAAAAAATTTGTACTTGCATTGCCTTCAATTCCATATTCTCTTCCAAATTAAAAACCAAATGCTTTATGAAATCAAAAGAAGGAATATACTCACACGTACATGAAGCTGTATCATTGAGACAAATGCAAAAATACTATCAAACCTAAGAAAGAGAAGTGAAGACAGAAGAAATTTGAATGAGAGGCTGGTGTGACTGATGAATGAGTCACACCACTGGTAAGGAAGGAATGTGGTTTTTATTTGTTTCTGTTTGTTTGTTTTAGAAGATGTTGGGGGTAGGAGTTTATTAATTATTTATTTTTGCTATGTTGGGTCTTCGTTTCTGTGCAAGGGCTTTCTCTAGTTGTGGCAAGCGGGGGCCACTCTTCATTGCGGTGTGCGGGCCTCTTACTGTCGTGGCCTCTCTTGTTGTGGAGCACAGGTTCCAGATGTGCAGGCTCAGTAGTTGTGACTCACGGGCCTAGTTGCTCCGCGGCATGTGGGATCCTTCCAGACCAGGGCTCGAACCCATGTCCCCTGCATTAGCAGGCAGATTCTCAACCACTGCGCCACCAGGGATTCCCCCCTCACCTGTTTTAACTTGTCTTTTTTTTTTTTCTCCTGGGTACAGTCCATGAACCACAGGTTCTCAGAGAAGGGTTAATGATGGTGTGCCTGTGATTGTTGTATATGGCCCCCCCCAAGTAAAGGAATTAACCAGATGCATTTCAAGGCCCTCTGCCTCTACCCCTTCTTTTGCCTCTCCCGCTTCCCCCTTAAGCATTTTCTTTTACTTCTTGTGTTGAACAAGGGATCCATTTCAATGGATTCCCAGTTCCATGAGTACTCCATGACCAAAAAGGGGTGGGAGTTCCCCATGTAGAAACCCTGTCATATTTGAGTATTTATTGCTGTCAGTTGGCTACTTAGGGGTCCAGTTAGTTACCGGCATCCATCGAGCACCCACTGTATACAAGGGGCTATTTTGGGAATAGGACACACCAATGTCAGACAGGATTGGAACATTCCAAAGACATGGTCCTTAGGTTGCTGCTTGTGTTCCTTATGTCCCAGGATCACAGTGACTCCTCTGGTCCACTGATCCTTGTTCCACCTCCTTCAGTGGTGATGTGTTCCCTGTCCTTGCCCTGTCCTACAGGACTGAAGCCATACCAGTGTCCCGAGTGTGAGTACTGCACGAACAGGGCCGACGCACTGCGCGTGCACCAGGAGACGCGGCACCGGGAAGCACGAGCCTTCATGTGTGAGCAGTGCGGCAAGGCCTTCAAGACACGCTTCCTGCTGCGCACCCACCTCCGCAAGCACAGCGAGGCCAAGCCCTACGTGTGCAACGTGTGCCACCGTGCTTTCCGCTGGGCCGCCGGCCTGCGCCATCACGCCCTCACCCACACCGACCGCCACCCTTTCTTCTGCCGCCTCTGCAGCTACAAGGCCAAGCAGAAATTTCAGGTGGTCAAGCACGTGCGCAGGCACCACCCTGACCAGGCCGACCCAAACCAAGGCGTGGGCAAGGACCCCACCACGCCCACGGTGCACCTACATGACGTGCAGTTGGAGGATCCCGGCCCCCCTGCTCCTGCTGCTCCCCCCACTGGACCTGAGGGCTGAGGGCCTCCCCCACCTCCCAACAAGAAGAGGGTGTGGGCCCAGGTGTGCAGACTGGACCCAGAGCTAGCCTGAGGAGCTCAGGGCCAGAGGAAAGGCTTGGCTTCAGGGTGTCAGAGAGGCTGGAACCCTCCTGGGACTCTGGCTGTAGTACTTGGAAGTTGATATAAAAGAAAGACCTGGGCCACAGATTGACTTCTGTTGAGGCACATTGTGTTTTTAACCCGTGAGTTCCTAATCTCTTCACCATCACTCCACCAGATCCCTGGCTATAAGATCGTGGTTTACCCATTTCATCTTCTCTTTCCTTCTTACTACGTCAAGTCCTATTTTCTTTCAGCATCCTCAGAACAGTTGTATCTAACCGCATGTGCTGTTGTGCCCACTGCTCTATAAAGCATGGTTAAATGATTAGTAGCTTATATAGACTCGTCCAAGTCCCTGACTTAACACTGCCAGGCTGTCATCTTAGTCTGCCCTGCCCCCTCTCAGGCCTCTGTCTCTCCTTTGTCTCCTTCCATCTTCACTGAGCGATTGGTTCTGAAACGCCCAGGTCTGCCTTCTCTCTGTTCTCAAGCCTGAATCAGCCCTTGCCCTGCTCCCTATTTCTGAGTCCCTTTGTCTACCTGTAGAGGGAGGATTGCCACCCACTAAGCCTCCTCGTGGAAGCAGCTTTAATTCGGCACCATCCTGACTGGCTTAGCTGCTGCACTAGAGTTAAAGCACAAGGATAGGGTGAAAGACAGACAACTGGAAAGGTAAATCTCTAACCCAGGATTCTGTCAGTGCCTCACAGTGACTGTATAATTAATCATCTAAACTGGGACACACTGGGAAAATTGAAGAGGGTACTATTAATAATTATGCTGACACCAGACATAAACCCGGACTATTCCGGGCATACTCTTTAGGAGGGCTGGGATCACATAACTCTTTGTCTCCTCGTTTTGCCCTGTCCCTTAGAAGCCATACTTGTAGTAAGTGCAGGGGGGGCCCTGGAAACCCTATTTTTCCACCTTTTCCCTATCCCAAATGTCCCCCAACCCTCATATCTCCCCTTCTTGCCCAACAATGAGAGACTGTACTCAAGCCAAATTGAGAGAGAAGCTCTATTTATACCAGAGGGGCTAGGGAGCAGCAGTCCAGTGGAGACTCTGAGGGCTGCGTAGTGTTCTCTCGACAGTCGTCATACAGCCTTGGGGTCAGATCTCCTTCCCCAGCCTTTGCCTGGGGAGCCTTGGGGCTTGATTTGTCATTCCCTTGGCTCTGGACTTTGAGGAAGTTAGAGGTGGAGGAGATAGTGCCTCTGAGGGTTTGTCTGCCCCAAGCCCTTCTCTGGATTTCTAGTTGCAATCTGCCTTTGAGCCAGAGTTGGTGTGAAAGTGTAGTCCTAGATCTGGGTATGGTATTAAACCTATAGCAAGAGGAAGGAAGGAAGGAATTCCAGTGTAGAGTGTGCAGAGGGTAAGGACAGGAATGATACCAAAGGCTGGTGAAAACGAAGAAAGGGAAAAGAAAGAAAGTGAAAAATCAGGTCCTAGATTTGCTTGTCAGGAAGGATGAAGTAATTTTGTGCCTAGGAATGCACAGTCCAAAGCTTGGTTTTCACCACCTCTGTTTGCTTTCTGGAGCATCCTTCCAGGCCTTTCTTACCGTCTAAAGCCGATGTACCCACTCTTCCCGTGAAGTGCCCACCTTAAGATTCAACCCCCTCTAGCCCTTCCCGGGTGCAGATGTGCACGAAGATGGAGGCTGGATGGAGGCTGATGCCATCCTTGGAGAGCAAGTGTATATGGCGGTAACCTGGAAAGGGGGGCGGGGGACAGTATTAGGAAGGCAGCCCAGAGCTGGGGTGCGGGCCAGGGGTGGGAGGATTGGCTCACCTTGTTGCATGCAGTTCCAAGGCAGGGTGTACTGACCAATGAAATCGTTTCGGGATTTCCAGTCATAGTCTTTTACCACAAAACGCAGCAGGGCCAGTTCAGGTACCAGGACCCGGAAGCACAGTGTCTGCCCCCAGTATGGATTAAAACCTGAGTGGGGGAGGGTAAGTGAGGGAAGAAATGAAGGAACAGACATTGTTGACCATGTTGGGTTGCTTTCCCCATGTTCTCTCGCTTAATTTTCATAGCATTTTACAAGTGAGGAGATTGAGTGGGTAAGCAGTTTGCTTAGTCACTGGAGCTTGTGAGTGAGAGGCCTGGCTTCAGACCCAAGATGTCCCAAGTCCTTATTCTTTGTCCGGTTCCACACTGCCTCCCATGAAGGTGGTGGGAGGGGTGATGGACTGTGCTTAATGGAGGGCTGGATGGTAGGAAAACAGCAGCCATGCTCCTCCCACTTTCCCCCAGCACTGCCCAGTCTCACCATTGTTCTCCACATAGCTGGTCTCTTGCCGGGTTGTGTCTTGGCGGATGCCAAAGATCTCCACTCTTACCAGTGGATCCACAATGGACTCCTCCTTGGTCTTGTCCACTTTGGGGAGTTGCTGCCCACTGATTACCTGCAACCAGAGCTCTGGAACCTCACTAGTTCCTGCTCAGCCCAGCCCCTGTCCAGCTCTCACACCCTTGCGGGGGAGACACAGGACCTTGCACTATAGCTTTGGGGTTTGCAAAGCTAATTCTCATGGGTAATATATTCTAGTACCTCACCTGCTATTTAAAATGCATCCAAGTAGAAATTTAGCAAGGTTTGAAAGTAGGTATTTTATGACAGCAGCCCTTCTATAGCACTTACTATGCCCTAGGCACTGTTGTAAGCACTTCAGATTAACTAATCACAACAGCCCTGAGAGGTAGGCAGTATTGTTACCCCAATTTTGCAGGTGAGGAGACTAAGGTTAAGGAGTTTGCCTAACGTTACACAACTAGTAAATGGGTTTGAACCTAGGCAACTGGCTCCAAAGTCCATGCTGCCTCATGAGGAACTTTTCCCCCATTACACTCCTGTCAGTCCTAGCCACCCACCCCTCACCCCTTCCACCCACCACCCTCCCTGGCTTCTATTCCAGTGATCCCAGTTTCTTCCCAATGGTTTCTCTTTCCATTATACCTGGATTAGGAGGGTCTGGGCTTTGAACGGACTGATGGGCCTCTCAGGGTGGAAGGAACTCTGGGCGTCACGCAGGAAGTCTGGCTTCAGCACGTAGCCGGAGCCAGCATTCTGACGGAAGAGCCCATCACACAGGTCCATCTCAAGCCCCGCAGTCTGCATATTCAGAGCCACTGAGGGCCCAGGGAGAAAAGGAAAGATTCACCGTGGGGGCCATCCAGCCCATCTTGCATGGAGCTAGACAGACATATTGGGTGTAAAAGGGCTGCAGGGAACACGATGGAGAGCATCCTCAGCCTAGCCCTCCTCTCGGAGCACTCCCTGGCCCCGTTGCCACCCAGGGACTGACTTCCCACCCGTAGCTCTTCCACTCGCTCTTCCCTGTCCCTACTGCCCCCTCACCCATCTGGCAGCCTGCATTCCAGAACTCCTGGGGGTTGTAGTTGGATGAATCTGTCCTCAGGCCGCTGGGATATACGCGGCTTAACTGCCAGGTATTGTGCAGCACAAACTCATTGCCTGCAAAGAGTGTGGGTGGGGAGATGGTAGTGGGTGGGGTGGATCCTCCCACTTCCCTGGTCTCAAGGACCCTGCCCACCCACTTCATTCTTTGCAGCATCTCCTAAGGCTGTGCCTATCTCTCCTCCATGCAGACCATCTCCCACACCTGTCTTACTCCTAGAGCCTTGAGCCCACTGTTAATACTCCCATCCCCGTACCCGGTCTGAGGAGTTCCTTGGCTCCACCATCCCTCCTTTGCTCCCTCATCCTCTTGGGACTCATCTGCCTGCCCATCAGACCTGACCCTAACCCATCCCAGTTCCTTCCATGTCCCTCCCTCTTGGTCCTGACCAGCCTCCTTGATGAGGCTCTTGGCCTTGGCTTCAGAGAAAGATGATGTCTCATAGAAGCGGTAGTGCTCCCTCGAATGAGTGAAGCTGTAGAATGTGACAGCCTTCAAGTAGACAACCAGGGCAGAGAGGGATGGACATAAGATGGGCTTGGATTTCTGGAAAAGGAGAAAGTAGAGAGGAAGATGGAATTGAACCATTAGCAATCTGAGAGGGAAGAAGCCACTGGCCAAGATCTGAACTTCTCCACCCAACCTAAGGCTCTGCCCACTGCCTCCCCATTGTATTCTCCCTCCTGCCTCACCTGCTTTGGAAAGAGAAGGAACCCAGGCTTGGAGATAGGAGCCTGGGACATAATCTGACAACACATAGGCGGACACAACAGTGGGCACATCACAACCTGAGGATGGGAATGGCAATAAAGGCAGTCTATGTATACTGATGGGATCAGTTTCAGCCTCTGGGCTTGAAGGATTACTTTGTAAGCAACAGGTTTTTAATTTATTATTATTATTATTAAACAGATGTCATACTCCCTACCTCTCATCTTTTAAAACAAATAAGTAATTTTTTATCAAAATGCACATGAGGGCTTCCCTGGTGGCATAGTGGTTGAGAGTCCACCTGCTGATGCAGGGGACGCGGGTTTGTGGCCCAGTCCAGGAAGATCCCACATGCCGCGGAGTGGCTGGGCCTGTGAGCCATGGCCGCTGAGCCTGCACGTCCGTAGCCTGTGCTCCGCAACGGGAGAGGTCACGACAGTGAGAGGCCCGCATAGCGCAAAACAAAACAAAACAAAACAAAACATTATTTTAATTCTATACCTTTAAAAATGATCTATAAATAAATCTATAATTATGTTCAAATATTGTCTATCCTATGAATTCTGTTTAATGCAATTCAAATTTTATAAATATTGTGAAGTAAATTGTTAAGCTGCTGGTCTATAATTCATTTTCTCCTGTTACAGGAGGGTAGTCCAGGAAAGAAAGCAAGTAAGCTAGTCAAACTTATAATGTTAATGCTAATGGTAAACCTTCTAGAAATCAAACTAATGATATCTACTACTGGGAGATTCCTTATCTATAGAATGCTTTAGAAAGATGTACCTAGACTGTCTAGCAATGTTTATAACGAAAACGCAAAAAAAAAAAAAAAAAAAATGCACATGAGCCCAGACAGATACGTCAAGGTATGCAGATGGTCATGGAAATCACACCTGGAAGGATGTGAGAGTCCTAGAGTAATATCTATAGATTTTTCTCCTGAATTCCCATTTCCATCCCTGGGCATGGGAGCAGGTTAGACAACACAGCTCCAGAGAGAACAGGATAAGCTAGAAGTCATCTGAGCCAAGCAAATGCACAGAAGAGAGAAATGCGGACTTCAGAGCAGGATCTCGGTGGTCCCACCAGTGGTGCCCCTTCCCCACAGGATCTCGGTGGTCCCACCAGTGGTGCCCCTTCCCCACCTCTTCCTGCTCCTCCTCTGGCTATTTCTGATCCTTCTTCAGACTCACCTTTTCCAAGAAGCTTTCTCTAACTAAGCCCACTTTAGTTGAGGTCACAGCAGTCACTCTAGTAAGCCCTACTTACCCAATATAACACACACACGCACGCATGCATGCATGTACCCATCAGTGGTTTTCGAACTAGCCTTCAAGGAGACTGGGAAGTAGTACAAAGATGTCTCAGAAGTCACCTGGGAGACCCAGGAGAGAGCCACAGGGGTGCTTCAACCAGGAGGGCTCTGCATTTATCTATTTTGTACACTGAGCTTCCATATAAGATTTCATTAAAAAAAAAAAGATTTCACAGCCCAAAGAAGTTGGAAAGCCACTGCAATGTACCTATATATGGCAATCTATATAGTGATGCTATGTACGCATTCTTATGCCTCTTTCATTGGAGGCAAGGAGCATTTTGCTCCTTGGCCCTCCACCCTGTCTGTCTCCAGTCTCTTCACATGCGGGCTCTCAGCTAGTGGTACCACCTGATCAAATGCCAGAGCAGAAAGACCACTCTCCTGGCCTACCTTCTTTTTGTCCTTACTGCGAGGGCTCAACTCCTGGGGCTCAGACTCCATCTGGGCCTCCAGCTGCAGCTCAGCCTCCTCCAGTTCAGACTCTGGCTCCTCCTCCTCTTCCTCAAGATCCTCCTCAAGCGTTTTTAACTTCTTTCCCTTCACAAGGATCTTCCTCCGAAGCTCCTAGGGGACAAAAATGAGGGGGCCTGTCTACCTATCTCGTCTGGAACCCTCCTGGGGATCATGCAGGTCCCGCTGCTCTCAAAGGCACAGGAAGTGAGTGAGTGGTCAGAAGTTCCCACAGGAAGGCTTCTTGATACATACAACAGGGATTTCCTATTAAGCGAACCTGTAACATCTCTATCCATAAGGAAAAAAATACATGCAGACCCCTACCTCACATTTGACACATGAAGATTCCTCACAGATTAAAGATTTACATGTAAATATAAAGAACATAAGAGTATTAGAAGAAAATACAGAATCTTTCTGAATAACCTTAAGGTGGTAAAGCCTTTAAAAACATGAGATGGGGCTTCCTTGGTGGCGCAGTGGTTGAGAGTCTGCCTGCCGATGTTCGTGCCCCGGTCGGGAAGATCCCACATGCCGCGGAGCGGCTGGGCCCGTGAGCTGTGGCTGCTGAGCCTGCGTGTCCGGAGCCTGTGCTCCGCAACGGGAGAGGCCACAACAGTGAGAGGCCCGCGTACCCCCCGCAAATAAATAAATAAAAACATGCGATGAAAACTCACAAGACATAAAAATAATTGGCAGATTTGACTACATAAAGATGAAAAATCTCTGAAGATGTTATAATGACAAAAAGAAAAAGTAGACTGCAGGGGCAGTTCCCTGGTGCTCCATTGGTTAGGACTCCGCAATTTCACTGCTGTGGCTGGGGTTCATTCCCTGGTCTGGGAACTAAGATCCTGCAAGCCGTGCAGCGCGGCCAAAAAACAAAAGGAAAATAGACTGCAAAAAAAAAAAATTTTTCCAAAACATTATCTTTAACATTTAAAAATTTGTTATATATCAATAAAAATTATAAACCCTGGGCTTCCCTGGTGGCACAGTGGTTGAGAGTCCGCCTGCCGATGCAGGGGACACGGGTTCGTTCCCCAGTCTGGGAAGATCCCACATGCCGCGGAGCGGTTGGGCCTGTGAGCCATGGCCGCTGAGCCTGCGCGTCCAGAGCCTGTGCTCCGCAACGGGAGAGGCCACAACAGTGAGAGGCCTGCGTACGGCAAAAAAAAAAAAAAAAGAAAATATATATATATGAAAAGACATTCATGATATATATTGATATTATATGTGAGATATAAAAGGGGTGGAAAGGATGATCCCATTCACGTTTTTAAAAATGTGACCATATATACACATATATGTCTATATAAGCATTTAGAAAATCTTTTGGCAGCTGTTATGGGAGAGGCTGAGATTATGGTGGGGGGGCTAGGCTATAATTATGAACTATCAGGAAAAAAAGATTTTCCATTAAAAAAATAAAGTAAATAAATGTCTTTAAATTTAGAGAACTTTACCTAGAATTCTATGTTAAATTAAATTTTTTTTTTTTTTTTTGGTTGCACCACACGGCTTGTAGGATCTCAGTTCCCCATCCAGGGACTAAACCCGGACCACGGCAGTGAAAGCCCGGAATCCTAACCACTAGGCCACCAGGGAATTCCCTGAATCAGATTTTTTAAAAATTGAAGTTCTCTCCAGGGATATTAAAGAGTAAGATGGTCCATCTGAGGGTGAGAAGAAGGGAACAAGATGGGCATGGAAGAAGGAGCCAAGGTGGGGCAATAGGGGAGCCATGGCAGAGCCTGGGCTGGGGGAGCATGGTCCTACCTCAGGGGAGGGCAGCTGAGTGGGAAGCTGCCCATCCAAGGTGGTGCTCAGTAGCTGATTTCCCAGGATCTCTGTCAGATGGTGTGCTATGATCTCCTGCTGTTCCCAGCTGCAGTGGTTCTCCAGGGACAAGATGACTGGATAGTCTGATGTCTGATGGGGAGGGGAGGGCACGCTGGAGCCAGAGTTCTGAGGCCTATAACCTCCTTGCTTCTTCAGGCCCCCCGAGTTACTAACTCAACTGAGCACCCTGATTGCCAAGGTCCTCCAACCCCATGCCAGGCCTCAAGGAGATCTTCCTGGGTCTGGGCACCCCACATCTAAAAGTCACTCTTGGGACCCCAAATCTCAGATCTGTGCCAGGTCTGACCCAGGTCCCTCTGGGACCTTTGCGTTTTCAGGCTCAGAGTGGGAAAGCTAGGCCATTCCCCCAGTTATTTGTTCATGTTACACTCTCAGGCTTTCATCTCCAGAGTGCTATTGTCTCCCAGCTCTACCCACCACTTTCTCTGTTTCCTCATCCACCCTCTCCCAGATGGGTGACAGAAGTTGTTAGAGGTAATAATTACTAATCTCTAGCAATTAGCTCTATGACTACTAGTAACACATCTAACACTTATTCATAATAATCCCTTAATATTTGCCTGATGCTTCACAGTTAAAATCTCTTTTACACATACGCCATTTGACGTAACCTCCCCTGCATCCCTCCGCCCTCCCCAGACCCAGAGCCTCTTCCTTCAGATCCTCTTGCCTCATCAGTATTTCCATCCTGAGGCTCCTACCTGGAAGGCATACTGTCCAATGGCGGCCACAACATCTTTGAATGGGATGCGAGAGGTCAGTGTGTGTCCGTGGTAAACAATAGGTTCCCCGCTAGGTCCATCCCATATATCCACCTCCACGCAGCGGCATCCTCGCTTCAGGGCCCTGCAAGAACCCCACCCCCCAGGGACAGGAGGGGTCAAGGTCTGATCTTCCACCTAGGGACCCTCTCTCCCCACCCTGAAGAGAAGAGTGCTTACCGGCACTTACCCATCAAGACTCCACCAAGCTACATCTCCACAGACCCTTCTCTGTCTACTGGGACAGGGCTGCAGCTCACACTGATCTCCACCCACCCCCACCCAGCCCAACTCACAATCCTCCCTTAGCGAGCCATCACATCCTGCCTTGGGGTGTTCTGCTTGTAAATCGTTATACAACACCCGAGTTATTCAAACTCTCGGTAAATTTACAGTTATTTTCTCTACTAGACTTCCTGGGGAAGTTCCACTCATCATGTATCCCTTGAAGCTACTAGTTCAGTTGCTGGCACTACAAGGATATCTTGACTATTTGCTCTAATCCACGATTAAAAGCAGATACCATTTATTAGCTATTGATACATGGATTACCTCATTTAATCTTCACAACAACCCAGACAGAATAGGCATTGTAATCATCTCTGTTTCTCAGATAGGGAAACTGAGGCATAGAGAGGTTAAATATTTAGCCCTATAGTCCCAAGTGAGGGAGCTAGTATTTGATCTCAAATCGTCTGACTCCAGAACCTATGTTTTTAACTCCTCTTCTCTACTGCCTCCCATTTAACATTTAGTTTATTTATTTGTTCACAATAAATCTGTCAGGACCTCTGAGTTCCAAGAGAGTTTCATAGCCTATGAGAGAGAGAGAAGCTCCATTTACCCACAGGGTTTCCATACCACTCTCCCGCCAGTCTTCAGTAGCTCCTCCATGTCTCTCAGGTATCCAGGGATCCTCAGCCCCAAAGCCCCCCACAACAACTTTTCAATCCCTGTTATCGCCTGACAGCAAGCCCCAACTTCCCACAGATGTTCCTTTCTCATGAGCTGGACCCTTTCACCCCTCGGCCCCACTGCACCGTATGTATCCCTCCACGCTGCTCTGGCCACAAAGCTGGTCTCCCACTAGGTAGGTGTTGTGGGAACTGCTGATGTAGTACTGGTTCAGGGGCTGAGTCATATCCTGGTAGATGGGGAGGCAGGTCGGATTGAAGATGTCTCCGTCCTTTGAGTAGAGGTAGCTGAGGAAGCCATCCATGCTCAGCACATGCCGCAGTTTGCCTAGGGTGTGGAGTAGCTAGAGTGAGAAGTTCTGGTGACAGCACCCAGCACACCTACAGGGCCTGGCCTTTCCAATGGTGTCCACTTCCAGCCTCCAGATCCCAAACTTGCCCCATCCAGTGTCTGTCATTTCAATCACCCCCACCCTCAGAGAACATTAAATCTACAAGGGGAATCATTAAGATCATTCTAGTCCAGTGCTGTCCAATAGAACTTTCTAGGATGACGGAAATGTTCTATTCTGCACGGCCCGATATGATAGCCTCTAAATACATAAAGCTACTGAGTATTTGAAATGTAGCTGTGCGACTGAGGAACTGAGTTAAAATTTTGATTTTAGTTACAGTCATCCCTCAGTATTCACAGGGGATTGGCTGCAAGACCTCCCCCTTCCCCACAGCAGATACCAAAATCCGTGGATGCTCAAGTGCCTTACATAAAATGGCATGGTGCAGTCGACCCTCCGTATCCACGAATGTGGAATCTGTGGATACAGAGGGCCAACTGCAAATTAAATAGTCACATGGAGCTCATGGTTACCATAATGGACAGCAAAGTATTCAGTCCAAAGGGCTAATTTCATAGATGGGGAAACTGAGGCTCAGAGAGGATCAAAGTCAAAGACTTGTTAGTGACAAGACCAAGATACCTGTATTTTATTCCCTGGGCTGTGTAGCTGCTGCCAAGTATGGCCTGAGGGTTTCTTCCTATCGTCATTCCCCATATGGTGCTTTGAGGAGTGTTTGTCCAACATCCCCTTGGACTACACTCTGAGGGCAGGGCCCTGTTGCTCCTTCCAGAGCCCTCACCCCCTCAGCACGGGCTTCATATAATAACAACAATGATGGCTAACAGTTCTTGAGCACTTGCTCTGTGCCAAGGACGTTACATGCAGCATCTCTCTTAATGCTCTCACCAACACGAGCAGGTGGATGTAACATGATCTGCCCTGAGAGGTTAGGTAACTTATCCCAGGGTCACATAACTAATAACTAATAAGTGAAGGAGCTGGGATTTGAACCCAGGCAGCCAGATGTCAGAGCCACGCTCTATACCACTGGATTGTACAGTGTCACTGAGGGTAACGTTGTTGCAGGGGAGACAGAACAGCTTGACTCTCATGCCCAGCTTCCTCACTCCAGGTTTGACAAGGCCTGAGGATGGTGGAAAACGACAAGAAGTTGGGCACAAAGTTTCATTCTTGACTGTAATAACTCAAATCGCTAGGGTAAGTCCATAGTTACTAGGTAGTTTTCAGTACATTATTTTTTTTAAATAAATTTATTTATTTTTGGCTGCGTTGGGTCTTTGTTGCTGCGCATGGGCTTTCTCCAGTTGCGGCGAGCTGGGGCCACTCCTCGCTGCGGTGTGCAGGCCTCTCATTGCGGTAGCCTCTCATGCTACAGAGCACGGGCTCTAGAGTGCAGGCTCAGTAGTGCCGCACTGGCCTAGCTGCTCTGCGGCATGTGGGATCCTCCCAGACCAGGGGTCGAACCCCCGTCCCCCGCATTGGCAGGCGGATTCCCAGCCACTACACCACCAGGGAAGTCCCCATGTACATTATTTCATTTGATCACCAATTATTTTACAAATGAGAAACCTGAGTCTCCAATAGGTTAAGTGACTCTTGCCCAGAGTTACTCAGTTACTAAGAAGCATAGTGGGGACTTCAGCCCCCGTCTCCTGACTGATACCACACTCTGCAGCCAGAGTGTAGTATCTGATAGTCAAGTGCAAGGGGAAGGAACACCAAAAGTGGTGGGAGGTAGAATAAATGTAATGATGTATACCGGATCCTGAACCGAAAATAGAGGATCCTATTTCTTAACCCACCAACTTCCTCTTCTATTTAGTTTCCTGAAATGATTGCTTTACAGCCCCTTCCTTCTCTGAGCACCCACATGAATCTGGAATCAGCGATTCCAACGCTCTCTGTTTGACTCTGCGTTTCATGAGGGCACTGTACTTGTCTGACCTACTACTGTATCTCTGGTGCCTACCATAGGTCCTGGCACGTTACAAGTACTCAGTGAGCATTTGCTGAAGTAGTGAGTGAATGAATGAATGAAAGGGAGTGGGAGTTGAGACCTAGGAAACCTGGGTCACCTGTCCAGCTCACATTCCTCCCATCTCTAATCCTTGTTCTCAAGAGAGGCACCAGGTAAGAGTCAGATGACCTGCGTTTGAATCCCAGTTCCTCCTTTCATTAGCTGTTCACTCTGAGCAAGTCATTTAACTTTTCTTAACCTCAGTTTTCCTCTTTTGTACAACTGACAATAATAGATCCCACTTCCTCAGGTTGTTGGAAGGATTTGAAGGGAAAAACATGTAGAGATATTAGCACATTATGGGATACTTAGCAAAGGCCCAATAAAGATTATTGGGTTTGATTTACAAGGATATAGTGAGGACTAAAAGAAGTAAGAGATGTAAAATGCCTTGTAAGTCACTTAATATTAGTAATGTAAATTCTTCACTTTCTGCAGGGAATGGAGGGTAGGAAGGTGTCTAGTAAAGGGGCAAAGAGAAAGGTTTGAGGGCAGACAGGGCATATTTTAGCTGTGCTTGTAAAGAGCTAAATGATTGGCCACCTCATCATCCCCCTCAGCCAGGGACTGACTAGTTTCCCTGCTCAGGGGCTCAGGACTCAAGAACCACTTGGAGAATTTGGAGAAAGCCCAGGAAAGGATAGAGAGCCAGCATTTAAAGAGACAGCCAACAGGAACCATGAAGGGAGCTGGAGGAAAAGGAATCACATGCACTAGAGAAGAGGCCAAAAGCAAGAGGACTGGGCTACCCTGACGGTGCAGTGGTTAAGAATCCGCCTGCCAATGCAGGGGACATGGGTTCGAGCCCTGGTCCAGGAAGATCCCACATGCCGCGGAGCAACTAAGCCTGTGCGCACGCCACAACTACTGAGCCTGCGTGCTACAACTACTGAAGCCCGCGCGCCTAGAGCCTGTGCTCCGCAGCAAGAGAAGCCACCGCAATGAGAAGCCTGCGCACCGCAACAAAGAGTAGCCCCTACTCACCACAACTAGAGAAAGTCCGTGCACAGCAACGAGGACCCAACGCAGCCAATAAATAAATAAATTATTTTTTAAAAAAATAGCAAGAGGACCAAGGATTTTCCGTTTCCACTGAGGACAAATGTTGATATCAGGAAGAACTTCCTGAAAGTGAAGGATGAGAAACATGAGCATGGTGGAGGAAAGGGGACTTATGGAATGTTCTTCCTCCTGAGAAATCCAGCACTACAGAGGAGACTCCTGTCTTATGTGGGCAGGAAATGGTTCTCTCCTTCCGAAAGAGTGGTTGAATGAGATGAAGCTGATTGGGCAGGGGGCCTGGATAGGGGTGGACTCAGCCTTCCCTTAGTTAAGCAGAAGGCTGCTTGTCTCTGCACCTTTCTAACCACAGTCCCCCATCCGGCCCCCACGTCTGGTTCCTCTCCACCCTTGTCCTCTTACCGCTATCTGAAGGCTCATAGCAGTCGATGAGTTCTAGAGCAAGGTCAGAAGCCCGTTCTCCTTCTTTCTGCTCCTCTTGGAGAAAATCCACAAATTCCAGCAGTGTCAGCTTCTGCCCATCAGATGAAAACTTTTCAAACAGTTCCTGCACCTCAGGACGCTGAGTCAATGACTTATAAAACTCTACAAATTCTTCTCCCTCCAGAGTCCCAGACTGGGATGCATCTGCTCTCTGCAAAAGAGGGTTTAGAGGAGAGTGGACAGACCCTATTAACAGCAGAGTTTTTGGCTTTGACTTGCCCTGTAAGGGCAATATTACTGGTGGAGCCAAACGTGCTTCCACAGAATTCCTGACATTCAGTGTTCATAGAAGAAGCCACTTCAGTAAGTAAAAAGCAAAATTTCAGCCATACCATTTGCTACTGGAGATAATTTTCAACCAGAGGAGTTAAATACCCCAACATGTCCCTAAAAGATCAGAAGATCCCTCCTCCTATTTACTCACCTACCAGTTGGAGTTTTCCACTGTACTAGGCACTTGTGAAATTCTGGCCAAGAGCAGAGAGATCCCTGAGGTCTGATGTAATAACATGTTGTTATTTACCTTTCATAAGTTTATGAGTCATCTTTCCAACAAGACTGAAGGTTAAGAACCATGTCCTGCCCACACTTCCCATTGAGCCTGGCATAGTGCTAGGGTGCACAGGAGAGATTCAACCAGATGAGTGTTCCTTGAGAGGGTCAGAGGACTTCCGGCCAAGTGAGAATGTGGCCTTGGCTGGCTTCTGCTATTCCTTCCCCAGAAGACTCACCTGGAAAAGCTGGAAGGCATGGTCTTGGTCCATTTCCACGTTCATCAGGTGCAGTAACCGCTGGACTTCTCCGAAACTCATCCGACCATCCTGGTTTTTGTCTCCGTGCTGGAACCAATCACTCAGCCATCCAGGTCTGAGTCAAGGCAAAAGCACTGAGTGTGTGTTTGTGTGTGCACGTTCATCCATTGACATCTGCGCCCCTGTCTTTGTCGCCAGTCTCTCCCCAATGCCAATTCATTTTCCACATTAGTTTCTGGAATAATCTCCCCAGAGCACCGATCTACCTTGTCCCTGCATGGCTCAGGTGCCTGCGGGGACCTCCCTGTTGCCTGCAGAAAGAAGCCCAAATTCCTTAACACAGAAGTTAAGACCTCCTTCACCCCCATGATCTGGCCCCAACCTCATCTTCTCAACACATCACTGACCTCCCCGTACCTCAGCCAGACTCAGCAACTCCCCTGCTTGCTGATGTCCCACTCTCTCTCCTGCTCTTCAGTTTCCCACCTCTGGGCCTTTACTCATGCTGTTCCCTCAGGCAGGAGTACCTTTCCCTCCGCCTCTCTTCATGTTCAAATTCTATTCATTTTCAAGGCTCAGCTCAAATACTACTTCCTCCCTGAAGCTTTCTCAGAACCATCTCAGCTAGAAATAAATATTTCTCCTTCCTTTGGACACCCACATATCATCCAGAGTACCATAACACTGCTAAGGTACTTAAATTATTTATACAATTCTATTTTCTTTACCGACAAAAACAGTATCTGATTCTCATTAATCTTTCTATTCCTAAAGCCTGGCATAGTGCCTCTTACATTCTGCTTAATAGATGGTGAATGAATGAATGAACTGGCATAGAAGGTGAATACAATCTAGGAAAGTTGAAGTGAGTTGACCCCACTAAGCCCTCTAAGGAGTTGCTTCCCATCCCTATTGTAGTTAATGTCACTGGGATCTTCTGTTCAGCTCTCAGGATCAGCACCTAGTTTGGTCCTTTGCCTCTCACTGTCCCTTCCCCCAATCCTGGGGGCCCTGATTCCTGCCCAAACTCTGCCTGGCTATGCCTGTGCCATCGCAAGCCTCCATTCCTCCCTCAGTATCTCAGCCTCACTTCGGCTGAGCAGTCCTTACCCACCCCATCTGGACCCTCGGGCTTACCTAGCCCTGTGCCCCCTCCCACCGGTCCCTAGCCCTTCAGCATCTGGCTCCTTCAGTGACCCGTGGAGCCCACTCTGACTCCATCCTGCTGATACTGGTCCAGCCGCTCCTGTTGGTCCATGCTGGTGACAAAGTCCACCAACAGCTGGAGCCCCTGCATCCAGATCTGGGCCTCCTCAACACTGTTGGCCACCAGGTCCAAGTTGGAGCGGCGGCCATGGAAGACGATGGTGAAGCCCTGCTCCAGGGGGAACTCCTCTGCCAGGTTTCGCAGCAACTCAGACTCGTGGCCCTCACGCACTGTGTCCACGTCGGATATTGAGACTGCCGGAGAAGAGGCAAGTGCGGGCACTGAGGAAGAGGGTCTGCCAAATTGCAGCAGCCGAGGGTCAAGAACCAGTACTCCCCTCTTTTCTCTGAAGCCACAGGAGGAGGGACCCCAGCCTCCACAGGTTGGAACCCCCAAAGCCTTAGTACAGGGAGATGCAGACCCTTGGAATTCAGGATGCCACAAGTCATTGCTGTTTTCATAGGCAGCATGGCAAGGGTCCTGTTCTGGGAGTGGCAAGACCTGGCTTCCAGCCACCAGCTGGCGGCGTGACATGGGCCAAAATGACATAACCCCTCAGTGCCCTCATCTTAAATAAGGGATGGTCCCCTCCATGGCCAGTTTACATGGTGATCACAGGAGGACTGGCGGGGCTGACAAGTGGAAACACACTTGCAGGGTAGAAGCAGTTACACCAAAGCATGATGTGCCCAAATTCAATTCTCCCATTCCAGGTTTGAGGGCTTCCTCTTTCCAGATGTCTGGGAGGGAGCCAGAGAAATCCTTCCCCCCACTTCTTCAGCTGGAGCTGGTGTGGATCGTGAGCTTTGGTTATGTCTCTAAAGTAGATTCTCTTAGATGTGTCCTGTGATCAAATTTTTAGAGGGATCATAAAGTGTTTGGCCAATAGGATGCACATTATTATGACACATTTATGATATTTAGAAGTATTCATTATAATGACTAACATTTATTAAATGCATCCTGCTTTCAGACCTCATGCTAGGTGATTTATACATTAACTTCTTAAGCCTCTGTAACATACTGGACAGGTACTGTTTAATCCCCATTTTATAGATGAGGAAACTGATATTAGTTTAAGTTAAGTAACTTGTCCAAAGCCAGTCAGCTAGAAATTGGGAGAGCCAGGGCTTTAATCCAAACATTCTGATGCCTGAGATCAAGCTCTAATAATAATAATAATAATAATAATAGTATAATAATATATAATCTATGATTTACTGAGCTTTATTATGTGCCAGGACTCTTCAAAGGTCTTTGCATGCGATAACCAATTTGATCCTCATAACACACTTAAGAGGCAAGTACTGTTATAATTTCCATTTTACAGGCTCAGACACAGACACAAAAGGGACAGCACAAGGGCACGTCATAGGACACTGGTCCCTCCCCCTGCTCTCAGGCTGCTGGGTCCTCAGGGTTCTATCCACCCATGTGCCCGCCCCTAGCTATCCACATCACTCACAGCTGGGCTTGGCCCTGCCTCCGGCCTGCCGGGCATGCCAGACTGTCATGCCATCGTCCTGAAGTCTGAAGTATCTTAGCTTCTTCCAGCTTTTGGACCTCACCTTGCGCATCAGCGTGCCTTTCTGCATCAGCAGCAGGTCTTGATTAACAGGCAGCCCTGAGCCAGGAGAAGCAGGGACTGGGTAGCCGGCGGGGAGGGTGGAGGGCCCAGGAGGAGCTCTTGAACAGGGGTCCAGCCTCCTCCCTGTCCCTGGGCTGTCTCCCCAAGCCCTCTTCTCCTGCAGGGGTACTCACGGCCTTGCAGCAGGGATGCCATCACCCACTGCTTCACCAGCTGATGCCAGAGTCACCTAAAGGAGCAAGGAGCAGCAGCAAGAGGCTTTAGGTTAATCTCGGGGTCTTAGAATAACAGATCAGCGGAGGAAGAGAAGGAAGCTAGTGTTTCTTGATTGTACGCTGTATGTCAGCTACTTCATCTACATAGTTTGTAGCTCTTTTTACTTCTGATTTGAGTTTGGTGATTCTGAGGCTTAGAGAGGCTAAGAAACTTGCCTCAGTCACACAGGGACTCGGAATTTAAACCCAAATATATCTGATTCCAGAGCCTATGCTGTTTCCCGCAGCCATCTCCGACAGGGCCACACCAGGGCTTTCTGCCAAATACCCCTTCCTTCCCAATATCCTGCTATCCACGAGGTAATGCTGACCACACGTCTCAGTTCCCCATTATTAGGAATCACTAACTTGCTGCCTGTCCCCTTTCAGAAACTAGACTCTCTCTGCATCCTAGCCTTCCCTTCTCCAAGTGGAATCGTCCCAGCTCCCTCCTCCGGAAGCCCTCCCCATGCTCCCAAGTAGGTCATCCAGCTCCAGAAGGGCTAAGCCAGAGTATTTCTTTTTTTTTTTTTTGCGGTACGCGGGCCTCTCACTGTCGTGGCCTCTCGCGTTGCGGAGCACAGGCTCCGGACGCGCAGGCTCAGTGGCAATGGCTCATGGGCCCAGCTGCTCTGCGACATGTGGGATCTTCCCGGACCGGGGCACGAACCCGTGTCCCCCGCATCGGCAGGCGGACTCTCAACCACTGCGCCACCAGGGAAGCCCCAGAGTATTTCTTTTGTCTCTTCTACAACGCTTGGTGCTGCACCTACTTAAATAAGCCACTTCTACCTTCACATGATAAAGTATATTTTATACTCCTTTTCATAAAAGTAATTCTCACAGTTTTAATGGACCAGATAAGTTACATAGTCTCAGAACTGCATTTTCAAGTTTTCTCTACCTACTAAAAAAGAGTTCCTACCTTTAAATATGTGCTGTCTAATTTAGGACTGGTTAGGTTGTCCTAATAGCTAACAACAAACTTGCCTTGAAAAGAACTAGAAGATTTGATTTGTGGCCACTTTGATTCTAGCTCTGCCTCAAGAAGAAATATACTCAACTCTTAACCAAATCATGCTGAAACTGGCCAAGCCCATGAAACATAAAGCTCTATGCTCTTGTATAAGCAAAGGATCTACACTTGAATAAAAATGTTGTGGTTTTTAATTAATAAGTTTAACATTTTGACAGTGGTGAACATCTAAAAAACTGAAAGAATCCTTAAACCAATCATTCAGTTAGTACTCCATTGACACATCATGCAGTTCAACTCCCTACGTTTTACAAATGAAAGAGCAGAAGTCCAGAAATATGATGTGACTTGTCTGAGGTCACACAGCATATTAGTGCCCTATCTCCCTTAAGTAGGAAGAGACTATAAAGTCACCCAGGGTGACTAAGTCTTCAGGAATAATGTGGAGATCACTGAGAATACAGCTTTCCTGACTGCAGGACCTAGAGAAGGCTTTCCAAAGGAGTAGAAATGTGCAGGGAATCAGTTTGAGCCTAAGCAGAAGAAATATCTCAAGGCAGCTCTCAGGAGAGCAAGAACCCTGAGACAGTTCCAACTGTCAGGGAAAGGTTTTGCTGGCTGATGCCAAATGTGTAAGCTTGGGTGAGACCAGAAGAAACCTCTGATTGAAGAAGGAAGAAAAGAAGACAGAAAAGCATCTCTGCTTTGCTGGGTGGGGATGCACAGTTTGGAATCTGAGGTTTACAAAAGCTGTATGAAGACTGAAAAGTAACAGGTCTTTCTTAAATGTCTTAGGTCCTCAGACTCTAAGGGAGGTTGAGGTAACCCGGGCTGAAGCCTAATCCTCCTTGCCAACATCCTGCCTCATCTCTCTTCTAAACTTCTGGGATGGGTGGGCCTTGGCCCTGGAAGAAGACAGAATTACCTTCCCTTATGCCTGTGTCTGGGAGCCTCACCATGATGTCCTGAAACATGGGAAGCCTGAGAACAGAGCCCAAGTGCTGGGACACCCCTATTTTGCTGGGACACCCCTACCTCCTCCTCCTCTCAAACCAGCCTTAGAAAATTATTTTAACCTCTCTTGTCAAACTCTTCCAATCCCAGAGCTCGGCATGCTCTTCCAATCCGCTCCCACTCCTGAATCACTATTTTAAACCTGTATCTAGGTGACATGTGGCCATTAGAGGGCCAACTTCAACTCAGGGAGCCACAGAATGACAGAGCTGGACTGCATTTTATAGAGAAGGGGACAGAGGACTAGCTGAACTGCCAGTCGCCTAATGAATTAAGCGGCAGAGCTGGGACTAGAACTGAGGTCTCTATATGACTGCCTCAGAGGTCTCACTGAGCCTCTGCCCTTAGAAAGGGCTTTCTCTAGGAAGCAGATTAAAGCAGAGATAAGACTGAATGAGGGACATCAGTGTTTTGTCTCTCCTCCCCATCATTTTGTTCCCACCGTATTCCACTTAATAGCCCTTCTTTTCTTTCTTTCCTTTCCCCATTCTCTGCTTGACCCCTTCCTTTTCCTTTCTCCCCAGCTCACTCTTCTCAACCTCTCTCTGCCTCCCTGTTTGCTCACTTAAGTCAGCCTCTCTTTGCTCTCCTCTTCTCATCCTTCTCCTTATACCTTCTCTTCATTACTCCTTCCTCTTTTGTTTCTCTTCTAATTCTCAATAGCTCTGGTTCTCTTCCACTGTGAGGAGTTTGAGAGCCTGGAAGGGGGACACTTGGGTTCGGATACTGAGTAGCACATCCCTCTGCTCGGCCTCATTTTCCCCTGTATCCTAGGAGATTGAGTAAACAAACTGCCCAGAGAATGAGACTTAGAACCCAGGTGTTCTAGGTCTTGGTGTTTCCTTTGGTGCCTGAAGGTAGGATGGGAAGTATGGTCACAACTGATGTAGGTGCAGTTAGGAGAAGAGGGAAAAAGGATTTGGAAGTGGGAGCAAGAGCAAAAGGCAAGGAGCAGAGGATAATGACTGAGAGTAAGAGAGATTGGGTCTTAACTGTTTACTCCTAGGCACATATGTGGAGATCCTTGAGGATATGGATAATTACCTCTATAACACAGATGAGAAAATAGAGACACAAAATAAAGTGGGAAGTAGCCAAGGACTGCCGAGCAAGATTTGGTCCTCAACTGCCAGGTGGCTTCATGTCACCTAGATATGGACTTTGGCAGAGTTGCCAATGGCGCCAATGGCTAATAGTGGAATTCAAGGTGTCTATGGTCTCTCTGAGGGTAGGAAGGAAGAGAATCATTCTGTCTACTCTCTTGCTTTGGAGCAGGATTATGACAGACCTGGTTCACATAAAGAGGACAGAATGGGTCATAGCCCTCAGAATGTTAGAGCTTGAAGACTCCTCTTTTATAACACATCAATCCAGCACTTCCTGGCTATATCAATATCTCCTGGAAAGTGTCTTAAAATAGAGATTCCTTAGCTCCACCTCAAATCTACCAGATCCAGATTTCCAAGGATGGGGTCCAGGAATATTTATCTTTAGTAAGCACTCCTGATACACAAGCAAATCTGGGGAAGCCTCCACTCCCTCTGATCATAGATCAGGAAGTTGTGGTCCAAAGTCACAGAGCTAGTTAACATCAGAGTCAGGACTAGAAGCAAGTGCTCTTCCCAGCACAGCACTCTGGCACACGAACAAACTGCCCTGGGTCATTGAGCAGGCTAAGAACCAGGCATAGAACTCAAACCCTGGCTCTTTCCAAGGAAGTCTCACAACTCTCCCTATTACCAGGGGTTTCTGTACTCCCCATGGGTCTTGGCCAGCCCTCATTTGGTAATCCTCAACAATCTGTAATTGAATTTGTGCTAAAGAATGGCTGCTCCAATTCTCTCTCTTCCCTTACTAGGGTGGGGCTCACCTCTGAGTGGTAGCCTGGGTAGCTAAGAGGTCCTCATATAAAGAGGTGACTGATACAACCAGCAGGAAAACTGTAAGTCAAAGAGGTTAAGCTAGAGAAAACCAGGAGGTCAGAGCCCTGTAGGCCTGTTCAGGCAAAAGAGTCTAGGGTATGATTTAGTCAGGGTGGGTAAGCATGTGGAGGGCAGAGTTAGGGACTCAGACAGGCCAGAGCTTGGAGCAGAGGCTGGTCTGAGCCTCCAGGCCCTTACCGTGGGCAGGAGAGGAGTCCTGTGTCTGAGATCTGCGACGCTTTCTGCTGTGGGCCGAGGAAACCCAGGAGGGCTCCTTTTCTCCTTTGCTTCTCTTGCACTCTCTGGCTTCCTCCCCTCTTCTGCTGCAGTTTGCTGCTGTCACTGGCAGACTTACAGTCAGATAGAAAGAGTAGGGTGGGGAGAGGTGTGAGCGCTCTCCTCAGTCCAGCCCATCCAACTCTTAAAGGCCCAGGACACTGGTCAGTGTGAGGGAGGAGTGGGGGTGGGGTGCGCAGAAGAGGATTAAGGGGAGGGATTGACGGGCATCACATCTCCAGGGAGGAGGAGCCTGTCTGTCCTTCATCTTGATGCCAGCCCTCACTGACCTCAGTCCTGCAGTAGCTCTCAGAGTGAAACCCAAGGAGTATCCGAGTTGCAGTGCTCCATGAATCACTGCTTTTCATTCTGGTTGGTTTCTCTCTGCGTGTTGTACAGCTGTCTTTGCCCTTATTTCATCTGGCTCCTTTCCATGGTGTCTGTTTCCACTGGCAGAAGTGTCTCTGCATCCTGCCTTGCCGGGCACTCAGTCTAACTCTATGGCTCAGGGAAAGGAAAAAAGATAGAATGGGAAAGGGGGAAGATGAGAAAAGGAGGAGAGGAATGATTTGTGTAGAGGGATAGCTTGGTATCTACGTATATATTAGGTACTTGCTAAATATTGAAGGAATGCATACGTGAATGTAGAAAACAATTTGTTTCATATATTCATTCATTCTACAACCATTTGTTCAGCACCTCTAATATGCAAGGACGTATATGTGTTTTTATAATGGTACATGTAGAAATGAAGCAGAATCATGGTGTCTGAGGATCAAGGGCAAAAAGAGGAGCACAAGGCTGGAAAGACACCCAACTGGGAAAGGAAGGTAATGAGCTTCTTACAGCGTGTATAAATAGGCAGCAGAAACAGAAACCAAGATTGAGGAAAGGGCACCAAGTTAGGTGAGGAATAGGGGATTGTAAAGGGCTTTATCATGGCCCCATACTTCACAGTGAGAAACTAAGGCCCAGGGAAGTTTAGGCCATGTCCTAGCCTCACATGTCAGCAGCAGAGACTGCCAGTCCCTTACACTCGCCCAAGTACTGTGAGCTGGGACCTACTTTTGCTCTGCCTTGGGAGGACTGTAGGGTATGGTTCTTTCTGGATCAGTGGATGACAGTATGGAGCTGCGGGCATAGGGCACAGCACTGTACTTGGAGTTCTGTGGGATCGTCTTCTGGTGAGGTGTGTCTTAATCATAGGCACAGAGGGAACTAACTGTACGACGTGGTGTGATTTTTGAGTGTGCTGAGATCCAGCTGCCTCTTGTGGCTCCTCCAAACATCCCTCAACTGCCTAATAGTCTACCATCAGTGATTATTTATAGCTAAATCGTTAGTCCCATTAAAATAAAATCCTGAGTGATTACCATAAATGTCAGGATAGTGGTTACTTTGGGGAGGAGGGAGGAGTCGTGACCTAAGTTGAGTTTACTGTACTACGAGCAGGTTTTGGTAAAGGAAAAGGAGTATGCAGGGAGTAGAGGCAGAAGACGGAAGTCCATTCATGGAGAACAGGAAGATTAGGAGGCATCAAGATTTAAACTGTGCTGATTTCATATTTTACTTAATAATGGTCCTGTGTCACATGCTCGTCTTACTCTCCCATTTCCACTTCTCCAACATCATCATGTCCTTATTTTTCCATACTTCCCCTTCACCTTCCCCACTCCCCTTCTGGATTCCAGGATTACATACAGTTTGCCTCTCTGAGTCACTATTTGCCTCACCTAATTGCGGCCCAACCTCCTTCCCTTCTGGGTGTTCTGTGAGGGGTATTATCACCCCTCCAGGGTTTTCTGGTAGAGTTTGAATCTCAAACATTCTGTTTCAGTGTTCTCATAAGCACCCCAGATCATGTGTTCTGATTTTGGGGAAAGGCACTTGGAGACCTTCACAAGGTTAATGTGGCTCCAAAGAATGGCTTAGAAGACATGCTCACTGCAGAATGCTCCTCAGACACAGGACAGGAGCAGACAGACAGGGCCCTGTGCATAGGAACTGTCCATCTGGTTTAGTTGCTCCTATTTCCATAATGATCCTGGCCCTTCCCCCACTGTTGTCTATTATTAACAGATCCAGAAACCTGATCAGGGTAGCAGCAGCAGAGGGACTTTCTGGGAACCATGCCCAGGAAAGGCCTAGAAGCCCTAAATTGAAATGAAGGGGCAGCTGGCAAAGAGGGAGATCTAAACAGTATACTCTCTTACTGCTGCGTAGGCAAGCCTAAACTCTCCTCCTGATACCCAGGGGAGATGCCCTAAACTTCTCTGCTTCTCAGGAGTCAGGTTGGGGTTTCAGAGACCTCTTTCCCAGACCATCCAACCAAACTACTCAAACTTCTGAAATAAAGCCCCCTTCTTGTTGGTCAAAAAGGCAACTCAAAATATTAAATTCCATCTAAAAAATCATCAATATGAGACCACCTGCTGAATTATAAGCCAAGATATATAACTTCGAAAGACCACAGAATATGTAGCCACTCTTCCATTCCAGCAAAAAAAAAAAAAAAAACAAAAAACCCCAAAACAAAAACAAAAAAACACCAAAACCACCAAGGGGAGTGGGAACAAGGAGGTATAAAATAAACCAGAGAACAAGATGATAGAAGTGAGAACTAAAAATGCAAAGGGTGTAAATGCAAAGGGTGTAAGAGGTAAAACTTTCAGAAAATTCACAAAATACAAGTGTATGCTATTTTTAAGCCATATCTCAGAAAGGTGGTACTAAAATGTTGAAAGTTAAAGGAGGATATCTGGGTGTGGAAGGACTCCAATTTCATTTTTATTCAAGATTGGCTTGACTGTTTTGGCACTTTGCATTTCCATGCAAATTTTAGAATCAGCTTGTCAATTTTCACAAAAATAAACCTGTTGGGATTTTACTTAGAATTGAGTTTCACCAGCAGATCAATTTGAGAGAACTGTCATCCTTACAATATTATTTTCCAATCCATGGAGTCGATATATGTCTTAATCTTTGTCTTTTTTTTTTTTTTACATTTAAGGCATTTCAATTTTTTTTATTTTCAAAATGTATTCATTTATGTTATTGTCAGATCGTAAAGTCATCCCTGAAATTTCATCAGGGTTAAAAATGCTTCTCAAATCTAATGTTATCTTATATACAATTTCAAGAAATAAAACTAAGTTATTGTGCAACTTTCACAGTGAGATTTCCAAATAGCTGAGAACATAGGCAAGTTTCCCCTTTGCTTCCAACAGACAGAAGCTAACCTATAACAAGGAAGAAAAATATTTGGTGAATTGACTATACATGATTTGACCACACACCTGTCAGTCTTTCTTTCAAGAATGTTTCATTGTTTTCAATATAAAGATTCTGCATATCTTTTGATAAATCTATTGATATTTCTAGCTATTTGTTATCCTATTATAAACAACATATTTTTGAAATTTCATTCTCTATTTATTGTATCTATAATCTTATTTTTAAAAAATCTTTTATTAATTAAAAATTTTTTTTAATTAAAAAAATATTTATTTGGCTGTGCTGGGTCTTAGTTGCAGCATGCGGGATCTTTAGTTGCAGCATGTGGGATTCTTAGTTGCAGCAATATGGGATCTTTAGTTGCAGCATGAGGGATCTTTAGTTATGGCATGCGGGATCTTTAGTTGCAGCATGCAGGGTCTTTAGTTGCAGCAATGTGGGATCTTTAGTTGCACCATGAGGGATCTTTAGTTATGGCATGCGGGATCTTTAGTTGCAGCATGCGGGCTAGAGCCCTGACCAGGGTTTGAACCCAGGCCCCCTGCATTGGGACCACAGTCTTAACCACTGGACCACCAGGGAAGTCCCTTCTTTTATTTTCTTGACTAATCACACTGGCTGGGACCAGTATAATGGTATATGGAGTTGTGATAGTGGACATCCTTATCTTATTCCTCATCTCATGGAGAATGATTTCAATATTTTATCACTGAGAGGTTTACTGTAGGGTTTTTATTTTTTTATTTTATTAAAAAATTTTTTTTGTTTTCATGAATATGAAACTTTTAACTTCTTTAAATTATAATTAAATTTTATTTTGGGTCAAAGTAATTACACACACACATATATATATTTGTGTGTAATCAATTAACCTACCTACATACATATGTAAGATTTTTATGAGATTAAGGATATACCCTTCTATTTCTCGTTTTCAAAGTTTTTAAAAATCATGGATAGCTGTTGAATAGTGTTCTTTCCTGCATGTGTCTAGATTGATTTTTCTCCTTATACGTTGATTGTGTGAATTGAATCCATTAGTTTTCAAGTGTTGAATCAATCTTGTATTTTTGCAGTAAACCCAAATTAGATATGACCTATTATCATTTTTATATATCGCTAGATTTGACTTGCTTATTTTGTCTGGCAGTTTTACATTAACATTCCCGGGAGAGATTAGCGCCTGGTTTTCCTTTCTGGTGATATCTTTGATAGTTTTGGTGGCTGGGTTATACTGCTTCAAAAGTGAATTGAGGGACTTCCCTGGTGGTCCAGTGGTTAAGACTCCATGCTCTCAATGCAGGGGGCCCGGGTTTGATCCCTGGCCAGAGAACTAGATCCCGCATGCCACAACTAAGAGCCTGCATGCCCCAACTAAAGATCCCATGTGCCACAACTAAGACCTGGTGCAGCCAAATAAATAAGTATATATATTTTTAAAAAGTGAATTGAGATCTGTTCCCCTTTTCTATAGTTTCTGATACTGGTGACTCTAAGATATGAATGATGTCCCTTTTTCCATTAAAAAAAGATTTTATTTATTTTTGGCTGCATCAGGTCTTAGTTGTGGCACACGGGCTTCAGAGCACGCGGGCTCTCTAGTTGTGGCATGCGGGCTTAGTTGCCCCGTAGCATGAGGGATCTTAGTTCCCCAACCAGGGATCGAACCTGCGTCCCTGCATTGGAAGGCAGATTCTTAACCACTGGACCACCAGGGAAGTCCCTCTTTTTTCATTTCTAATGTTGAGGTTTTTTTCCTGATCAGTCTATGGGTTTATCAGTTTTACTGTTTTTGAGGGAATGACTTTTGGCTTCACTGATTTTCCTTCTTGTACATCTGTTTTCTATTTCACTTTTTTTTTTTTTCTGCATTCTTCCTTCTACCTTTTGAATTTGCTATTCTTTCCGTTTCTTGATGTGAAAACTTAGATCACTGACTTCAGCCTTTCTTTTGTAATGTGTGAGTTTAAAGTTATATATTTTAGTGCTTTACCTGTATACCACAGGTTTTGATATGGCATATCTTTATTACCAGTTAATTTTTTTTATTTCCTTTGTGCTTTTTTTTCTGTGACCAGTGGGTTATTTAGAACTCTACTTCCTGTTTTATAAACAGTTAGGGACTTTCCAGTTGTTGTTGTTGTTGTTTTTTCCCTAGCTTAATCCCACTGTGTTCAGAGAACACTGTATTATTTTAAATTATTTTTGAAATTTCCTGAGGCTTACTTGATGGTCCAGCTATGATCAATTTTGGTAAAAGCTTTTGGTGCTATTAAAAATATGTATACTGTTGGTTCAGTGACAATGTTCTATTTATGTCAGTTAAGCTAGGTTTAATTGTGTTGTTCAACTTACCTATTATATCTGGTTTTTAAATAAATGTATTATTAAAAAAAATTTAAATTCCACAACATTCTGGAAAGAAAAATCTCATTTCATTCTATGGTTTCCTATTTTAAATGTTTTCCTTGGACTTTTGATAGCAATTAACTTTGTGTATTCCCCCTCTCCCCCTCATACTTTCCCAGCCTTTGAGCAGCAGGAATAGTGAGCAAGGGAATCATACATATAGCTAGTAAGGAAGCTCTGAAGGCTACCAATGCCTCTCCTTGCCCTGTTCCATCACTGAAATGAAGGCCCTCAACCCTTGGAAAAAAGAAGCTGGAAGCAGAGGTTGGCTCTCTCCCATTAAGAGCCAGGAACAGGGATGGAAACAACTCTGGAGATGTGCTCTAAGTCTTGAACCCTGGAAAGAAATGAATATTAAAGTCTTTGATAAAATGTTTCAAGCTTTACCTCTTCATTTATAGAAGTCTCTCCCACACTAGTACTGTTCTAGCTACTACAGCCAGGAGTGAGGTTCTGCCCCAGCAAGAGATACTTTGTCCGAAAAAGGGCACCATCTCAGCCTTGCAAACAGCTTTTATACATCAGTAATCTTCTCCCAAAGGACCTATCTAGAAAGGAACCATCACTGCCCTCTTGGCAGTGTGTGTGTGTAGTTCAACAGAGGTAGAGGCAAGGTTGATGAGGATCATCTGACCACAGTGCCTAGATACCTCGATATTGACAAAATAAAATCTCCAGTTTAAAAGAAAAATTATTGTTACAAAAACAGAAGCATGTTTTATTTCAATCCTGTTGAGGGAGTGAGGATGGAACACAGAAAATGTGGGGCGGGGGAGAGGTCCTCTTTATACACACAGGACATCAGGATCAACTACAAGGAACAACACCCATTTCCACCCCTCCCCGCAACTCCTACATGGGGTCCAAGGCCAGCTGAGAATAGATGGTACAAGAATTAAGATACTATTGGCACAGTACAATGGCCAATGCACCGAAAGATGCAGAAGAGAATTTTTCAGGGAGCAAGGCCTGGCCCTCAGCTGCTTCCCCAGAGAAGGGGGAATGAGAAAACTTTGGCTCAGAAGGAAGGTGGTTGGCAAAAATCAGGATTACCCTAGCTGGACTCTCCAGGTCAAAACTATGGGCTGAAGGGAGTCAAGACATTTATCCAGTCCATGCTGTTCTCTGATTTTTCCAAGACCTCTTCTCTTCAGGCTTGAGATTAGTGAGAGCTGGCCTGGTTCTCCTCTTCATTTTGGAAAGCAGGGGAATAAGTGCTTATCCGACCCTTTCTACATCTAGGCTACTTAATTACTACTTTCTTGGCTCTAAAGAGACAGAAGCCAACTAACAAGCCGGCTCCCTTTGTGAAAGTCGGCTTGAAAGAGCCCTTGGGTTGGCAAACTGCCTCTGCCAAGGTTTCTCTGAGCCTGCCCCTTATAAACCCTCCCCAAATGTATTCAGGGACACCTTCAATCATGTGAGATATGGGCCAAGAATACTTGGTCTCTCTCTAGTTGGGCTAATAATCCCATCTTTGACTGCAGATGGGGATTAGAGACAGAGAAAGCAGGTGATGGCAGGGGGAAGGACTGGGGGAAAGCAAGGCAGTTTACACTGCAGATTCAAGCCTCTGGATTGTGAATAGAGTCACCTAAAGCTCCAGAGCAGGAAGGGGGATTCTCTGACACAATATGAAAAAGTGTAAAATATTTTAGTGGCAACCCTGTAATTCCCATAGACCAAAGGGGAATGTGTCAAAAAAAAAAAAAAAAAAAAAAAAAAAAAAAGACAGAATAAGTGAGGAAGCAGAGTCCAGCCCTCTATCTTAAATCTGAATAAAATTAACTCATTCAGCTAATACTGCTTCAAGTACAATCATGAAGACAGATGGAACTGTAGATTCACACTAGGGCAAAGAATAGGATCAAGTAGCCTATCATCTTAAGCACAGACACCTCCCTTTTAAAAGTCATCTAGAAAATAACTTTGAGGACTTGAACTGAAGGTGACGTCCACCATCTCCTCTCCTCCCCCAATAAAATACCCTTCCAGGACAGCCTGATGAATTAAGACGTCTGTTTTAAGTTTAATAGGAGGGAAGTGAAGAAGGGAAAAGCACGGAGATTTGGAAATGCTAGCAGCTAAAGCCAAAAGCAAGGTTAAGGTCCTTATGGCATCCAGAACTAGGGGTAAAAGAATGGGAAAGGGAAGGGAAACAGGTGGTGGGTTCCTGCTGTCCTTTGGCTTTATATCCTTCCCCTGCCTCCCATTCCTCCCAACAGCTCATGCAGCTACTGGCCTGCTAGAGGGGATGTAATGCCCAGACCAACTTTTTATTGAGCTTACACATCTAACAGACTTGTAAACAGTACCAACTGACAAAGTTTTGCTGAATATTACAGCTTGTGTCCACTAAATACACCTCTCTCTGAGATTAAAAACAAAAAACCAAAGTAAACAAATACTGAGAGAGGATGAAGAGACATATCTTGAGTCTTCCAGGAAGGCAAAATAAGAAAACGCCACATGGCTTGGTCCCAGGTGTTCACCATGCCTAGAGTGCTGCTGCTGTCACCACTGTCTCCCCTCCCTGCCAGTGGCTGGGTAGAGGTGAGGGAGAACGGTCATCTTGGGCATGCTGCAAATACAGCATTTGCTGGTGTTGACACCCTCCTTGGCTGTGGTGGCAGAACACTGTGTCAGGAGCCTGTTTCCTGGGAGTAGCAGAAGGAGCCCAGGTCCTCAAGGCAGCCTGATGGCAGCTCATACACCTCAGCAGGGGTACTGTGCCTCTTTTCTCCAGTGCAGTTCAGCATTGAGGTCGTCTATTCCCAGTCAGCGATAAAACCTGAGCTGTATTCCTCGCAGGTTCCCCCTCCCTTCCCCAACTTGGGGGAGTAGTGGGAGGGGACGGGGGAGGATCACTGAGGGGGCAGGGGGATACCCCGGGGATCGGTGACCTGGCCCTCTTGCAGGTTCTTCACGAGTTGTGCAAGCCAGCGTTTAGTGGTGGTGTCATCTTTTAGCACCTGGGCGAAGGTCGTGTCCTTCAGCTGGTCAGGGAGGCACTGCCTCAGTGCTTCACGTGCCCTACATCAGAAATAAACAAACCGACCAGGGAGACCAAACAAATAAACCCATATCTGGAGGACAGGGAAGAGCCCTTTTCTTAGATATAAATACATAGAATCCTGGGAATCTATGGTTCTGTCAAGGTACTTTAAGAAGCCATTAAAATTCTTTAAAGCTTATGTTAGGCATAGGCTCAGATTGCTCCAGGATCTGTTGTCTGCAAACATTTTCAGAATGATGCCCCAATATAGAATTTTGTGACAAAGCAAATGGAATAAAATGGTGCAATAATTTACTTCAATTCAAACTGCTTTCTGATTTATTACAGTAAACATTGTCATAATACTCATGTTGGAAATATATGGATTATACAGTAAATGAAATATTCCAAAATCAGTACATTAACAGGGGATATGACCTCACTCATAGTATGATAAATTAATGAATTTTAAACTGATATAAATTTGTCTTTCCAAAAACAGCTTCAGTTTTATAGTTAAAACCCTTAATAAGAGATGAGCAGTAAAAACAAATCTATGGTAACATTATTATCAGATGAACTTTTAAATGTTTCATTTACTTTAAAATATGACCAGTAAAAGTCGAATCTGAAAACTCAAAAAGGTAAATGTTAACTATTTATAAGGCTGCTTTTTAAAAAAAGTTATAGCTTTTGTACTCAGCCTAGTTTCTTTGTGCAAGGAGAGTTTTAAATAAACATATTTTCAAACTTTGGTGAAAACAGGAACCACTAAAGAACAAGACAAAATGGTCAAAGAAATAGTTAGGGCTTAAATAACCTCAGTGGCAGGAGGCTGAGTTCACATTAAATCAAGTTATCCTCATTCCTTAGAACACAGAAATCAACCCATTATGTGGTTTAGGAGAATCTGAGCAAGTGGCTTTCAGCATGAATTATGGATTTACAAAGCAAAAGGTCAAATATTTCTAAAACGCATTGTATCTACAATGTATGATTTCTGGCAGAAAGATTACGAACATAGGGAGATAAAACAATTAGCTCAAGGACTTTACAGGAAGAGAACTGGAAATATAATTCAAGAGCCCTCTGGGCCTGTTCCTTTCTTAAGAGACCTTTGAAAGTATACTTTTCTTTCTGACCACCTGGAGTAGCAACAGAAAGCTCAAACCACAGGAGTAATGTATCAGAAGATTCACTGTCTGAACTCTCTGGAATTTTAGAGTAGGGTACGGAGTTCCAGTGCGGAGATAAAACTCTGATGGAGTTTTAAATTCAGCACTTCAGATTTTAAAAGGAATAAATCAAGGTCTGTCTCAGACAAGCTAAATATAGTTTTATCCCTTCCCTGTCCTAAAGACATAGGAGCTACCCCATGAGATGGGGCAACTGCTCACTAGAGTATTTCCCCTGAAATACTCACCAGAGTATTTAAGTCCTATAAATCCTATAAATGTTTACCTGGGATTATCTGAGAGTCGAAGGTAACATCTTACTACATGCTTCAGCAAACGGGCGGAAGGCTCTTTGGATAGCTGCAGGACCATCTTACCCTGTTTCCCCCAAAACAAGGTGGGATAGGAAAAAAACACACAAAACACAAAATAATCCTAGTTGATATCAGAGAGCAGATATTGCAAGAACAGTTATACAAGATTCCACAGTTGTTATTTCTAGTTGGGAGACTGAAGCAGCTCAGTGTCGACTGCAAAGCGACTAAGCTGTGTGATCAGAAGCAGTTACAAAGAAGGCAAATCAAAGAACTCACCAAGATCATGGCAACATGGGAGAAACGCTCATACGTCTGACATATATAAGCCAAACCAGTGTCATCTAAGAGGATCTTCTGGAGGATAAATGTGGCAACCTGGAGTAAAACAAAATTAAGGAGTCCAAAACGTTGCTCAGACTTGTCTTCCAACTGTCTGCTTTTCTCCCAGGAATAACCATAAGCAGAAAACTAAGCAAATACCCTTGCATTCTATATAACTTACTTGACGAGACACGCATAGTACAAAAAAATTAATAAATATTGCCATATCGAACATTTAGTATGTGCTGGAATTTTTCCTTAAGCCATAACATGCCTTATCTTATTTTCACAACAAACCTATGAGGTAGGTACCATTGTTATTCTCATTTTACATAAAAGGTAGGTAATTATCAGAGTCTTAAAAACAGAGAGACTGTCTGTTACTGAACACCTACTATGTGCCAGGTGTAACTGTTGATCAATAACTTGCCAGGTTAAGGTCCCAAGTGACAAAGCTACTAACTCAGAGTTGAGATCAAACCTAGTTAAACACAGAGCCTCTTCCCTTTTCCATGGGCCAAGATGATTTTAGCAATTCAGCTATGCCTCATCTCTTCCGAATGAGTTAGGTAAATCTTTTCTTATTCTTAAAAGATCTTAAAGAAAATAAGACTTTTAAGCCTCCCTTCGAAAATTGTTCCAACAGTAATAAAGAATATACTCACTTTAAGCTCATTAATTCTTACATAGATGGGATTAAAAAAATACTAGTTTAATTCAAGTCAAATGATTATTATAATGATTCTCTTCCTCAGCTGCTCTTCAGAAACAACTGTGGGAATTGTTTTATTTTACTATTTTACTGGGGTATAACATTGTGGTTGGCTAAATAATGGCCCCCAAAGATATCTAGGTCCTAATCACCAAACCCTGGGGATGCTACTTTATATGGCAAAAGGGACTTTACAGATGTGATTAAGTTAAGAATCTTAGGGGAAGATTAATCATCTTGGATTATCCAGGTGGGCCCTAAATATAATCATCACAAGTGTCCTTAAAGAGGAAAGTGGAGGGAGATTTGACAATAGAGGAGAAGGTGATGTGACAGAAGCAGAGAGAGATTTGAACATGCTACGCTGCTGGCTTTGAAGATGGAAGAGGGGGCAGTGAGCCAAGAAATGCAATTCTAAAAGCTGGAAAAGTCAAGGAAAGGGACTCTCTCCTAGAGCTTCCAGAGGGAATGTTGCCCTTACTGGCACCCTGACTTTAGCTTGGTTAAACTGATTTACGGTTGCTGGCTTCCAGAACTGTAAGAGAATAAATTTGTGGTGTTTTGAGCCACCAAGCTTGTGGCAATCTGTTATAGCAGCAATAAGAAACTAATACAAACATATACACAGTAAAATATGTAAAGTGCACTAATCTTAAGTGTATCTTAATTTTTACATCCTACACATCTGTGAACCACAACCAGATTAAAATACAGAACATTAGGAGGTTGGGATTAACACATACACAATATTAAATATAAAATAGATAACCAACAAGGACCAACTGTATAGCACAGAGAACTATACTCAATATCTTGTAATAACCTATAATGGAAGAGAATGTAAAAAAAGAAAAAAATATATATGAATCACTTTGCGGTACACCCGAAACTAACACAACATTGTAAATCAACTATATTTCAATAAAAATGAAATAAAATAAAAATTTTAAATAAAATAAAATACAGAACATTTCCAGCACCCCAGAAGATTCCCTTGTGCCTTTTCCCAGTCAATATCCTTCCCTGAGAGGTAATCACTATTCTGATTTATCCTCACTGACTGTACTTGCCCGTTCTTGAATTTCACATACATATATGAGTCATATGGTATGAACTCATATATAGCTGGCTTCTTTCACTTGACATAATATCAGCCACATTGCATGTATCAGCAGTTCATGCTTCTTAACTATTGTGCAGTTTATTTTGTAACTATACTACAATTTATCCTTCATGAGTAAAAATGCTATAAATACTCCTATATATGTTTTGATGCCCATGAGAGCTTTTTTTTTTTTTTTTTGCCATGCTGTGTGGCTTGTGGGATCTTAGTTCTCTGCCCAGAGATCAAACCTGGGCCCTTGGCAGTGAAAGCGTGGAGTCCTAACCACTGGCCCGCCAGGGAATTCCCGAGAGCTCATTTTTCTTTGGGTGATAGGGTAGGTTTATGCTTATAGTGGATACTGCCAAACAGCTTTCCAAAATAACAGCTTTCCAAAATAACTTATACTATACACTCACCCAGGGGGATTTAAAAAAAAACACAAATGTCCATACTTTATCAACCTGCAGAACGATTCAGTAGGTCAGATATGGGACCTGGACCTTGATGTTTTAAAAACACTTCACAGGGACTTCTCTGGTGGTCCAGTGGTTAAGAATCAACCTTCCAATGCAGGGGATGTGGGTTCGATCCCTGGTCGGGGAACTAAGATCCCACATGCCGCGGGGCAACTAACCCCAGGTGCTGCCACTACTGAGCCCACGTGCCACAACTAGAGAAAAGCCCGTTCGCTGCAACGAAAGAGTCTGTGTGCCGCAACTAAGGCCCAACACAGCCAAAAAAAAAAAAAGAAAAAACCCCAAAGAAACAAAAACACTTCACAGGTGATCATGCCACACAGCTCTGACTGAGAACCTCTGCTTTACTGGGTGTCTACTATGGCAAGACGTTTGACTAAGCATCGTACATAAAAAGTGAACACAACGAGGTGTCTGCTTGCATGGAGCAAAAGAAGAAAGACTTGCCAGGAAGTGACTACAAACCATAAAACCATAAAACGTAGGACAGGAGAAGTATTCTACTTGAAGCGTAAAGGTCAATGGGAACATCTACACATCAAGGATGAATTAATTCTAGTAATGGGCAAGGAATGTAAATAGGGGAGGGATCATTAGGATGGGGGCTCCTGGAAGAAATGTCACTAAAGAAGAAATGAATCTTTTTCTGTCCCAGCCATAAGAAGCCAACTTGAAAAAACCCTATTCATAGGCAACTGTGAATAAAAAATGACAGAATACAGTTGTAACCATTCCAATCCGGTCCCGGAAAGCCACTGAAATTAACAAAAGGAATAAAATTAAGGGACAAATGAGAGAAGAAAAGCATGAATAGGGACTTCCCTGGTGACGCAGTGGTTAAGAATCTGCCTGCCAATGCAGGGGACACGGGTTCGAGCCCTGGTCCGGGAAGATCCCACATGCTGCGGAGCAACTAAGTCCGGGAGACGCAACTACTGAGCCTGTGCTCTAGAGCCTATGAGCCACAACTACTGAAGCCTGTGCACCTAGATCCCGTACTCCACAGCAAGAGGAGCCACTGCAATGAGAAGCCCGTGCACTGCAACGAAGGGTAGCCCCTGCTCACCGCAACTAGAGAAAGCCTGTGCACAGCAATGAAGACTCAATGCAGCCATAAATAAATAAATAAATAGATAAATAAATAAATTTATTTATTTAAAAAACAAAGAAAGAAAGAAAAGCATGAACATAGATCACATGTCACTTATTCTTTGTGTGTTAGTAGAAAATTGAAGACAGAGGTTTAAATCCTCCCTAACACACACACCTTAGATGGCAGGCTGGGTGGAAAAGTATTCAGAGGTAAAATACTTGACTTAAAAGCTGCCAACTTCAGCTCATAACATCTCTCTTTCCATCCATTATTTTTAAACAAATGGCAATCTTGGATAAAAAGACGCCCACAGGGAAACTTCTATTGAGACATACCCTACACAGGGGTAACAAGTAATACTTACCTGCATTTTCAAGGAAATTGAAGAGAATGTGGACTTTAAAGAACATTTTAAAAAATTCAAAGAACATAAAAAATTCAAAGAAGAGCTGAAAGGACATGAGAAGTGAGAGGCAGAGACTAGAGGAAAATAATTAATACAAAATTAAACTGCTACATGTATACACAGAATATTTCTGGAAGGATTCTACAAGAAAGTAGTAATACTGGTTACTACTGGAGAGAAGAACTGAGAGGCTATGGTAGGAGACTTCCATTTGTTTGTATAGCCATTTGTAGTAGCATTTGAATTTTTACTTTATTTGTATTGTGTATTCAAAACAAAAATAATTTAAATCATTACATCTACTTACGTCCAACTCAGCAATAAATACTTACCAAATTAAAAATTAGAGTGACTAGTCTAGTCAATGTGACTAGATACACTTTGGAAGCAGAAGTAAGATATTGCTAAAAATAGTCAGCAACATGGAAAAGTAGCCTGAGAAAAATCACGATATGAAATTAAAGATAGAAAGTAGAGAGGGAAAAAATATATATTTGAAAAATAGACAATATAGCATAACTGATGTTGCTGAAGCAAGAGGCCAAAACAAATCAAAGGGAAAACTATAAAATTAACCAAAAAAGAGACACAAAGAGTAGGCTCTTCCAGAAAAAAAATCTGATATAAGATTATCAAATGATGGACTTCCCTGGTGGTCCAGTGGTTAAGAATCCGCCTGCCAAGGCAGGGGACATAGGTTCAATTCCTGGTCTGGGAAGATCCCACATGCTGTGGGGTAACTAAGCCTGTGTGCCACAACTACTGAGCCTGTGCTCTAGAGCCCATGAGCCACAATTACTGAGTCCACGTGCCATAACTACTGAAGCCCACACACCTAGAGCCCGTGCTCCACAACGAGAAGCCACCACAATGAGAAGCCCACACACTGCAACGAAGAATAGCCCCTGCTCGCCACAACTAGAGAAAGCCTGCACACAGCAACGAAGACCCAGCGCAGCCAAAAGAAAAAAAAAATTATCAAACGAACTTAAAAATTATAAAAGAAGCTTATAGATACCACACAGAAAAAGCAAGTTCACCAATGAAAGGAAAATATTAGGCTGACCCAAGATTTCACTACAACATTCAATACCAGAAGACAACAGGGCTATGGCAATGGAGTTCTGAGAGGGAAAATAGAGGTTAAGAATTTATACCAGTCACATTATCATCCACGGTTAAAGTGCAAAGTAGGGAGAAGCTCAAGTATATATACACTTGATTATGCATAAAAAAATGTCTGGAATAATACACCTGTGTAGTGAGAAGTGGGTTCAGATGAAAGGGAGAAATTTAGTGTTTTAACATGATATTCTTCTGACGGGTCTGGGTTTTAAAATCATCATTATATAACAATTTTTATTTAAAAGAGAAAAAACATTCATGAAAGTTTCAAAAAACCTGAAGAGAGGCAGAAAATGATAACCATGAAGAAGGAGCCCAAGAGTCAACAATATAGAATCTAATTAAGAGAAAAACACACACCGTTTTAGAAAGTTCACTTCCAGATTCCATAATGCGCAAACACAAAGGGATAATTTCTGTTGTCAGTAAAAAGTTGATTACTTCCTGCTCATCTGTTTTCACCAGGGCCCCTAAAGAAAATATGGACAAACAAAATTATTTCACAGTCAGGGTTTCCAACTAAAATTGTTCATCCAGCTAGTTGTGGAACTTAACATACAACACAAACTGTGGTTTATTAAAACAAAAAAAAAGGAAGAAAAGCACAGGTTGACTGTTATCAGTCAACACTAAAAGATCAGGTACCAAGTTTGGTCTATCATATAGTTAGCATCTGTTTAGCTATCTAAATAATTTTTCTATCACTCTTGGTAGGCATTCATACAATAATATCACCATCTCTTCTCCATATACCTTAGGTAAGAGAAAAGAATTCTACATCAGTACTAAAGCACATTCCCAGGTAGCAAAGAAACGATGTCAGTCTGAATCCTACTTAAGTCACAACAGGCATAAACAAACATTACTTCCTGGTTATTCAATTGCCCCTCTTTTCCCAAAGAGCACAAACACTGTAGGGCATACCTAAACAAGAAACACACACACCTGGATTCCAATTCTGGTTCCACAACTAGTTTACCTAAGTTTGACAAAGTTACCTTCCCTTTGCAAGCCTCTGTTTCTTTATAAGAGTTGGACCAATGACTTCTAAAATTCATCCCAATTCTATTATTCTGTTGGTTTCTAAACTTACACCACTGACCGGGTGTCAGACACAGTTCACTGATATCCTCTCCATTCTGCATATAGGGAGGCAGAGTCCCATTAAACAAATGACTGTTCCCTGAGCTGCCCAACGCATCACTAGCTTTTATATGAAAGGCCTTAGTTAACTGGACCTGTAATAACTAAAGTCAATCACTTCAGGAGAGAGTAATATCATTTACTTTAACCAGAACTGACAATCTACAAATGCTACATCTCTAAACAGCACATACCATAATTTACTAACATGGCCTGCTGCAGATGGCAGATTATTATCTCATTTAGATTTTTTACATATAGGTCTAAAATCCATTTTGTTAATTTTGTATAGAGTACAAGGTATAGGTCATGGTTCATTGCTTTGCATATGGATATCCAATTGTCCAGCACGATTTACTGAAAAAGACTATCCTTTCTTCACTAAATTCTCTTTGCAGCTTTGTCAAAAATCCAATTGACCATAATTGTGTGGGTCTATCTCTGTACTCTCCATTCTGCTCTACAAGTCTATCTTTTCTCCAATACCACACTGTCTTGACTCTGTAGTTTTCCAGTAGGTCTGGAAATCGGGTAGTATATGTCTTCCAACTTTATCCTTCTTTTTAAAAGATGCATATTCTATTTCATTTGTCTTTCCAGATTAAATTTTAGGATCACCTTGTCAATTTCTATAAAAAAAATCCTACTGGGATTTTGTTAGAATTGCTCTAAATCTATATATCATCTGGGGGAGAATGACATCTTAACCACATCTTAACGATAAACCAATTGATGAGTATGGTGTATCTCTGCATTTATTTAGGTTTTGATTTCTTTTGTCCTTGTTTTATAGTTTTTAGCTATAGACTATGCACATATTTTGTAAGACTTACACCCAAGTTTTTCTTGTTTTGGTGAAATTTCAATCTCTGTTTAGTGCAAGCACACAAAAATGTAATTGATTTTTGTATAATAACTCTATAACTTACAACCTTGTTAAACTCACTAGTTCTAGTAGCTTTTTTCTGTAGATTCTTCAAGACTTTTCAATGCAGTTAATCATGTTGTATGTGAACACAGTTTTCTTTTTCCTTTTTTTAAAAAAAATTTTTATTGAAGTATAGTTTCTGTACAATACTGTGTAAGTTACAGGTATACAATATAGTGATTCACAATTTTTAAAGATTATACTCCATTTATAGCTATAAAATGTAGCCAATATTTTATTTTTTCCTTTCTAATTTGTATGTCCTTTATTTTTTTTCTCTTGCCTTATTGCACCGGTAAGGATATCCAGGATGAGAATGAATAAGACTGGTGAGAATGAACATCCTTGCCTTGTTTTCAATCTTAGGGGGACAACATTCAGTTCTTCACATTAACTATGATCTTAACTGAAGGGTTTTGTTTTTGTTTTTGTACTTTATCAGGTTGAGAAAGTTCCCCTCTATTCCTGCTTTGCTGGAGTTTTTATCACGAATGGACACTGAATTCTGTCAAAGGCTGTTTTTATAAACTACAGAGAAGATCACATGATTTTTCATCTCTAGTCTGTGGATACGGTCAATCATAATGGCTGATTTTTGAAAGCTGAACCAGAATGATTTCCTGGGATAAAACCCACATGGTCATTATGATCCTTTTTACATGTTGCTGGATTTGATTTGTTACCATTTTGTTGAGAATTTCTGCACCTGTGTTCATGAGGGATACTGGTCTATAGTCTTTTTACTTCTTTTTTTGTTTTTATTATCAGAGTAATGCTGCCCTCACCAAGAGTTGAGAAGCCTCCTCTCCACGTTATGGAAAAGTTTTTAACAGAATTTGTGTTATTTCTTCTTTAAGTTTTTGGTAGAATTAACCAGTTGAAACCATCTGGGCCTAGAGTTTTCTATGTTGGAAGGTTTTTAACTACAAAAACTATTCAGCTTATCTCTTTTTTTTTTTTGAGTGCACTCTGCCAGACCGTATTTTTCAAAGAATTTGTGCATTTCACCTAGGTTGTCAAATTCATGGACAAAGAGTTATTAGCAGTATTATCTTATTATCTTTTTAATTGTCTGTAGAGTCTTTTATAATGCACCCCCTTTCATTTATGGTATTTGTAACTTGTGTCTTCTCTTTTTTTTATCAGTCTGTCTGGATAGAGGTTTATTAATTTTATTGAATTTTTTTCAATAAAAAATTGGGGTGGATGAAATGGGTGAAGGTGGTTAAAAGGTATAAACGTCCATTTATAAGATAAATAAGTCCCAGGGGTATAATGTACAGCATGGTGACCACAGTAACAATACAGTATTATATGTTTGAAAGCTTCTAAGAGAAATCTTAAAAAGAGAGATCGTAAAAAGTTCTCATCACAAGGAAAAACAATGCTGCCTAGGTGTGATGATGGATGTTAACTAAACTTACTGTACTGATCATTTTGCAATATATACATATACCAAATCATGTTGTATACCAAAAACGAATACAATGTTATATGTCAATTATATCTCAAAAAACCAAACAAAAAAACCCTGCTTTTGGTTTCACTGATTTTATGTATTGATTTTCTTTTCATATTTTCATTGATATCTAGTCTTTATTATTTCCTTCCTTCTTTTTGCTCTGGTTAAATTTGCTCCTTTTTCTAGTTTCTTAAAGAAAAGCTTAGCTCACTGATTGAAGACCTCTCTTTCTTTCTAGTATAAGCATTTAATGCTACAAATTTCCCTCTAAGCCCTACTTTAAGCTGCATCCTATAAATTTTGATATGTTGTATTTTTACTTTTACTCAGTTTCAAGTATTTTCTAATCTATGTTATGTATCAATTCATTTATATTCAAACTTGTCTGATAACCCTTAAACTGCAGGAAAAAGTCTAGGCTCAAACATTCACCTTCTGCTTGTACTCTCAATGACTTGGGAGAAACTGAGTTTCTAAAAATACATGCAAGGGTAGACAACTGGCTTAATACTATCCAAGTACTGTTTCCACCCCCCACCACAGTCAACATTTACCCTAACACCACATAAGTGCATCATCCAACCACAGTAGTAAAAAAAACAGCAGAAGTAGGATGATTTGAATTAGAATAATGAATACAAGTGTTTTCTTTTGGCTGGAATCATGTTGATGTTTTAAATCCTACACGAGACGTTTTTATATCTTACAAGCTGGAAAGAATATACTGGGAAAAAAGTTTCTAATTACAGTACCACTTGGGAGAAGATGTAAAAAACAATAACATTCATTTGGAGTATGAGATAACAGTTACTTCTTAAAAGTAGAATAAAATGTTCCTGAGAAATACCAAACTTTTAAATTATACTTCCTGATTCATGGTTTATAGACATAAGGATGTGAACACAGGTTGAACATAAAAATAATAACCAAACAAAACAAAGTTTGTATAACTGATGTTCTTATTATTTGGTTAGTATGTCGAGCAAAAACTATGAGAAAAAGACACTGAAAAACGGAAGGGCAATTTAGGAAAGAAATCTTCTTGAATGTATTTACATTTCACAAATCTAAAGATTTTCCTACCCTGGAGTCTAAGATCTGAAATAGCTGATATAGCGTTTTAGACACATCTCCCATAATAAATGTACATGGAAACATTAATTTGAGCATGCAAAAATTCAACGAGCTAAAACAGAAGGTAAATCCCTGGAATTATGGGAGAACAGCTCAGAAGTGACAAAGATGAAAAATCAAACCAAGAAACAAACTCAAATTCTTACTCCTGTAATAATAATCTTTTTTTGTTAACACTCTTGTTCTTTACTTTCCCTACAATTATTAAACATTTCTACATACACACTGAATTTAATCCCAAATGTTGGGTCTTATAGCCTTACTAACAATACTCAGAATGGTACTTGGTAAGAGCAATAATGTTCTGATATTCATTTATTAGTAAAAACAATTTATTAGACTCAACCCCGAAGACAAAAATGAATAACTGGTGAACAAAAGCTATAAAAGAACAGACAAAACACCTAAGACCACTATTATGAATGATGATGATTCCAGGCTTGCGAAACGATCCTAATAACTTACCAATAACTCCAAGACTGGTTAGCCGAAGATACTCAAAGGGACGCGTTTTGCTGACAGTGTGCAAAAAGGGGTACAAAAAAAGTGGGATGTGTGCTGCAAGAAATGCTGACCTAAAAGAAAAAAATAATCACATTCAGAGCCCAGAGTTAATTTCTAAGGATTCTGAACATTCCCAGGTGGTTAATTCTGTAAGGCCTATAACACTGCTTGACCAAGGCATCTCTAGGAAAGACTGTTACCGGTCATTAGTCTAGACCAGTGGTTCTCAGTTGGGGTGATTTTGCCCCCTCAGGGGCAATGTCTGGATATATTTTTGGTTGTCATACTGAAGGGATTGACATCCACTGGGCAGAGGCCAGGATGCTGCTAATCCTACAATGCACAGGACAGTCCCCTCTTATCCCCCTCCTCCCACCGCAAAGACTTAATCCAGCCCAAAATGTCAATAGCGTCAAGGCTGAAAAACCCTAGCCTAGACCAATGGTTAAGAGAACACACAATTTTCCCTGTATTCAGTACCAAGTACTTTAAAAACTGATAAAATATCCAACTGCAAGTTTTAAAAAATAGGTCATAAAATGCACTTAAGGGCCCAAGAGATTCTCCTAGATGCCCTACCTCATCTAGTTTATGGGTCAACAGTAATATTCACAGGTAGGAGCTGACAAAAACTTATAAACCAAGACAACAAAATAAGGCAGCCATTATCAAGGTTTATCTGTTATGCTTAAATACTCTTTTGGTTAGAGCTTTCAGATACACTAAGTATCCTAAAAACATTTCAATCTGCAGCTAATATGTTCAGCAACTAATATGGAATCAGTCTATTACTTTATATAATTTATAATTACACCTTACAGGAGAGCCAACACCCAAAAATTTTAAGAAAGTACTCTTGCATTTTTAAGTACTTAAAAGTAATTTTCTTAGCAATGTTTCTGAAGTTCCGAAAGGTCAGTGCCAACCTAGCACTCAGATTTTATAAGGAAAACTTGACAAAGAGAGGAAAGGCTTTAATAAAATGACTATTAAGTGCTTTAAGGCCATAAAAGTCACAAAGCAGATTCCTGAACAGAATCTCCCCTTTCTTAATTTGTCAGATATAGCAGGAAGGCAAAAGTGTCTCAATTTGAATGCCAATTCTCATTTATTACAGAGGTTGCCTAAAATCCTGTGTTAAAAAAGATTCTGAAGCCAAATCTGGCTTACTATGTGAGAAAAAAGTACTGAGTCCAAATACTAACTGAACTCCTACTAAATGCCATGCACTGTGCCTCATGCGTGGCACAGTGACGCCTACCATGGATTCAGGAGGGAGAAGTAGCTGTATGCCTGACCTTTCCTGAGAGGTGACCACCAATCCTTTAAAGTTCCTTGCTACCAATGGGTAAAAAGTAAATAAGACAATGGAATACTATTCAGACTTAAAAAGGAAGGAAATTCTGACATATGCCATAATATGGATGAACCTTGAGGATATTATGGTGAGTAAAATAAGCCAATCACAAAAAGACAAATACTATAAGATTCCATTTATAACGAGGTACTCAGAATAGTCAAAATCATAGACGGAAAGTAGAATGGTAGTTGCCAGGAGCTGGGGGGCAGGGGAATGGGGAGTTATTGTTTAATGGGTATAGAGTTTAAGTTTTACAGGATGAACAGAATTATGGAAATGGATGGTGGTGATGATGGCACATTATGAATGTATTTAATACTACTGAACTGTATACTTTAAAATGGTTCAAACGATAAATTTTACATTATTTATATTTTACCATAATTTGAAAAGGCAAAAAATTAATTATAAAAGAACATGTTAAACAATACCATATTGTTACTACACTAAAATCTGGTGAATTAGAGACCAGAAATTCTTGAGGAAAAAAAAAAGTAAAAGAAGAGTCCCGAAGATCCACACCCACACACATGCACCCTACTTGCATGACCCTCCTCTCATCATTCAGAAGTTAGGACCACATTCAACACAAACCTCTACCCACACACTCATTCAAAGTATTTACCTGGTTTCTGGGTGTGATGCTACACATTGCAATAATGCCAGAGCGTTGCAAACTCTGTTAGACTGGTGTGCTGTCAAGGTGGGTGGGTTGATAGATGGATAAATATTTACAATTTCCTAAAAATGGAAATCAGCACCAGATGAACAAGGAACAACTTTAATTCCCATGGTATGAAAGCAAACAACTTTAATTCCACGTATCCTATAAGAAGCGAACCATTAAAAGAGGGGGAAGAAATAAACAATACTCCTATCCTTTCATCATAAATATACCTGACTGAGACTATCTGAGACATTTCTACATATATCTCTAGGAAGATCTCTATGGAGGCAACTGTGGTCAACCATACTTCCTCCTATATCCTGCATCACCTGTTGAGGCTTTCACTTGAGGGACTCATATTTATAATCCCCCCTTTTGTCAACACCTTACTTTTAGTTGCAGTGATGAGATAGCTAGCCAGAAAGTGTTAGTAAATCAACCACAGTGACTCACAAAAAAGTTTCTGTTTGGTCAGGTAGCAACTGCAAAAAGGGGGAGATAAGAACATGGGTATATGTGTGGGGATATGTACAAACAGCAGGGAATATATGTATTCTCCGCCGAAAGGCAATGATTTGCTGAACACAATTCCATTTATCTTTTTTTTTTTTTTTTTTTTTTTTTTTTTTATAAATTTATTTATTCATTTATTTATTTTTGGCTGTGTTGGGTCTTCGTTTCTGTGCGAGGGCTTTCTCTAGTTGTGGCAAGCGGGGGCCACTCTTCATCGCGGTGCGCGGGCCTCTCACTGTCGCGGCCTCTCTTGCTGCGGAGCACAGGCTCCAGACGCGCAGAGCTCAGTATTTGTAGCTCACGGGCCCAGCTGCTCCGTGGCACGTGGGATCTTCCCAGACCAGGGCTTGAACCCGTGTCCCCTGCATTGGTAGGCAGACTCTCAACCACTGCACCACCAGGGAAGCCCTCCATTTATCTTAATTGTAAAACTTTTACACAGAAAATGTTCCTATAAGAAAGATTAGTTTCTTGGGTACGTGTTGTAGGGACAGAATATGAATTTACTTAACAGATTAAAAAAATTGATCTAATTATTGGGAATTATGGACAATACTTTAAAGGATGATCATTCTATCTTGGTTCATAGGACTATACCGTATCAATTTATTCCCCACAAATGACCGTTCTGGTCAGAACCAAATTTCAGCTATTTATTCTTCAATGTACAAGAATACCCACCTTTAATCCTACAGCTGTTATACCTTTATCTTAACATTTTCTTTCCCCAGAATATACCTTTCAGTTCTTATACCTTCCTTTCCATCCCCCCCACCATGTAGTAAATATTATTTTGTAGCACTCCTAAAGTTGTGTTTCTCAAAGTGTAGCTCTTACACCATGTACATTGGAATCACCTAGGTGTGGGGGAGCTGCCTGTTAAAAATAGATTTTTCATCTTAGACTAAATATATCAAATCTCTTGGGTAGGATCCAAGAATCTGCATTTTAACAAGTACCTTAGACTTTTCTAAAACAGATTCTTACAAATGCTAACATTAAAAAATATATATACATTCTGGGACTTCCCTGGTGGTCTACTGGTTAAGGCTCCGTGCTCCCAATGCAGGGGGCCCGGGTACGATCCCTGGTCGGGGAACTAAGATCCCACATACTGCAACTAAGCCCGCGCACTGCAGCTACTGAGCCTGCATGCTCTAGAGCCCATGCACCGCGAGTAGAAGAGCACGCATGCCACAACAAAAAGCCCACGTGCTGCAATGAAGACCCAGTGCAGTCAAAATAAATAAATAAACTAATTAAAAAAATAAAGTTTAGGACTTCCCTGATGGCGCAGTGGTTAAGAATCCGCCTGCCCAGTGCAGGGGACATGGGTTCGATCCCTGGTCCAGTAAGACCCCACATGCCACGGAGCAACTAAGCCCGTGCACCACAACTACTGAGGCTGCATGCCACAACTACTGAAGCCTGCACGCCTAGAGCCCATGCTCTGCAACGAGAAGCCACCGCAGTAAGAAGCCTGTGCACTTCAATGAAGAGTAGCCCCCGCTCACCGCAACTAGAGAAAGCCCCCGTGCAGCAATGAAGACCCAACGCAGCCAAAAATAAATTTATATTAAAAAATAAATAAAGTTTAAAAAAATAATAAAAAGAAAAAAACCATCCTACCAAAGTTTTCATAATCATTTGGGCAAAGACAGAGAGATACAAGTGCGATAAACAGGAATGACATGCAACTCATGGATATATACCCACCTGTAAAAGTGCTGCAATAGTACCAAATGAATGCCACAGCATGGGTGCAAGGTCAGGAACAGATTCTCTCTTTTTACTTAACTCCAGCAAAGCATTTTCCCTTGTCTCAGGACTGGACAGCTCATTGATCCACTGATAGATCTTTTCTCTATCCACCTGAGCCAGTGCAGTAGGCACAGGCTTCAAGTGAAAACAAGAAAGTAAACGTGAGTTTCATTAGAGTCAAATCAAGTCTTACTCTGCAGTAGCCTTTGGAGGGAACATATTTTTTGTAAATACTAGGGGAGCTTTTCTAAATACATATACTTGATGTAAATGAATTAAATCTATCGAAATCTAAAAGGCACACACTCTTTAATAATTTCATGTTTAGAAATTTATCCTACAGGTCTACTTGGGCTGTACTGAAGATATACCAGAATATTTACTGCTGCACTATTTTAAAAGCAGAAAACTTGAAGTCTATCAACATCTATCAATAAGGAACTGGTTAAATATACAGGGGTACATTTTTATATGGAATACTACATAGCCCCTTAAAAAAGAGTTAGCTCTATACTGTGCTGATACTAAATAAGAAAAAAAAAAAACCCAAAAAGGGTGCAGAACAGCATATACGCTTCCATTAACACACACATATATTCTTATATATTTATGTAAAACATTTCTAGAAGTACACATAAGAAACTGTTAACAGTAGTTACCTCTAAGGTTGGAATCTATATGGGAGACCTACTTGTCATTGTATACAATAAAATCTTCTGCATGTAGTTTAAACTCTTTTTTTTAACCATGTGCCTATGATGGTTTTTGAAAGAAAAAGCCCTCCCCCACATTGCTCTTCCTTCCCCAGTAATTCCAGCATCCCCCTCCATGAAGCAGAAAATCTACGTAATTTGGAAAAACTCCCCCCTCTAATGATTCTTATACATATTGTACCTCCACCCCTCAGAGATTCATTCATTCCTTACTCGTGTAGGGACTATATAAACAGAACATGCTTTCTTTATTGTGCTAAAGAATCTCAATATTCCAAAAAATTTGAGCACTTCTATAATTCTTCACATTTGTCAAACAGGCTTGTACCTTGGTTAAGTCCCTTAACTATTCTTATCTGGAAGATAAGATGGGAAACCAGAAAAATGATAACCATTGCTATTTCTGGCTCTAAAGTCCTAACAAATTCATGGTGATTTCCATCCCTAGCCCAATATTTTCTCACTTAATTTCCCCCCAAACCATGAGGAATTATAGGGTAGGCAGACAGAAAAAAGGGATCTACACTTACAGATGAAACTACTAATGCTCAGAGGAATTAACTGGCTCAATTCACCCAAGTACAAAAGTTGCATATTCCAATCTTTCTTGAACCATATTACACCAGCTTCTCAATCTATGCACATGTTCCCATTACACCTTAGTGTGATAGAATGATGACCTACCCATCGCACAGATATAAAAATGAGGAACAAAAAGGAAAACTGTGTTTGCTGAAGAACAGAATGAAGTCTAAGATGGACTTTGAGGAGTAGTCACGTTTACTCAAGCTGAACAATTGCCTTCTATAAATGGAAGCTTGATTAGAAGCTTTTAGTTTAACGTTTATCATTTCTCTTGCTTGCTAGAATGAACCATAAGGTGTTCTGCTAAACAGACTAAAATACCATGTAATTTAAGTCCTCTTTAAGTGCCTCAGAGTAATCTGCTAAAAGTTGCTTTGTAATTCCCATCAGTGATGCTCCTCAAGAAAACATAGGCCCCTAAATGATGCAGAAGGAATAGTTTTCCTGCCCTCCGCTCCCAACAGCAAAAACAGTATGGTCCAAGCACTTGACTTTTCTATGTTGCCACAGATAGGCCCTTGACTTTAAAAATTATTTTGGAAATGTAATTCCCACCAGAAGATAGGATATGTTTACATTTAGAGTATTACATCACCTTAAAAGCTCAGTAGAAACAAGGGCTAAAATTTTAGCTTTGGGTTTCCTGCCCACAGTCTCTTGGATGACCCACAATCCTAAAGAGGGCCCCACAGATAATGCTCCAGCAATATAGTGTCTATCCTGATTAGTCATTACTCATTCCTAGAGGCCTGTCATCCAGACACCACCATCAGTAAACTCCATCACCCTCTCTAAAGCCAATGTGTGACTTGTACCCAGCACCCTGTACCCTATCCTGTCCTGGGGAACCCTAGGTGAACAACGCCAGGCTGCACTGGTAGACACCAGTCAGCATGTTGTGGCTTCTGAACACCAGGTCCTATCTCCACATATGACGTTTCCAGAGCTGGCTTGACTACAGCAGAGGAGATCGTGCCCCTGGAGCGGTGCTGGCACTCTGGAGGGTCAATATCTGGTGCCTACTTGGGTCCCTAAGGCCATGACCACCTGCTGCCAGTAATACTACAACTTCTGCAGCCTCCATTGGACTTTAGTTCTAAGAGAGCTATGGACGTCAGGTAGGTGGTAATGTGGCCCTCAGATATAAGCTTAGAGATGAGTTCTGCAGCCACTCTAACAACCAGAAGGCAGTTAGGGCAGTTTGGTACCAGGAAATGTCTGAGGTAGGGACCCTCCTTTTCATCACCCCTGGTGAATTTTGCCCCAAATTTAATAGGAGGAGTTAGTTTAAACCCACTGAATACCTATTCGTTACCGGATGAATACAATTATTTCTTAAAATAAAAGTGAGAGCTCACATACATAGTGCTTACTCTGTCAGGCACTGTCTTAAATAAATACTTGTCATTACCACCCTCATTTCATAGATGAGAAAACTGAGAAGTTATTTAAAAGTTAAGTGGCAAAGCCTAGGATTTGAATTCAGGTAGTCTGGCAGCAGATTCCATACTCTTAACTGCCTTGCTAATGCTGCTTCTCACTTGCCTGAAAGATTAGGTCTGATCTAAACACAACTTTCCAAAAAACTATTTCCTGTGACCTAGACAAAAGAGATAGGAAATATATAAAAATCTCAGACAAAAAAAAAAAAAAATCTCAGACAAAAATTAAAATGTTACTGCTGTTAGTTCAGCAGAATCTGAAAAACAATCAACACCCATGAACAATATCATTGATACTAAGAGAAATTCTCTACTTATTGAGATTATGAGGTACTTAATAACCATCATTTTAATGGGAAAAGTCAGTGAAATAGTTTGACATAGTTCCCTATGTCAAATCATGGCTCAGATGGGCATAATTCAGCTAGTGATAACCACCAACACACACACACACACACACACCTTCCCTACCTACATCAACAAGTAATTTTATAACACACAAGGCAAGTTAGTTATTTTGGAGAATAAAAAGGAAGTATTTTTGCTCTTTTTTTTTTTGGCCGTGCTGCTTGCCTTGAAGGATCTTGGAACCCGGGCCCCAGCAGTGAAAGCGCCGAGTCCTAACCACTGGACTGCCAGGGAATTCCCATATTTTTACATTTTGAATTACGCACTGATTTCTATATTAACTTATATTACCAGACGACTGATAAAATACTTTGGACTTCATCCCTGAATAAAGCCCCAAAGCACAACTCCAGCATCTTACTAGATCTTGATGGTAATAAAAACCCCAAATGCATCTGACTCTCCTTCTGAATCCCAAAGATCATTTAGGCACACCTGTCCCAAAAATGTTAGAATCTGAAAATTGATGCCTTTCTAAAAGGGAGTGGGAAGTAAAAGAGGGGGTGGGGTAGATGAGGAAAGAGAGGGAACTGTATTGTACTTTTATTTATTTATTTATTATTATTATTATTTTTTTTTTTTTTGGCGGTACGCGGGCCTCTCACTGTTGTGGCCTCTCCCGTTGCGGAGCACAGGCTCCAGACGCGCAGGCTCAGCGGCCATGGCTCACGGGCCCAGCCGCTCCGCGGCATGTGGGATCTTCCCTGACCGGCGAACGAACCTGTGTCCCCTGCATCAGCAGGTGGACTCTCAACCACTGTGCCACCAGGGAAGCCCTATTTATTTATTTTTAAAAATTAATTAATTAATTTATTGGCTGTGTTTGGTGCTTGTTGCTGCACTCAGGCTTTCTCTAGTTGCGGCGAGCCGGGGCTACTCTTTGTTGTGGTGCGCAGGCTTCTCATTGTGGTGGCTTCTCTCGTTGCGGAGCACGGGCTCTAGGTGCAAGGGCTTCAGTAGTTGTGGCACGCAGGCTCGGCTCCAGAGCGCAGGGTCAGTACTTGTGGCACAGGGGCTTAGTTGCTCCGCGGCATGTGGGATCTTCCCAGACCAGGGATCAAACCTGTGTTCTCTGCATTCTCTGCACTGGCAGGCGGATTCTTAACCACTGTGCCACCAGGGAAGTCCCTGTATTGTACTTTTAAAAAGCATGGTTTCATTGAATGATCACAGCACCGTGGTTATAATCCTCATTTTACAACTGATGGAACTATGAGTAAACGGTGGGCAGACTTCCTCCTCCTCCAATTCTCTATTTAAAGATTACCTCTAAAGATTCCTAGTTCAATTGCTATAATTCTTTAAATTTATAATTTACTAATACATTTCTGAGGCTGTGGCTGATACAATCTACCAGCACACACCGTCCAGTGGCAGAGAAGCAAATTTATCTGATTTCCCTTTTGGAAACTACCTAACTTAAACACATTAACAATAACGGCAGGATACTACCACAAAAGCAGAGGGTAGCATTTCTTGAATTGAAATCTCTAGATCTTTTCCTTAGAAAAATACACAATTTCAAACTGTTTTGCACATAATTTATTTTTACCTAAAATTTATACATAATTTCAGGGAACTCATAGATCCTGCCTGTACCCCTTTTACAGACCTAGAATTAAGAACATGTTGTCAAGTTTAAGAATAAGAAAGACCTTGGGAATTCCTTGGTGATCCAGTGTTTAGGACTCTGACCTTCCACTGCAGGGGGCCCGGGTTTGATCCAGGGATCGGGGAACTAAAATCCTGCAGGCCGTGTGTGGTGCAGCCAAAAAAGAATTAAAAATAATAAGAAAGGGCTTCCCTGGTGGCGCAGTGCTTGAGAGTTGAGCCTGCGTGTCCGGAGCCTGTGCTCCGCAAGGGGAGAGGCCACAGCGGTGAGAGGCCCGCGTACTGCAAAAAAAAAAAAAAAAAGGAAGAAAGACCTTGATTTGCAAGTAACTACACAAGTACATAACTGGAATGCACACTGGATTGGGAGCTAGAAGTGGCTTCAAAACAGTTTTGCCATTTTTACCATTGTGTGACCTAGAATAAATCATTTACTTTTCTAAGCCTCCATTTTATCATTGGTTATATGAGGGAACTAAATTAATTATCAAAGTCTCAGCTCTAAAATCTCAAAAGTTTCTTTCTTTAGTTACAAGTGAGAGACTAATCTAACTGGCTACAAAAAAATCAATTTGGGCTTCCCTGGTGGCGCAGTGGTTGAGAGTCTGCCTGCCGATGCAGGGGACGCGGGTTCGTGCCCCGGTCCGGGAAGATCCCACATGCCGCAGAGCGGCTGGGCCCGTGAGCCACGGCTGCTAAGCCTGCGGGTCCGGGAGCCTGTGCTCCGCAATGGGAGAGGCCTCAACAGTGAGAGGCCCGCGTACCGCAAAAAAAAAAAAAAATCAATTTTACTGAGGTACACTTTGCATACAACTTTTAAGTGCACCCATTTAAGTGTACATTTCAATGAATTTTGAGAAACCTATATACCCAAGTAACCACCACCACAATCAAGATACATTACTGGACATTCCATTATCCCCCCCAAATTCTCTATACTCCTTTCAGAAAACCCCACACACAGCCCTCTACTATGGACTAGGTTTGATTTTTTCTAAGAACTTTTAATAGGAGACAATGTTTACTGAAATACTATGTGCCAGTCACTGTGGATTACCTCAAATTATTCTCAAAATTCTAAGAGGAAACAGGTTCAGGGAGGTTTAATATACTGAAGTTTACACAAGCAAGTATATGGCAGAATTACATTTAAACTCTAGTCTACTCTCTAGAATCAGTGAGTCCTACTTTGTCTATAGGACTGAAATCACAAATATTCCTCCAAGTTGAAGAAATTATTTAAGAACCCAATACAGAAGTTTAAGTTTGATATTCTGTTACAGTTGGATTTGAGTAAATAGTGGGTTCAATTAACATACCCAGAGGTAAAGTCATTTATGAGAAGTCTGATTTGGACTATTAGTTATCACCCTCAACACTTCCAACGTCAAAAACAAGATCAATTACATGTAACTATATACTTTTAGCTATAACCTACTTAGAGTCAGTGGTCCTTTCAACAGATGTGTTAAAAAATGTCTGTACTATCAACTAGGAGGGACTCATTCTCCTCCTTCCTGTTTATTGGTTTGTATGTGGAAAATGTATTTCAAGTAACATTTTTCTTTCAGTGAAGCTTAAGACATTTATCAAAGTGAGTCACCAATGGTTAACTCCAAGTGTCACTAACAAAGGGTACTGATAGTTGGTCTTCCACTTCTGAAAAATCTTAACAGAATGTGAAAAGAAGATATTTAGAACTTAGAAAAGATCCACATTTACCCATAAATGGGAAAGAAATATGATCCCCCCTCTTGAGTAAACTAAAAAATTGCTGTTGATGGCTCTCTTAAACAGAAAATGGCCAAATCTATCAATAAAATTTCATGTTCGAGGACCAAAACAGCTGTTGGTTTTCTTATCAATGAATACATGATAGTGAATAAAAAATGGAATTAGATTGAAATAGAGATTATTTCTGGTCTGGAGATGACTCAACACGTGGCTTTGAGTGTCTACATAATGATGATATAACAAGAAAACACCTTTCTTAATAGTGCCACAGGGAAACACTAAATTAGCTTAACTATCCTCATATCTTTATAAAATACGGGCCAGAATGTTCTTCAAAATAACTTTTTAAAAATAGAAGTGAATAAACAAAGAAAAGTTGGTTAATTTGCTTAAATCTTCAATAGGAGACAGCTGTCTGAATTAGATCCTTCAGAGTGCTTAATGTTCTTTCTACTTGCCAAAGAGGAGGGGTCTAGCACTGCTTCAGCGAAGAGATATAAAATGACTAATGCAGCTGCTGGTTACATGGAAAGTGAGGAAAAAGCAAGGGTTTAAGGATGTCAGAATTGCCACTGGAAATTAGTGGGGAAAAAAAACAAAAAACGAAGCATACCCAATGCACCTCCTAAAGGTTTACGTTTGGCTGTTTTAGATCACTAGTATAACATTCATTACAAAAGACCCATTGTATGTGAAGATCTGTGGTACTATTAAGCTGAAGCAGTCTTCAAGGTCCATAACAGGTGATTTGTTACTTTGCTGAGGCAGGAATTAGAGTCCCAAGGCTAAAGTCTGGGAGCAAGTCTTTTAACCAATGAATGAACCTAGCCAACCACTGAGCACTCTCTTATTCTTATTTAAAACAATCCTGTGGGGTATTTCTGTTTCTATTTAGTAGATGTGAGAAAGAAATTACATTCTGTGATGGCAATAATGAAGATGTTAAGATGTATTCTGCAAAGAATGAGAAGAGTCCACTATACTACAAATTGCTGGCATAATAAAATACTAAAGAAAAGAGTCAAAATTTAAGACACATCCCAAATGATCTCAATTCTTCCATCTAGTGAATAACATCCTGCATTCGTATGTGATCACATTCTCCTTTGATAGTACTATCTCCCTAGCTGAAGTGATTTACTTGTTATTTAAAAAAAGAAATAAAGATACACACAAATTTTCATCATTAGACAAAAAGTAAGCATCTTCTCAAGCTGTTTAGATTACTGCAGGCACTGCTGCATGTATTATTAACTCCTCAATTTCTAGTGAGGGATATATACCATTAGTGTCCCTTTACCCAGATCAGAATAACACAGGCAGTTTAGCCTAATGGAAGGCATTAAGGGTTGGGAAAGAGGTGGCTCAACTTTTTTTTGCTTCAGATTCACTAACCAAATATTCCAGTGAATGAGTGGTACAAATGAACTTGTCAGAGCTTTTGTGTAGTCCAAACAGCATAACAGGTTAAAAAGTATCAAAAGCTCAATTTCTAAATAAAGGTAAGGCACTATAAATTTACTTGAAGAAACACGTACTGAGTTTTTAAGTAATGAACCACAGCTCTAATATCTGTTCAAAAGATGTATTAGGGAGCAACTGAAAAGGAACTGAATAGGTAGAGTCTGGGGAGGCACAGGGGAAAGAGCAGCTTGGTATCAAAGCCTAGAGAAGACAATCAGATTTTGAGAGATGAATAAGCCAACCTTAGCAGAATCCTTTGTTTAACCTGCCCCCCTCCTACCAGCAACAACCTCATTTTCTGACTAGCTTCTTCCCATATTACATGTAAAATCTGGAAGAAACAAAAAAGCTGGGGAAATTGCAGTCACCTAGTTAAGAGATATATAAAAGGTACCTCTCTCTGTGAAAAGTTACAAACACTTTAGAAACTTGGTGCCAGGAGGCAGAGATGCCACTTGCCCTGGAAATGACAATGCTGTCTATAGCCTAGTCACACTCAGCTCACTTTCTGACTTCAAAGTTGAGGCAACTTTTGTCCTCTATTTAGGATTTATGTTATTTTGCCTGGTAATGCAACTTAAGTATATTACTCTCTCCTTAAGTCACTTCACCTTGGTTAAACTGAAAAAGTTGGATGGGCATTCAGAAGAATATGCTCGAATCACAAGATCCTGTCTGCTCATTACGGCTATTTGCTCTCAGTAGTCACCTCCCTCATCTATACGGCGTCATTCAGCAAAATATTTCAGCCCTTACTTGGTGCCAGGAACTGACTTGGCACTGGAGTAACCATATAAACAGGACCCACATGATCCTTGTCCCTGACCTCAAAAGGGGGACAAATAACAAACAAGTAAATTAATACAAGAATTACAAATTGGGATCAATTCTTTGAAGGGTACTCTAACAGAGAAAAGTTGGGGGGTTACAGAACTACTTTAAATAGGGCGGTCAGGGACGGCAACTCTAGGGAGATTTAGACAGAGACCTGAGGGAAAAGGAGCCGGACACCCACATGGGTGTGTGTGTGTGTGTGTAAGAGATGCAACCTGGAGTGGAAAAGCGTTAAGTAGAAGAGATGTAACGGCGGCCAGTGTAGCTGGAGCCTGCGGAGCAAGTGACAGAAGAGACTGAAAACCTGGGTAAGGTACATAACGTTCAGAGGGCCTTGTAGGCCAAGGCAAAGAGTCTGGATTTTCTCTCAATGCAATGGGAGACCACAGGATTACTTCACATAGGTTAATTTACACTATCTGTTTTTCTTGGTAAAAGATCTCGCTGGTAAAATGAGATGTGTGAAAAAAGGTTTTAAGCGCAGAGAACCGTCAGTCGGACATGGTAACTATTTGCTTCTCCAGGTCTCGGATTTTGCATCTGTGAAGCAAGTGGTTTGAGCTAGAAGCCATTTCCTCCCCGCCGCGATGTGCCTAAGCAGGGAGCTCCAAGAGCACGGGCAGTGTCAGGCGGACTGCGGAAGTCCCCTCGCCCCCGCCAACGCCAAGCACGGAACTGGCGCCCTGAAACTGTTGGTCAGCGAAATGAATCAATGAATGGCCCGTCTGGGCCGCGAGGGAGGCGCTCCAGCCGCGGGACCAGGCCCCGGGGCCAGAAAAGAACGCGCTACGCGGCGTCAGAGGCCGCGGGAGCTGGCCGGCGAGGAAAGTGGGGGCCGGCTCCGCCACAGCCAAACGCGGCGAGGAAGGGGGCCGGGGCTTCGCGGGTTGAGGGCAGGAGGAGCAGGACTCCCAGCCCGACACAGGGAGCTAGGAAAGAAGGCCGAAACGCGGGGCTGAGGAGGCGTTCTGGGCCCAGGCTGGGCGGCCCAGTCACTTACCGCAGTCGTTGCCAGACTGTGCATGTTGGGAGCGGCCGCCGCTCTCCTCCCACCGCCGGACACGCCCGACCCGCGTCCCAGCTTCAGCGCCTCTGCCGCTGAAGCAGATAAGCCGCCACAGCCGCCATCCGCCTCCGGCTGGCTCCGCCCCTTCGCAGCCCCTCTGACCTTTCACCCCTGACCCCGCCCACACAACCTCTTCCCGCCTCCCAGCTCTTGGAGCTAACAGTTCTAGAGTTTGTCCTTTGTCCCTTAAGTTTCAGGACAGGAAGGACATCCGCCACCTACTAGTCCCCGCGTCCCCGGCTTGGAGCAGGTATCTCCAGAGAAGGGCGTGAACTCTGACCCTTCTCCGGAGGCCAGTGAAGGGCGGGAAAAGCCGGGCAGTCCCGGGAGGACAAGTAGTGCGCATGCCCAACTGGGCTGAGTAGGAGGGAAACGGTGGGAGGGCGAAAGTGAATGTAGTGGAAAGTGCGCATGCGTACTACGGTCAGGGCTGGGGCGAGACTTCGCTCGGCACTGGGGCGGGGCGAGGGAGTAGAAGGGGCGGAGCTTTCAGACTGGCGCGCACGCGCTTCATCTGCTCGCGTCGGGTGTGCGTGCGTGCGTGCGTGTTTGCGTGTGGTCACAGTTCCCGCCATCAGCCGCTCTCCCTGACTGGGGGAGCGAGCGGCCCCTCTCTTTCGTGCCCGGTGTCCCTTCCTTCCTAACCCCCGGCTCCTCCCCCTCCTTGAGGACTTCGTGCTTCCGGCAGGCCTGTCCGAGGCTCCGGACTCGCAGGCACAGGTAAGGTGGGCCCGGCGAGCGTCTCAACTGAGCCTTTTTACCCTGGCGCCCCAACCCTGGCTCCCCTAGCTCCCCCGGCCCAACCACCCCGTGCGGTCCGCCCACTTGGCGTTCACTCTTTTGGAGTTCGCTCGGCTGCTGCTCAGCCCGACCCCATCCTCGCGACGCCCCCTCTGGCCTCACAGGTACTCCACTTAGGTCTTTCCCCAGGCTTTTCCTCTCCTTTGACCTGGTCTTTACCGTCACTCGCTCCCTCCGCGACCCGAACCTGACCCCTCTTTGCTAGGGGCTGTTGTCGTCCGCCACTCGTCCCTTAGAGAGGCCTGCTATCTCTTCAGGTGACTTCCGTTGCCGCACGTCCATCAGGCCTTGGGATATGATACTGTTTCACTCTCTTGGCTGTTCTTCACCTTCTCTTTCCTAACCTTTTCTCACTAAAAGGCATGATTTATATTTTTTAGTGCCTTTGGTTGGTCCCCATCTCTAGCCATCAGATCTGGTTGTCAGGTTTACCTGTTTTAGGTCATGATCCGTGAAAGGAAATGATAATTGACGACAAAATTCTGTCTGAAGAGTTGACCTGTAGTGGTTTTGTAATCCTTTCAAAATTTAGGCTCTGTGTAAATACCTTTTTTGGGGTGGCAGTGTCTGACAAGTCTCTAACAGGAAAAGCTATCAGAGGATGTCAAGTAGGCAGTTGGGATACTGGGTTGGAGCTCAGAGGAGAGCTCTGAGCTGGATATATAGGTAAACGTATATAATATGTAGATGTCATTTGTCATGTTGATAGTAATTGAAGCTATGGATGTGGATGAAATTACCTAAAGAGAGTACAGTGCTAGAAAAGAAAGACCTAGGATGGAGCACCTGAGGGATTCTTGGTGTTTAGTAATCGGATAGAGGAGTACAAGTCTTGTAGAAAAGGTAAAGGAAGTTATCAATAATGTTGAATTCTGCTGAAAGGTAAAGTTGAATGAAGACTGAAAGGCCTGTTGACATCAAAGTAATTGATGATCATAGGGAGAGATGTTTGATGGAGTAAAATGGTTATCTGTGTTCAGTCCTAGGTTGTTCTCCTTTTACTCTTCCCTTCCACCCTGTGCTTTAAATTCTACCTGTATATTGATGAGAAGTTTTATTTCCAGCGTGTTCCTTTTGTTTTCAGCTCAAGATCTAAATAGCTAACTGTCTGCTTGACATCTCAACTTGATTTTTTTTCTTAGGAATTTCAAATGTAACATGTCTGAAACCAGTCTTAATTCTCTCCATACGCATTTCTCTTCCGGTATCCTGTTTCATTAAGTGGTGTATCCATTTATCCATTTACATAGTGTAGAAACTTGAAAGCCCTCATCCCATGTATCTATACCCTCTTCAGGTTCTGTTTATTCTTACTTTCATTATATGTCTTGAATATATTTCTGTACATTTTCATTAGCACTTTTCTAGTTCAAGCCACAGTCCTCTCTCACCTGGACTTAATGTTTCCTATATTCTCATCTGTAAAGTGGCAATAATAGTCACCTTATTGGATTGCTATGAGGATTAAATTAAATAACCATGGTAAGCACCTGATGTAGAGTAAATAGCCAGTGAGCATTCATTGTTGTTGTAATTGTCGTTATAAGCCGAATCACTTCAATACTCTCCTGTCTGGTTGTCCTAATTTCTTTCATTCTTGCTCCTTTCACTCTCTTCCCCAGACCCAAACAAACCACATCACTTTTCCATTCAGCAGTAACACATCATTTCTCTGCTTAAAAACCCACCCCGGTCCTTAAATCAGGTACCCTATTATAATCTTTCATCATGCCCGAACTTTATACCATTTTTCAGAACTTTTAATTATATATTTACTTGTGTGATTATTTAAAATGTGTCTTCTACTAGAATATGGGTTAGGAACTATTTCATTTCTATTTCTCAAGAATTTGTTAAATGAATAAATAAATTGGAGCTTGCTATAAGAAGCATCATGTCTTTGGGAAACACCAGCTTATTGATATTCTTGTCATCTGATGACAAACATCTTTTTTCACTCTGCAGACAAATTAAAGGACACAAAAGACCAAAGGGTTTTCCAGCTTTGGATGATTTTACCCATTCTTATGTCATAGAATCATTCAGATTTTAGACTCTTTGAATTGGAGATAAACTTTATCTAGGTCAACTTCTCTCTTTACTTTCAGCGACCACACTAATTTTATCTCTTTGTGCATTTGTTTTATGGCTCTTTTTAGGAAAGAAAGCCCTTAGAAATCAGAGCAGTGTTTATATATTTTAACAACAGGTTAAACTATGAGACCAGTGAAGATGAGGTTTCCAAAAATATATAAAGGAAAATTCCATGTTTAAGTAAGTGGTTGGTGGTAGTTATGGAAGAAAATACTAAAATTTAATAATTTGTGTGTGTAGAACGGGATTTATGTTGAGAAATTGAAAATTAAAAGTAGGAGTGCCAAACACAGAAGCATTTGGATTTATTTTGTAGATAGTGATGAGCTGTTAAAAATGTTTGGGAGAAAGTTTCAGTTAAGCAAGATGAATAAATTCTAGAGATAAGCTGTACAACATTGTATCTATAGTTAACAATACTGTATTGTACACTTAAACGTTTGTTAAGAGGGTAGATCTCATGTTAAGTATTCTTACCACAGTAAAATAAAAAAAATTTTTTTTAATGTTTGGGAGGGGAATTAGCATCAGTAGCACATATTTTCGCATTTACTAAGTGCCTGTTATTTTGTTGGGAGTACAAAAGAAAATAAGACAGGGCCCCTCCACCCTCCCCCTGCCCCCTTTAGAGAGAAAGTTAAGGAGACACACTTTAGTTGGTAAGAGATAAAAAAGAATAGTTCTTTAGAAAGGGTATTATAGGGTAAAGGATTTATTGGATAGAAAAATCTTGAGAGAATGGAGACTGGAAAGTGGTTGCTACAAATCATTGGGGATGCAATAAGGTAGTGGTTAAAAACATGGCTTCTGGTGCTAGACTTAGTTTTGTCTCTTACTGACTCTGTAACCATGCATAAATTACCTGATCTCTCTAAGCCTCAGCTTCCTCATTTGTAAAATAGAGATACTAATAATCCCCATCCTTTAGGATTATTGTGATGATTATGAGATATTGCATGTATGGTGCTTAGTACTGTGCTTAGTAAATGTTACATAATAAATATTAGGTGGGAAGAATGGCAAAGTGATGCATTTCTGAATTAGGGTAGTAGTGATGGAAAGACTGTTTTAGATAAATGAGAATGAGGTTAAAGCTGATGCTAAGATCTTTTTGTCTGAATGACAGTGGAAGGACAAATGCAGGGAAGTCTGGGGAGTCTCTTAAAGAGGGCGTGGACTGTGTCATGTTCACATGTGTATCCCTAACACAGTGCCAACAGATTGGAGTAGCTCAATAAATGATTTTTTTACCAAGTGAACAAAGGAGTTTAAAGTTGATGTTACAGTATTCAAGAAGGCAGTGAGAAATGTTTGGGTAGAGCTTCAGGGAAAGTTGAGGCTTTGAGAGGCCTAAATTTGGGAAACAAGCCCATGAAGATAGTTTTGAAAGAAAAGTAAAAGCCAAGTTTACCCACCTTTTGAAATTTGTATCAACACATCATGGAAGTGGTATTTTAAGATTTAAGACATCCAGTTATGTAACAATGTTTATAAAGTCAACAAAGGATATATTCTTTTTTTCATTGCCTTCTTAGTTTCAAAATGTAGCAGGAGTAAATTAAACAAGACACAAATTGATGAAGGTGCGTGCTCCTGGAGTCCCTCGTTTTCCACAGCAGATAATATCCCTAGAGTTCTGTTGATTATGTGTATGTGTGTATATGTGTATCTTGAGCATTAAATGTTTTCTATAAAGTAATTTGTGGTTTTTAAGTAGTCAAAGGGTTAATTTTTGTTGTATAAAATTTTGTAACAAAATTTTGTTGTATAAAATTGTATAAAAATTTTAATTTTGTAAATGAATTTTTTTAAAAAAAGGCACACTTACATTTTCTTTAGCTGAGTTGATGGCTCCCGGAGAACTGGCATAGCTGCAGAATATGAGTAGTTCCCCAAGAAGAGCGCATTGCCTTTGGCACAAGGATCAGAATAAAGGTGAATTGTTATTACATAGGGTTTTTCAGTAAAAGTCACTGAAAAGTAAGTAATGTTTTTATTTTGGTTATATGTTTCCAAGAGTATGCAAACTGGCAAGAATTGACAGTTTTCTTCTATTTTGTAGTAAGAGTTTTGTGCTTTAGCATGCTTTCATAAACCACAGAATACCCTCCGGATAAGAATGTTTTCAAAGAAGTACCTAAAATATGAGCATTTAAATAACTGTAGAGGGTATAGAAACATTTTTGCCAGTGTGGTTGATTGAGCTTTCATAGACTGCTCAAAATTGAACAGTAATTTTAACAATAGTGAAGAAATTTAGGGAATGGGGAATCTCTTTGGATGTACTTAAAGAATAATTGGTTTTCCTTGTACTTTGTTTTCCTAATATTGCTTTGATAGTGAATTAGCATTACAGAGTTCAGTGAAACCTTGTCTTTGTCCTAGGTTCATAGAAAGTTTAACTGTTACTGGATCATGCTAGATACCAAAAAGGAAACTTAGTGTTCTTTCTCTTAACCAGGTAGGGCAAACCCTGATAATATGATCAGTGTACAAAAGTAAATATAGTTAATTCATTTAGTGCAAGAGCAGATAATGGACTAGCTTGAGGCATTAAGAAAAAATCTCATTGATTCTGCCAATTTTATGTCCTGTACCTTTTAGATTTTTTCTCGTAGAACAGAGATTACTAGTAGAAATGGTTAAGAAAATGTTCAACATCTGATGTAAAATTTTATACAAACCAAAACTCTGCATCAAAATGTTTGAGAATTATATCTAGAGAAATCATGTATTACATATAGAGAGAATTATATAGAGGGAAACAGAAGTAATCAATAAAGTTTTTTTATTGAACTTTCATATCTTCACCTCCAAATCTTGTTAAATAATCTAATTTTTAAAAATATGTTTTTGTTGGAGGAATTCAAGGTCAATGTCCTTACTTGTGTTTTGGTCTTTAAGGAAAGCACTAAGATAATTGGGTTTTATGTTATTCGCTTTTAATTTGGCACCCTGACATAAGGAAAGATGAGGTAATTTGATAAACCTCTTTCTTTAAGTGGAGTTTCTTCATTGAACAATAAATTATATGAATCCCAGTTTAGGCAAGTTTACTAATGTTTTTTGTTTTAGCATTCTGTAACTGCATATTCTTGTTTTTCATAAATGATTTTTCTCTCATTGAATCTTTACAAGATATGTGGACAGCTTTGCATTTAGGAGAAATTCAGATGCACATAGAAAAAGCCTATATGTAGTATTCAGAAGAGGAGGTATACAGTGCAGAGTGATACTCTTGTAGAGAGCTTAGTAAACATAATCCTATATCAGCCATATAAAAGGGATTTATGGTTCTGGTATCTGCTGCTGTATATTTTAACAGTAAATCGAATAAAGTTGATAGTGCTGATTTGTTCATTATTCTTGAATAATGAGTTTGTTTCTTGTGTGCCAGACACTGTCCTAGTGGGGATGCAAAGATTAAAGAACATATTCCCTGTCTTCAAACAGCAAAGTCTAGCTAGAGAGAGACAAAGAGGTAAATAGACAGTTTATAATACAATATGGTAAATGCTCTACTAGAGGTAAGCACAGGGTACAACAGAAGAGAAAAGTATTCAATGCTGTCAGTGTGGATATGGGGTGAGAGAAAAAGTGAAAGATAGCTAGGAAAGCCTTCTTAGAGAAAATAATTTCTAAATTGAGTTTTGATTTTATAGCCAGGAGAAGAAAAAAAGGGGGGTGGTGGGGGATGGAGAGAGTAGGTAAAAATCCTGCAGAGGTAGACCGCAGTGTGTGCAAAGGTACAGTGGCTTGAGAACATATGCCTTTTTTAGGGAAATTGTAGGTAGTTCAGATGGCTGGATTTGGAGGGTTTGTTGGGGATAGAGAGGTAAGCAGGGCCTGGATCATGAAGAGTGTTTATGCCATGTTAATGAATCTAGATTTAATTGTGAGGGCATTGGGGAGCTGTTGAATGATATTGAAGAGAGTGATGTGATTTGACCTGAAGTTCACTATAAAGATCTCTGGAAGGTATATGGAAGTAGAAATGACAACCTTACCTTCCATTTCCAGTCCAATACCAATAATCATCAAGAGAGAAGTCAAAGATAACTCATGTTTCTGGCATGGGCAACTGGAGTAGGAGAGGGGCCACATATTCTTGACAGTGCTGAGAGACAGAGTGGAAAAAATCTCAAGGCTGTATCTAAATGATGAAGCACCAAATTATTAATTGTAAAAAAAAAAGCATTACAAACACATTGCTGGCCCAGATTTTGTAGTTACTAGTTTGAGCAAAATGTCACATTAACAGGTCTGTAAACAGTAGTGGCCTCTATTACTTTGATGGATTCATACACCCAGCCAATTATACTATCTGAATCTGGCCACAATTAGGCACTCAAAAAATTTGATGAGATGAGTGAGTAATATAGTAGAGGACTTACAACGCATAATACCTTTAACTATTCAAAGTGTTTTCCTATCTCTCTTTAAAGTTATTCTTAGCTGTTTGATGTACAGCACCTAGAGGCCTCGAACTAGGATTCCCCAGGCTGTATTCTACCTACAGGTGGGTTTTGTTTGATTTGTGGCTTTAAAAAATAAGTTTGAATTCATTGCCCACAATTTAAAATAGGCAGTTGACAGAAAATTTGGATGTCATTTTCTTGAAGAATTAGATGATCTGGCAATGCTAGGTTCACTTTCTACATGGCAAAACCGGCTAGATTTGAGTAGCAGTTTTCATATTCTGCCTGCCTAAATCATTTGTGTCACCTACCTGGCCTCTATAGGCAGTGAGTTGGTGACCCTTGTTAACAAGTTATTTGTCTGGGATCTTTGGATAAAGAGGTGTTGCAGACAAGGAATAAATTCAGAAAGTGGACAGTAATTCCATTCATATTGAAGCTGCTGCCTGTTGAGTGCTTAATGTGTGTCATTTCATTTAATATTGCAACACTATAGCATTTTCATATTCCTGTTTTACAGTTGAGAAAACTAGTTGTTAGGAAAGGTAAGTTACAAATTAGTAAGTGACAGAGCTGGCTCTTGATATCTAGATCTAGTATGCTTTTCCTTTGTACTTATACTACTACTTTTAGCTTTTCTAGTTGAGCTGTTTAGGCAGAGGCAACGTTTAATGATTTTTAATTTATTAAATTATAAGCAAGAATCTGTATTAAAGGCAATGTTTTTAGAGATTTGAAGGCTACAGTATAAGTTTTGTTTTAATTTTAGATGATTGCATATATGTGTATGTGTGTAACACACGCACTATTTGATAACATTTTTTGCTGTTACTGTAATTGTATTTACTTGCTGACATCTGGTAAGCTGGTTTGAAGAGTCTTAGACATTCTATCATTTCTGTAAGTATCAGAAGTTCACTTGGGAAATTTGAATATTTGTCAAACATAAAATTGGTAAATATTCTTTCCAAGGATGGTAATATTAAGCATAAATGGTAGGTGGATCTTAGGAACAGGGTTTTTTTTTTTTTGGTTAGGCTGTTTTCCCTAGAGAATAAATGATTTTCTGAAGTAATATAATTCTTTAGGTTAAACTAATTTGATTATTCTCACAATTATTTATTCATTTAAACTAATTTGATTATCCTCTCAATTACTCATTATTCTCACAGTTATTTATTATTTATTCACATATGGATATGTATAGACTACCAACTGGTAGAAAGAATTATTTGGTGATATGATTTGATGTTTTGCTAGGAACTCAATTCTAACAAATGCAGTCAGCTGACTGAAAATATTTTTTTACTTATATTTGAAATTCAAGATCCTTTAACATCATGAAGGAAGGTAAAAGTTGCTCATATTGCCATGGGCACTCACTGAGAATGGAATCTTTAGTATTCCTGATTGTCTTGCCTTTCGTGGCAGTAGTATGGCTGTTAATGGTACAAAATGCAAAATTTAGGCACTGATGGACACGGGTACACGGCAAAGGAGAGAACATGTGCAGAAAAAATAAAAGGTGGGTAAATTCAGTCACTGAATGTCAGTGACTGCTTCATTTGTTTTTCTTACCTGTGCCATCCAGCTAACCAAAGCCTTTGAGGATACTTAGTAAGAGGTAGTTTATTGAAATGGAGAAAAGGACATAAGATGGTTCATTAAATGTTCTCTTTCAAACTCTTGTTTTAATCACTAGTAAATTGTAACTTATTATTTTATTTTATTTTTCTTCCTTAGAATCTGTCAGGTGAAGGTATATTTTTTTCTTTTTAATTTGGCTAGAAGCAATTTATTTTTAAAGAAAGTATGTCTCCTCTGAAGATACATGGTCCTATCAGAATTCGAAGTATGCAGACTGGGATTACAAAATGGAAAGAAGGATCCTTTGAAGTTGTGGAAAAAGAGAATAAAGTCAGCCTAGTAGTTCACTACAATACTGGAGGAATTCCAAGGATATTTCAGGTATTACCAACTTTTGATTTGGAATAGATCTTCAATCACATCCTTTAGTGAATAGCTGTTCTGTGCCATACTAAGTATCATGGTAGCCCTCCTAGATTACTATTTCTTGCTTCTTATTTCCAGGACACTAATACTATTAGGTATATATATTATAAATTATTCAGCAAAATGGTTGATGGTGTATAATAAAGAGTAGGAAGTAGTCACCATTATTGAAAAGAAAACTGGTGGGAGGAAGCTGAAAGGAACTGAGTTTGGATACTATCTATCTAAGCTATGTTTAAAACCACATTAGGATAACTTCAGTTATTTTTCCCCCCTCAACATATATGATAAATTCATCACCATTTAGTGTTAGCTTTTTTTTTTTTTTTTTGAATCATTCCTTAAGCCTTTAACTTAAAACATCCCTCAAGTTTTTGATTTAGGGCCAAGTCCTGTCTTTTGAGTTTAGGGCCTCCCATTAGTGCTTTGCATCCTACTTTTCATATAAGCCACACCACACGTCCAAGGGTTTCACAGTCATTTTGTCTCAGTTTCTTTAAAGTGGAGTGAGATCTTAAAGACATTTTGTGAGGCAATCAGATTTTTCCAGATTTAATGATGTTTTGCAGTTGGGTCTCCCACACCTAAGTCGACAGTACATTTTTAGTAACTCACCTCTAATGTGCCTTTCCCAGACATTCAACGTGGATCTTATAGAAACAACTTATCTCTTTTGCACTCATATTTCTTTACTTTAAGTAACTTTAATTAAATTGTGTAATTACAATGATAGGAAGAACTAGCATAAATAGCTTTGGGAACAAACAGATTGACTTTTGGTGAGCAGACAACTCCACTGGTGAGAGTGGCAGGGTGCAGGCCTGCTAGAGTAGCCACTACTGGCTGTGATCACGCAGCATGTTGTGGACCTTGTCTTTACATTTGCAGAGGGAATGGAGACCACAGATTAGTCAGTTAAGTGTCGGCCACCTAAGAGAGCCCTGGCTCAGTATGGCTTCTGTTCCACGTCTGGCCTAGAAGATGAATACCTTGAAGGTCTAGGTTTTATCTTTCTGGTTAGTTCCAGAACCTAGCACAGTGGTGGGTGTATAGTGGGCCCTCAATAAACATTGATAAACTAGCTAACTGACTATACCAACAAAAACAAAACTCAACTTTGCTGCTGCACATCTTCTGGTGAGGGTCCTAAGCACCATTCCACTGTGCAGAGGTTGGATTAGAGAGAAAGAGCTAGCAAATGAATTCCTAATACTGCTGTAAGATGAGATGATGTATACCATTACGTAGTAAAATGGAAGGCAGCTATAAAGAAGTGAATTTTGTGTAATATGTAATTAACCCAGGTAACTGACTAACACAAAATAATAGTGAGACAATACACTTGATAACATCTTATAAAGGATTAGATAATATTCTTATGTGAGGAAAAAATCCACATTTACAACCACAGTATTTGACTGCAAAAAGTCTCACTGGTGATTATGTTCTGGACCAGCCGGGTCAAGAAAAAATTTCCCTGACTGTTGTATCCTTGCAATATTGAGTTTATTTTTATTTTTTTAAATAGATCTCTTTTGGAGTATAATTGCTTCACAATACTGTGTTAGTTTCTGTTGCACAACAAAGCGAATCAGCCATATGCACACACATGTCCCCATATGCCCTCCCTCTTGAGCCTCCCTCCCATCCTCCCTATCCCACCCCTCTAGGTCATCGCAAAGCACCGAGCAGATCTCCCTGTGCTATGCTGCTGCTTCCCACTAGCTAACTATTTTACATTCGGTAGTGTATGCATGTTGATGCTTACTCTCACTTCACCCCAGCTTCACCCTCCCACCCTGTGTCCTCAAGTCCATTTACTATGTCTGCGTCTTTATTCCTGCCCTGCAGCTAGGTTCATCAGTACCATTTTTAATTTTTTTAAGATTCCATATATATGTGTTAGCATATGGTATTTGTTTTTCTCTTTCTGACTTACTTTCACTCTGTATGGCAGACTCTAGGTCCATCCACCTCACTACAAATAACTCAATTTCGTTTTTTTTTTAGTGTTAGCTTTTAATAAGACTCATTAGTGTCTTCTTAATTACTTCTTCATAAATAATCCTGCCAAAGGTTGTGGTATAGACCGTTCAAGGATGATTATTCAAGGTCATCCTTACAGCTGTTTTCTTCTAACTGTTAACTTTTGAAGGATCTCATTATTTTTTCACTGCAAAAGATAGTTATGTTGTTTTCACTTCTGTCTTGTGCAGCCAAGAACTACTTGTGTTGATAAGAGTTGAATTTAATGTCTTACCTACATTTTTCTGCACTTAAAAATGCTATATTTGTTAATTAGATTATATAAAAGTATAATATTCATTCTAAAGTACTCTTTTGAAGAACAATTTATAAAACTTTATGCTTGAGAACCAGAGCTGAAGTAAAATTTCTATTTATCTTTGCTTTTAAACTATGGAAATACATTGATTATGATTTTATGTATCAAAGATATTCTTAAGTAGATTGGAGGTGGTGACATGGGTAATAGAAACGCTAGTTTCTACCACGTGTATATATCTACTAATTGCCCATCTCAATGAAAGAAAGATTTTTTTCAAATAGAGGTTCAGTCTTTCAGTCCTCATCCCAAATTAGCACTGAGTAAATATTTAAATACTTAAACAAACATAGATCTTTAGAAGCATGAGGAATCTACCTGTGATTACACCTTCATCTCAGTTCTAGATGAATTTGCATTCAGCATTCATTTGTCAACCACCTACAGATAACCGTGGTGGGTACTGTGCTAAGGGCTAAGAATACAGAGCTGAATAAGACACTTTTCTTCTCAAACTTAAGAGTAACCAGATACATTCTCAGCTGTAAAATTATCTCAGAGATACTGAGGTAACACAAAGAAGGAAGTGTTTTGTGCTCTGAGGATTTAGAGGATAGATAGGAATTTGCCAGACACAGTGGAGGTAAGGTGGAGGTGATTTCTGTAATGGACAAACATGCTAGTGTGAGTCAACACTCAGGGAACCAGAAAATTATTTTAAAATAAATGCACAGTAGGGAGTGAATGGCAGAAGTAGAGGCTGAAGAGCTAGATAGGAACCAGATCTTGAAGCATCTTGTTTGTCATACTAATGGGAACTTAGATACTAAGGAGCCAAGAATCTTAAGTTTAAATTTATTTGACAGCTAGGCGGATGACTTTGTTTCAAGAGCTAGTGGGAGAATAAGGACGTGTAAGAGGTTATTGTGAGAGTTTAGATGAGAAATGAGTCCTGAGCGAAGGAAAAGACAGTGGGAGAAGCAAGTGGAGGAAAGGGTAGATTTGAAGAGATTTCAAGAAGATTTAATTCATTAAATTTGGGGGGTGAGAGAGAAAAGAGTCTGGGGAGATTCCTAGGTTTGAGTGGATGGCAGTCCCTTTCATCTTCTCTTTGATAGGGGACAGAGGGGAAGAATTGGGGCATGAGGATTGGGAGAGATGAGTTTTCTGCGGTGTCAGGCATTCAGATAGTGGTATCTACTAGGCATTTGGTAAAAAAAACTGGAGCTCCAGCAGAGATCTGGACTTAGAGAAAAGGCTGAGTGACCTCACCATATGGGTAGTAACTAAAATTGTATGACTAGCTAGGATTTTTCAGTTGTTGAAATGATAAAGTTCAAGATTATTCTCATATTGACTGAAATAATGGTTTTATGCAGTCTCTTTTCCTTTTTGCACGGTAAACTGCTGATTTAAATATTTTGGAGTTAAAGCATCTGAAACTAGTTATTGTGTTTTATGATAGAATTTCTACTCAAGGACATGAATTTAAGACCAACTTTGAAGCTTAAAAAATGTCATTTAAGTTTGAAATAAATAAATTAAGGCTGGTAATACTCATTTTTCATTCTTATCTAAAAATTGTCAAAGGTCAGTTCTCCCTAATTTAAAAAAATTGTGAAAAGCTATTACTTCTTTCTTTATGCTGTTCAGAGGCTATCTCTTCAGCAAAAGGCAGCTTTAGAAACCTCTGTAATATGCCTGCTGAGGGGAAGTGTTAGAGAATAAGGATGCCCGGTTGGCAGGAATTATTTATATTAAAAAAGTGCAAGATTTATTAGTTTAGTCTTGGAAAAATTTCAACCAAGAGAAAACAAAAGTTACCACTTAATAGCACATATCCAGAGTCTGGAAGAGTATAAGACAAGTTATTGAACCAGTTCTGGGGAGTGGGAGAAGTAAGCTAAGGGAGTTCCAGGGTACTTATGATCTTTGTGATTGAAAGTTAAATGAACCTTGCTTAGACAGTTAAAAAAGAAAAAAAGAATGTTCTAGTGCTGGTAAAGGTTTATGTTGATGTGTTTTTGAGAAGTGGAATTCTTTTGAGGATTACAGTCTGGATTAGTATATCCTTTTATATTACAGCTGCTTAAACCACTTGCTAGATATTTTATAAGCTTTTGTTTAAAAAAAAAAAAAAGAAAGAAAAAGCCTCTAATCCAATATGGCTTTCTAAACTGGTGATGGTATAACCATCAAGGCTCTGTAAATTAACTTATTAGTTTTTATAACTTTATAACTATACTTGAAAATATGCAGTTTCCTACCAAAAAAATCAAGAGTGTTAGGATTACTGTGTAAAAATTTAATAGTATGTGTTTGCCTCTCCTAGAAGTGAAATCTTTGATTTAAATTGTGTCAAAAATGGAAACTCTTTTTGGTTGGGGGGAAAAAAAACACAACTAAATTAATATGGGAAAAAGTAAGAAATGTGTAACTTAGAAAGTATAAAGTTTAGTATTCATTATACAACTTTTTCTGCTTCATTATAATTCGTTTTTAATGATACTTTTCCTTTTGTGTTGATCAGCTAAGTCATAACATTAAAAATGTGGTGCTTCGACCCAGTGGAGCAAAACAAAGCCGCCTAATGTTAACTCTACAAGATAACAGCTTCTTGTCTATTGATAAAGTACCAAGTAAGGATGCAGAGGAAATGAGGTTGTTTCTAGATGCAGTTCATCAAAACAGACTTAATGCAGGTGAGCACTAATCCTCCCAGGGTCTGACATTAGCAGTTATAAAAATATTACTAGGTAGTAGACCAGTATTCCTCATGAATATTGATGCAAAATTTTTCAACAGAATACTAGTAGACCTAATTCAACAGCACATTAAAAGAATTATACACCATGACCAAGCGGGATTTATTTTTGAAATACAAGAATAGTTCAAGATATGAAAAAATCTATCAATGTGATTTTTCAAATTAGCAGAATGGAGGACAAAAACCACATGATCATCTTGATGCAGAAAAAGTGTCTGATAAAATTTAACATTCTTTCATGATAGAAACACTCAGCAAAGTAGGAATTAAAGGAAACTACCTTACCTCAACATAATAAATGCCTTATATGAACAGCAGATAGCTCGATGATGGAAAACTGAAAGGTTTTCCGCTGAGATCAGGAACAGGAAAGGATACCCTCTGTTACCCATTCTATTCAACATAGTACTGGAAGTCCTAGCCAGAGCACTTAGGCAAGAAAAAGAAATAAAATTGGAAAGGAAGAAGTAAATTTATCTTTGTTCTCAGATGACATGATCTTATATGTAGAACACCCTAAAGATTCCACGAAAGAGTGTGTCTAGAAAAGCAGTAGGATTTAAATTACAATTGGGAAAACTTACCTTGTTACATAAATCTTATATACTTACTTTTTTATATGAAACTTATTCTGAGGTTTTATTCTTGCTATGAAAACAGAAGGTACTATAGAAAATCACACAGTATGATAAGATTCCCCTACCTCCTCCAACCCCTTTCATTTAAAATGTTTTGATTTTTTAAAAATATATATTTATAGGCATCTGGAATAATTTTTAGAAATAATCTGGAATAATTTTTAGGAATAATCTGTTGCTTAAAATGAGGAATAATCTGTTGCTTAAAATGAGGAATAATCTGTTGCTTAAAATGAGTTTTCCACTATTATTGTTAGTTTCCAGCTTTATCATCATCAGTAGTTTGTTATTACTGATATTTTACAGTTGACAAACTTTTGAGCTTTTTAACTTAAATATAACACATTAAAAACATTTAAAAAATGAAGATGTAGCAATGCTGCCTTGCTTGGATTTAATTAATACCTCTATTTCACACACTATTTTCTTGTTTAAAAAATTTTTTATGGTTGTTTGCCATTTGGTTTCTATTCATTATGTGTTCATGTTACCAAATCTGAACTATGGCAGTCTTCTAAATATTGAATTTTAGAATCAAGGAATTGAGTACCATTTGAAAGTTTAGAATATATCAGGGATTATGTCTGTATTTCTATATTTGTTTTATTCCATCATATTAATTGAATCACTGTTTTAAGAATTGATGAGTGTAAGGAAAGCATGTCTCTAAATGCATTAGAGGGGACTTCCCTGGTGGTGCAGTGGTTACGAATCCGCCTGCCAATGCAGGGTACACAGGATCTATCCCTGGTCTGGGAAGATCCTACATGCCGCGGAGCAACTAAGCCTGTGCGACACAAGTACTGAGCCTGAGCTCTAGAGCCCGCGCGCCACAACTACTGAAGCCCACGCACCTAGAGCCCACGCTCCACAACAAGAGAAGCCACTGCGATGAGAAGCCCGCGCACTGCAGTGAAGAGTAGTCCCTGCTCGCCACAACTAGAGAAAGCCCACGCACAGCAACGAAGACCCAATGTAGCCAAAAATTTTTAAATTAATTAATTTTAAAAATAAATAAATAAATAAACGCATTAGAGTGGAAAGCACAGTAGACTGGGGCCCAAGTTTGAGTCTGAACAACATGGCATAATGGAAAAACATGAGCTTTGGACCTAAACAGGTTTGGGTTTGAATCCTAGCTCTACTTGTTATTTCCTGTGTGGTTTTGGGCAGCTCCCTTAATAACTGAGTTTCAGTTTCCTCATCTCTAAAATGAATGTTTTATCACCTTAATTTCAGTGCTTAATAAAAAATTAGAGCTCATTAATGTAAAGCATGACTGGCACATGATAGGCACTCAGTAAGTCATTACTGCTTTTAGAGTGGCTAGCTGTGGACTCTGTACTCTTAGGTAAGTTGTTTTTATCTTTAGGTTTAAGTTGCCTTAGCTGCCCAAAAGTGATAATATGTACTTTACAGACTAGAGTAAGCTAATGAATATAAAAATACTTTGAAAAGTATGAAACATTTAAAGTATAATATGTGCTGTTTGAAATGAATGGGAAAAAGACTAATATTAGATGAACATTGTTGTCTATAAATAGGACAACCAGCTAACCATTTAAGAAGATAATAAAACTGGATCCTTATCTTACTCCTTCACCTAAATAGATTTTACATTGATCAAAGATTTGAATGTAAAAAAAAGGTGATACAAGTATTATTAGAAGGGTAGAATGGATTTTAACATAATATATGGATGGAAAAAACCTTTCTGAGTATGACATAAAACCAGAATCAATAAAGGAAAAGAGGGCTTCCCTGGGGGCGCAGTGGTTGAGAATCTGCCTGCCAATGCAGGGGACACGGGTTCAAGCCCTTGTCCAGGAAGATCCCATATTCCGCGGAGCAACTAAGCCCGTGCGCCACAACTACTGAGCCTGCGCTCTAGAGCCCACATGCCACAACTACTCAAGCCTGCGCACCTAGAGCCCTTGCTCCGCAACAAGAGAAGCCACTGCAATGAGAAGCCTGTGCACTGCAACCAAGAGTAGCCCCCGCTTGCCACTAGAGGGAAGCCCGCACACAACAATGAAGACCCAACGCAGCCAAAAATAAAAATAAATAAATAAATTTTTAAAATAAATAAAGGAAAAGATTAATAACTTGGACTGTGTAAAAAATTTAAGTGATCTCTGTGACAAGGAAAAAAGAAAAAACGAAGAAAACTTTAGCCACAGTGACAGAGTTAATATTGCTAATATATAAATACTGACTTTCCAAATCAGTAAGAAAAAAGACAATTCAGTAGAGAAATGGACATATAGGAAATTCAGGAAGAAAAACAGGTGGCCCATAAACACGAAAAAATTCTCAACTTCACCAGTAATTAAATTCAGATTCTTACTGTCACATTGGCAGTAGTGTGAGGGGAGGCAAGATACTCTCATATACTTGGTAGGAGCTTAGAGATTTTTTTTTTTTAAATACATTTATTTATTTATTTTTGGCTGCCTTGGGTCTTTGTTGCGCGCAGGCTCCCCCTAGTAGCGGTGAGCAGGGGCCACTCTCCGTTGCTGCGCGCGGGCTTCTCATTGCGGTGGCCTCTCCCGTTGCGGAGCATGGGCTCCAGGTGCACAGGCTTCAGCAGTTCTGGCACTCGGGCTCAATAGTTGTGGCCTGTAGGCTCTAGAGCGCAGACTCAGTAGTTGTGGCACATGGGCCCAGCGACTCTGCAGTATGTGGGATCTTCCCAGACCAGGGCTTGAGCCCATTTCCCCCCGCATTGGCAGGTGGATTCCCAACCACAGTGCCACCAGGGAAGTCCCGAGATTTTTTTTTTTTGAGGAATAGTGATAGTATCAATTTAGTTTAAAATTGTACATCCTTTACACCAACATTCTCTTTCTAAAGAGTTTTATCCTATGAAAGTTGTTCCATTAGTGCAAGAAGATATGTAAAAGGATGTTCAGCATTATTTGCAATGTTTTTAAATTAAAACATTCCAAATGATCATCAGTGAGAAATTAATAAAGTTAAAATATAAAATACTTTTTTGGAGGGGGGAAGGGCCACGCCACAGCTTGTGGGATCTTAGTTCCCCGACCAGAGATTGAACCCCAGCCCCCAGCAGTGGAAGCACAGAGTCCTAACCACCACTGGACTGCCAGGGAATTCCCTTAAAATACTTTTTTTTTTTTTTTTTTTGCGGTACGCGGGCCTCTCACTGTTGTGGCCTCTCCTGTTGCGGAGCACAGGCTCCGGACGTGCAGGCTCAGCAGCCATGGCTCACGGGCCCAGCCGCTCCGCGGCATGTGGGATCTTCCCAGACCAGGGCACCAACCCGTGTCCCCTGCGTCAGCAGGCAGACTCTCAACCACTGCACCACCAGGGAAACCCAAAATACTTTTTAAAGTATATAAAAATTCATATTTATACATTACTTTGCATGTTCTTTAAACTAGCATTGATTTCTTTAGAATAGAAGCCATTTAGTCTGCTGAACTTACAGAGAATGTTTTGGCATATACATTACTGGAAGTATATCAGTCACTGGTTCTGACACATGTCCTTAGCATCCAGTGTCCATGTTCACGCCATAGATACACAGTGACTAACTTTTCTATAGTGTTAATTACCAAATATTTATATAGGAGAATGTCTAGCATTTTCTTTTTGCATTTAAAAACTTACCCTTCTATTATCAATACATGTTTCCAGATTTTTGCATTGTTATTTAATTTTTTGCTTGATCCTAGTTCTAAATTTTAGTTACTGTATATATCAGAATTAATTTCTGTCAGATAAGCACTTTGATTTTTTTTATTTTTCCTGTTTCTGTTTCCTCAAGATTAAATAATAATAATGACATATCTCTTTATTAAAGTAAGTGATTTGAGATTTTTTTTTTTCCCACCAGCCATGAAACCTTCTCAGGGTTCTGGTAGTTTTGGAGCTATTCTGGGCAGCAGGACCTCACAGAAGGAAACCAACAGGCAGCTCTCTTACTCAGACAATCAGGTATGTTTATTTGAATCGTTTTAGCTTTTTTTTAAAAAAAGATAATCTTAGATAGACATTCTATAACGTAGTTACAGGAAGTAGAATTTAGACTGTAATGTCTAGTAATTCTTGCGTTATCTCAAGGGTACTTTCCACATATCTGAAATTTACCACAGTGTAATTTTTAAGAACATAGCTTTGAAGTTAGATGTGGGTTTGAGACTTGGTGCTGCCACTTACTAGCTGTAGGTCATTGGAGAAGTTCCTTAAGGTACCCTGAGCCTTAGTACCCATCTGTAAAATTAAGACAGCAATAATATTTTAAGGGTTGTTATGAGATAATGCATGTTGTAAAAGTGCTTAGCCTGTGATACCGTATACTAACAACCCCATAAATGTTTGCTGCTATTATTTGATGCGTTTTGGGTCTGTTCTACATTATGAACTTTGCCTCTATACTATATGATACCAGACTGTTGTTGGGTCTTCTGTTTGCTTTTTTTTTTTTTTGCGGTACACGGGCCTCTCACTGTTGTGGCTTCTCCCGTTGCGGAGCACAGGCTCCGGACGCGCAGGCTCAGCGGCCATGGCTCACGGGCCTAGCTGCTCCGCGGCATGTGGGATCTTCCCAGACCGGGGCACGAACCTGTGTCCCCTGCATCGGCAGGTGGACTTTCAACCACTGCGCCACCAGGGAAGCCCCTGTTTGGTTTTTAAACAGTTTTTCTTTCATAAATATTCAGCCAGCCATGAGACTTACTGTGCACTATTGCAGCTTAGCAGTCCTGTGTCTCTTTTAATTTGTCTTAACAAAGGTAAACCAGGTGTGAAAAGAAACTTTGAAGCTCCCCTGTAAGTAAAAGCATGAATTCTGTTTGGCTGTGCAGATAGATTGATTACTTAAACCATTTACTGGACTAAGCAATCAATGAATAAGATTTCATTTTTGTTAATTTCCTTTTACAAGTTGGGGTTTTTTTGTTTTTTTTACATTTTAATTGAGATACGATTGATATGCAGTAAATTGCACATATTTAAAGTGTGCAATTTGATACATTTTTGACTTATGTACATACCCGCAAAAATCATCACCATAACCTAGTGAACATAGCTATAACCCTTAAAAGCTTCTTCATCCCCCTTTGTAATCCTTCTCTCTAGCTCCCTGTCTGGCCCCTATCCCTAAGCCACAAGTGAATTGCTCTGTGTCACTCTAGATTACTTTGCATTTTCTAGAGTTTTATATAAATGGGATCAGTGTATAATTTTTTTTGTCTGGGTTTTTCACTCATTATAATTACTTGGAGATTGATCCATTTACAGGTAGAAATTTAACGTGTTAGAATATTTAAACTATAAGTGTTAACATCTAGCAGATGTTAACATTACATCTAGCAGAAGCAAATATACTTCCACAAATAATGATTCCCATTAGTGAGATTATAAAATCAATTTTGTGGATTGTGACTAGCATTAAGTAAAAAAGGAATAGAGGAGAAAACAATAGAGAAGGTATTATACATAGTAAGGAAAAGTATTGGTTTCTGAAACTTCTGGTTTTATTTATGTGTATGTGTAATATGTTGTGATGTAAAATATTTCTCGCTATGGGGTCATGGTCAAAAAAGGTTGAAAAATATGCAAAACAGTATGCATATAGTATGCTACTGTTTGTATAACAAGAATAAAATATTGATTTTCATTTGCATAAAAAAACAATAGAATACTTATAAGGTGTAGGAGGATGGGAAGTGGAAGAACTGGGTGAATGGCATTGGGGTGATAATGAGACTTCTCAGTATATGGCTTTTATAATAGTATTTTTATTTTTTTTGAATCTTGAGAATGATTTACCCATTTGAAAATAAATTTAACTTTTAAATCGTTCATCCAGATGACCTCAGAGATTTTTTTCTTTCTTCTTCTAAGATTGTAATTCTGTAGAAGGTAATTGGCAATATTTTCCATAGAGATAATCACATAGCTCTTAATGTAGAGTTATAAAACTTAACTGGCAGAATGCTGGTCAAAACCACTGTTTCCCAACTAATATGTGTAAAGTGTGCATTAACTCTGAATGTTTTTAATGTGTTTTGGGGGTAGATTCTTTGATTCATCTTCTGCCAGTAGGCTCTATTTCACTTTCAGTCTCCCCATTGTTATATATATTTGTTTCATTTCTCCAAACTAGAACCCCCTCAAAAGTCATATGCTGTACATATGACTTGGCATTTAAATTGTGGCAACCAAATGTCATTATTGCTCCTTTTTCTCACATTTATGTCACTTTAAATTATCAAAATTGGATTTTTTTCCCTAAAGATGTGTTTTCATGCTGGTCACTAGAACCTTGTCTTGTGTATGTGAGTCCTTTTTTTTTAATCAGTAATTCGAAACAAATTCCTTTCTGCTTCCAGGAATGCTGTGGAATTTGTAAGTTTACAAGAATACTATAGGAAAATATGCGTCAAGCTTAATTTCTGACACTGACCGTAAATTAGAATCACCTAGAGTGCTTTAAAAAAAGTGCTGATGAATGGGCCTCACCCCCATACCAGATAGGCTAGAATCTCTGGAGTTGGGTCTCCAGTTGTGGGTATTTTTTAAAAGTTCCCTATATGAGGATCACCGGTCTAAAAGTATGCCAATTAATTTGAAGAACTGGCTGTGTTAAACTTTATTCTTATAGGTCTCTTCAAAAAGAGGAAGTTTGGAAACTAAAGATGATATTCCATTTCGAAAAGTTCTTGGTAATCCAGGTAGAGGATCGATTAAGGCCGCAGCAGGAAGTGGAGTAACTGCTACCCGGACAGTTCCCTCTTTGACATCTACATCCACACCTCTTAGATCAGGGTTATTAGAAAATAGGTATGAAAGACTTTTTTTCTTTCTTAGTCATTAGCTCTGCCTGTTTATAAATGTTTTTCAGGCCTTTTAGAAAGACCAATAATTTGAGAAAAAGAAGATTTTTCCAGTTACAAGAAGAAAGTGTGAAGTGTGTTTTTTGGAGATAATTAGTATTTGTCTTGTGATTTATGTTAGTGACACGTATAGAGCTTGCAGATACACAGTATATTAATTTAAATATGGTGTAGAGAATTAGATAGCAGTAGTCACGGTTCTTGTTCTTGAGTATGTTGGTTTATACTTTTTAATAGTATGAATTACAACTTTTTAAAAATAACGTTTTTTCTCTGTTCTCTATAGGACTGAAAAGAGGAAAAGAATGCTATCATCTGGCTCAGAGCTGAATGAAGATTACCCTAAAGAAAATGATTCATCGTCGTAAGTCGCTTTAAGAACTTTTATGGCACTAGATCAGTGTTTCTTATATTGGTAATTGCAACCACTGGAGAAGATTGGGATGGTGTTCAGTTTATGGGAATCCCAAAGATAGAAGAACAGGATTTAGAGTATTTTGGTGACAGTAGGTTGTGGGCTCAATAGGGAGAGGGTTTGGCCATTAGTACTGCTTTGGTCATTTCCGTGCACTTTTCCCATCCTAGCTTTTTTTATTTGTAGCACTTAGAAGAAGGATAGAGCTGAAGAACTCTAGATAAGTGTTTCTTGTTGGCTGCTCTTTTAGCATGGACCCCCTTCCTTCTCTCTTCCCTTTACCTGTAAAAAATTTTTTTTACCTTATTCATGTGAAAAGTTAGCTTAGGTAGACATGTGGACACAGTGGGGGAAGGGGAGAGTGGGACGAATTGGGAGATTAGGTTTGACATAAATACACTACCATGTGTGAAATAGATAGCTGATGGGAACCTGCTGTACAGCACAGGGAGCTCAGCTTGGTGCTCTGTGATGACCTAGATGGGTGGGATGGGGGGCTGGGAGGGAAGTCCAAGAGGGAGGGGATATAGGTATACATATAGCTGATTCACTTCATTGTACAACAGAAACTAACACAACATTGTAAAGCAATTATACTCCAATAAAATAAAAAAATAAAACCTTGCATAGGTTCTAGGCAAGGAGCATCAATCTTTTGGAGCTATTTTTTATATTGAACAAGAGGGCATACCTGTAATAGGATAGTCACCAGCTCACAGTTCTCTTCCTCATAATGGGTGGGTTGTGGGTTTTGTTTGTTTGTCTGTCTGTCTGTCTTTTGGGAGAGAAAACTTATTACACAGTTGCCAGGTAATACCTTAACAGAAATCAGTTGCTATTCAGTTAACTGGTGTTCGAGATCAAAGGGTCACCAGAAAGGAGTTGTGAAAAAGATAAAGAAACTTTATATAGTAATTGGGTTCTTGGTTCTGTTGCTGTAACAGATACAAAAATCTAGGTAGGTGATAAGACTGGTGTGGTATCTTAAACTACAATGACCATGGACTCAAGTTCCTTCTATCTTCTTGAACTGCCATTCTTAATAAGTAGCTTCCATTTTATGAACCAGGATAGCTTCAGCCTCCACTCTCATGTCTGTATTCCTATTGGGAAGGAGGAAAGGAGCAAAGGGAGGGCATACTGCTCTTGTGTAGGCTGAAAATTGTACACACCACTGTTGTACATATCACATTGGCTGGAACTTAGTCATGTGGTTATATCAAGTTATGAGAAGGTCTGGGAAATGCCTAGCCCAAATTCTACTATTATGGCAGAAGACTACAATGGTTATTTGGGGACAACTAACAGTCTGCCATATTTACTCTTCTAGCCACAGAATTACCTCTGTTTATCATTCTTCCCGTATATAGAGTACTCATACCTTCACCCTGCTGGAGACAACCTCCATGTCTCATTTAGTCATTGTATCCAGCTCAGAGTCCAGGATACCTTCACCCTGCTGGAGACAACCTCCATGTCTCATTTAGTCATTGTATCCAGCTCAGAGTCCAGGATCTCTGGGTTATGTGCAGTTCTCTCCATAAGGTCCAGGTGTGCCTTGGACCATGCGCCTCATGGTCTAACACGTAAAAACTAAGAGGCAGGTTAATCTGCATTCCTCACTTCATCTCCATACGCATATCATTCATTATACATTGCTGGAGTAGGCACAGGATAACCACAATAAAAGTTACCGTTTAGAAAACATAAGAATAGGAAACTGAGGAGTCATTGGTCTATAGCAGAGATAAAATCTTGTTAGGCAGAAATTGTGAAGACAGTGAAAGCAGTGGAATAAGTTCTTCATTAGCCATGGAGCAGTCTCTGTCCTATCCTCTGGGAGAAACACTTGCTCATTTTACTCCATAGGACTCCTGGCTTTGCCCTTTGATTGATTTCTTTTGTCTGTTATCTTTCAAGGCCATAGCTGAAGGGGGTTTTGAAGACTATGTTCTTTGGAGCCATTCAGCTTTTGTAGCCTAAGTCATGCTGGTGTAGTTCTGGAAGTTAGAAATCTGTAAGCTTTAGAAGTCTAGAAGTTTCTTTAAAGGTAGAACAAGCAGGCTTTTATAGGCTTGAGAAAGAATTAGGGCCAATATTTTTGTTGTTATTTTGGTTCTTTTAATAAATTTTTAAATTTTGGAATAATTCTAGATTTACAGGAAAGTTGCAAAGATAGTATAAAATGTACCTGTATACCCCTCACACAGTTTTCCCTAATATTAACATCAGTTTTTCACAAAACTACTTCTCCAGTTACCTCTTATCATTGCCTCAATTTGAGAATTAGAAGCAGTTGGATTTTTTTAGTCCCATATGGTCTCAAGTTACCACACAATTTTAATTCTAGGCCATTGGCACAGAGAAATGTATTCCTTTTCATCCTTGATTGCAAGCTGGCTAGTTCTTGCCCAGATTTATCTGTCCTGAATAGAACCTCACTGAAAGCAGTAAGAAAGACCAGTGTTCTTAATTGTCTCAACCTTTTCCTTTGAGGTCTGCCTCCCAAGACATTACAGACAACAGTTCTGTAAATATTTTGCTGAAATATAACAATAGTCACCAGCTTTCCAGTCTGTAATATCTGTGTTCTTACCCTCTACCTTCCTACTGAGCTAGTTCTGCATATTATAGGTTTGTTATGGTAGCATCCCACTTCTAGTAACAAAATTTGTGTATTTGGAGTCCAGTTGTAGGGAACAAAATTCACTCTAGCTAGTTTACACACAAAGGTATTTCCATACAGAGAGCATTAAATGGCTTACAGAATCATTAGGAAAGCTGAAAATGTAGACTCTAGGTTAAGCTTTCAGGAATGATTTTGAGAGCCATGCCCCAGATCAGGTCACCAAAGATGCTCCTGGCTGTCATGAAGTGAACAGCTGAATTGGAAGCTGGCATGAAAACTGTTATCTATCTCTAGAACTGTGCTGCCACTGCCAAATGCGGAAATCCTCTACAGGAAAACTAGATACCCTCACGTTGTTGTTAACCACCAGAAGTAGCAGAACACATGACCTCTCCCTATTTCCATTTCCCATATCTTGCACAAGTATATGTAATTTACCTTAAATCTTAAACACTAACTTGGAAATGTAGTTTTTTAGTTTTCTGGCTTCTGTAGAACAGGGAGGTACACTGAAAGGTGGTAGTAATGGACTTTGCATGCCAGTCCACCTTATTCACCACACTTTGGGGAAGTCTCAGTTGTTCCACTTTGAGTTGTCTGATGAACCCTAAATTTCTAATCCTTGTTCTGGGCTAATAATACTTTTTATACCATCACAATTAAATTTTTTAAAGTTTGGACTTCCTAGAAGCAGGCTCTAGATGAACATACTTCTGCAAGCGCCTTATTAAGGAAGTACTCATAGGCGAGACCAGTAACAGAGTAAGGAAAGCAGGACTGGGAAGGGGAAGAAGCCAACTAAGGATGTCACCTTAGATAAAAGTCCCACAGAAAAAAAAAAAAAAGTCCCACAGAGAGTGGGCCTCATCTTGATCCAGCAGGAGGTCTGGGCTTCTTTCAACTAGAAGTAAGGAAGATGGGCTTTCATATTTCCATACTGCACTGTTTTTGGTTAACAGCTGCCTTGGGGCTTTTGGCTCTGCCTAGATGCGTAAAATATTTGAAATAGCCCAAAGGCAGTCTTCTGAAGAACTGCACGTGCTGGCAGTTGAAGACATAATAGTCTAGATGCGTGAGAAGTATAAACAGCGATCTGAGGGGGCTCTGATAGAGCATCACTATTAAGTTCATTCCATCTTATTATAGATTCTTCACATTGATGCTTTTCAATTTCTGGGTGAGAATATTAAAGAAAGGAGGGTTAGTGGGATGAGCTGCAGTTCTTTTTGTCCTTATTGCTACAAATAGCCTTGAGGCTATAACTGATATTATTATCTACTTCTACCATCCATTCTAGATTCACTGCATTTTCCACTAACACTTCTTCTGGTCTTAATGGTTTGCCTGGTGGTATGACTGAGATCTTCTTCTCTGAGGGGGCTGAGCCCCTGGTCACTGTGTACTTCTCAGGTTATGATTGCTATAATTGCCCATTCAGAGTTAAAACTGAGCATGAGAGCACTAAGGATTCCCTGGTGAATTTCCTTTATTCCAAGCATATTCTTCCTGCCCTCATTATATAGCAGCAACCCTGCCCCTTATAATAATCAAAGTCAGTTACAGTATGGTAACTCCTTTCTTTGCCTGTTGATCTGCCAGCATGAGAAGCCCCAAATGAGTAGGTAGCAGCCATAGCTTTAGATTAAATGGGACTCTTCCTGTCCCCCTGTTGAAAAAGTCCCCACTCTGGAAACCAGGACCTCTAGACCCACAGAATCTAAATTGAGGGGACAAGAAGCTCAAGAGTGATATTTAGTGGGGGCATTCCTACTTCTACTTCTTGGTTTGCAGACCCATGTATTCTCTATAAATGTAATGGCTTGTTGGTTTGTGCTATATATTGTGTCTTGAAGGGCACCCAGTTCCTAATGAGATCATCTGTAAGCTGCACCTTTAAAGGCTGTTGGCCATCAGATTTGAGGTAATATGGTATGTGGTAGGACCAATGGAGCCTTTGGTCATATGCCCTTATTGTACCTCCTTTTCTTTTGTATAAAGTGGGTTTCTCGTTCCAGGATGGTGTTATGTGAGATTTCATGTTAATAAATCATATACTCTTATGAGTCCTCAGATAGCAGTGCAGCCAAGGCACTGTGGGCAGGAAAGGCAAAAGCAAACCTAAAATATATGCCAATTCCAACCAGAATTAATTGCTACTCTTTCTGGGATGGAAGGTGTCTAATGTAATCAACTTATCACCAAATGACTGGTTGATTTCCTTAAAGGATAGTACTCAATCACGGGCTGGGGATCAGCCTCTGCTGCTGACCAGTTGGACATTCAGCAGCATCAGTAGCTAAACCAGCCTTATTGAAGGGGAGCCCCTATTGTAGGGTGCATTCAGAGCTTTTATCTCTGCCACCATGGCTGTTATTCATGGGCCCTTTTGTAGAAATACTTGGATGGCTGAGTACAGAAATTGAATGGCATCTCCTGGACAAGTTACCCTGCATGATTGTTTCTTAAGTGGAGACATTAAGAGACTTAATGTGTCTTTAGTGGAGTTCTCTGGTGAGCATTAACATGTGAAACAGATGTTCACCCTTTGTACATACTTCTTTTTTTTTTTTTTTTGCAGTACTCGGGCCCCTCACTGCTGTGGCCTCTCCCGCCACGGAGCAGAGGCTCCGGACGCAGAGGCCCAGTGGCCATGGCTCACGGGCCCAGCCGCTCCGTGGCATGTGGGGTCTTCCCGGACCAGGGCATGAACCCGTGTCCCCTGCATCGGCAGGCAGACTCTCAACCACTGCGCCACGAGGGAAGCCCTGTACATACTTCTATATGACTATCCATAAACCTCTTCCATAAATCATTTCTCCCTGATCTTCCAGTCTTATTCCTTCCAGGCCCCTGACTATCCATCCAAACCATTTGCCACCATCCAGGGGTCCATTGACCCACTTTTCTCTCCACACAAAGTGGTTAATGAGGTGCATTTCTCAAACTGCGCAGTGTAGGATTTTGTCTTACCTCCTGTGTTCTGGGGCAGTCCCTTAGTGGGGCTACAGTGCAGCAACAGTTCATTTTCAGCTTGTACCAATGTACGAAGATGATCCATCCATGAACCAGGCACAGGTTTTTTCCTCTTCTTCCAGCTGGTCACCAGAATGCTAATAGGGCTGTTCTCATTATCTATTCCTATTTGCTTGGATATACCACTCACATTTTATGATGGATTACTGCTGTAACTTCCTGATCTTACAGCTTTGTGGGTATGATAGCACCCAGCTCATGATGGCTTGCTCTGGTTGCATAGTCCCTTGATGACTCACAGTCTTTATGATTATTATTTACCCCATATCACTGTATCAGGTATCTAGTGTTGTATAACAAGATACTTAAAATAGTAACTATTATCGCTTACGGGTCAGTGGTCACTTGAGTGGTTCTGTTTATCTGGGTCTGGCTTGGCCAGTTGTGGCTGGATTCTCTCATTTTCTCATGCATCCATGGTCAGTTGGTAGGTTGGCTAAGGGTTGGCTGGTCCAAGGTGGCATTACTTGTATGACTGGCCATTGGCTGTCTAGTGCTTGGGGTGATGAGGGAGATTGGCCATGTTTTCTTTTGTCACCTGGCAGGTTACCCTGGAATTATTCACAAAGCAGTGGTAGGGTTCCAAGAGAATGAGTGGAAATTTGCAGGGTGCCTTTAGCCTTAGCATCAGGACTTATGTGCTGTTATGTCTGTCACATTCGTTTGGGAAAAGGAAATCACAAGGCCAGCCTCATTAAGGGTTGGGGAAATAGATTGCATTTCTTAATAGGGGACTTGGGTACAAGGAAGGGAATAATTTGGGACATTTTTTAAACAGCTTTATTGAGGTACAGTTTACACACCATAAAATTCACCTGTCTTAAATGTATAATTCTGTATTTTTGGTAAATTTATTGAGTTGTGCAACTATCAGCATAATCCAGTTTTAGAACATTTCTATAACCCTAACGATCCATTGTGCATTCTACCACATTTTTCAAATGCTGGAGAGATTGCATGAGCCATATTCTCTTCTACTTTATCCAGGTTGTTCACTACATATGAAAAATCTTGGTGGTGTAACACTATAGGATACCAAAAATTTTACCACCAGGAATGGAATTTCTGTTACCATTGCCAAACAATCGATCCAATTCCAGAATCCTGTCCTTAGACAGTATGCTTCCTAGACCCACTTCTAGCACTAACTGTTGTAGATCAAGTTCCCCAGAAACAAACCCTGAAATAGAGGGTAGTGTGCAAGTGATTTATTTAGGAATTATTCCCAGGGGATACCCAGGAAGGGAGTGGGGGAAGCAAGATATTGAAGTGCAAGAAACAAAGAATGTGTGTGATCTCAGACAGAAATCTGATCTCTGAGCAGAAAAATGCAGAGGTTAGGATTCATCCTAATCCCAGAGAGAAAAATCTGTTATATAAATTTCACCTTAAAACTGTTCTAATCCAAGGCAGGGGAGCTGAGCTTCTATACTTTAGCACCTGACCTTACTTGTGACTCTCTGAGAGTGCAGGCAAAGTCTCTGTAGTAGCTTGAGGGCAATCCTGTGAAGAAGAACCCTAGGTATAGGCTATCAAAAAATTTAAAAAAAAAACAACCCTAAATTGAAGAACTTGAAAAAGAATAGATATGCGTATATGTATAACTGAATCACTTTGCAGTACACCTGAAAGTAACGCACCATTGTTAATCAACTATACTCCAATATAAAAAAAAATTGAAAACAAACAAAAAAATACCTAAATTGGTGTGGACGAGAGGACACAAAAATGGGGCCAGAGGGAATCTGGGTGGAGCGTCTACATTGTCTGCTTACAGGCTTTATTCATGATGGTTCTCCTAAAATTAGCACTTTTAATCAAAGCAAGAGCATGTTTCTGAATGGACCCACTCTACTTAATATAGGTCCAGGTATTTGGGAATAATAGAGGGGGGAAAGGGGGCTTAAGAAATTTTAATTTTGTGTTCATGAACTTAAAATTGTTTAATCACTGTGAATTGAAATGTTGACATTTAGTAAATAGTATTTCAAATTACATAAACTATAAGAACATTTTGGATTTTGTTTTACTTTTCTTATATATATATATAAATGTATTTATTTAGTTTTGGCTGCGTTGGGTCTTCGTTGCTGCATGCAGGCTTTCTATAGTTGCGTTGAGCGGGGGCTACTCTTCCTTGCGTGCACGGGCTCTAGGCACGTGGGCTTCAGTAGTTGTGGCACACGGGCTTAGTTGCTCTGTGGCATGTGGGATCTTCCTGGACCAGGAATCGAACCCATGTGCCCTGTGTTGGCAGGCAGATTCCTAACCACTGTGCCACCAGGGAAGTCCTGTTTTACTTTTTAAACCTATTCAGTATCAAGCTTGAATAGTTTACTTTTTAAAAAATTTTATTTATTTAAAATTTTTTTTAATTTTAATTTTTTTAGCTTAGTTCTTGATTCTTTTGGTCTTAGTAGCTGAATCATTTCATCTGGCCTTGCTTTCGGCTAAGAAAACCTATATAATATTGCTGTCTCTGGTTTGACTTTTGTATAAAGAAAATACTCCTTCATTTTTGCCTAATTACCAGGGTTATGGATTAAATTGGCTTTTGATTAGGTAATGAAAGCTTATTTTTATTATCCTCATTTGCTTAAGGCTTTGACACCTTGTAACCTAACTTCCAGCAAATCAATGAATTTGGCAATTGAAATGTAGATTTTTAATGACAACTATTTAAAATTAAGAATTGCATTCTCATACATATATATATTTGAATTAAATTATTAACTGTAGGAACAACAAGGCTATGACAGATCCCTCAAGAAAGTATTTAACCAGCAGTAGAGAGAAGCAGCTGAGTTTGAAACAGTCAGAAGAGAATAGGACATCAGGTAAGTATTTGGTCTTTTTATAAGATACTCATTTATTGTATGATGGATTGTATTAGACTAGAAATAGAAACCTAAACTGGGGCATATTTCTCTACATTATTCAGGAATACTGTGTAATTCAGTACTAGTTATCAGGTACCAATTTGTATCTAGTACTTGGCTAAAATATTTTTTAAAATATTAGAACTATAAGAGAATTTTTATTTTGCTTGCAAGTAATTTAAGCTTTGCCTTTTCCCCTGTTTAACTACCTAGAATTAAATTATTTCATTGTCAAAGTACCTGAACCATGGAATGAATCCAAGGAGTTAAAGCGGTTGAAATTAAAGTTCATCAGTGTTGCTACTTATTAGAAGTTCCAGAAGATCTTGAAATTATTGCCTGAAGCAGTTGTTTAAGTTCATTTGTTCCTTGTTTTTACAAAAGCTAAAAGTTAGACTGTCCCTGAATTTTTATTAGTGTTTCCTATACTTAACATATCTCTCTGATCCTCTAAACTCCTTAAAAACTCAAGTATCTGGTATTGATTTGAATACTGTGTTCAACTTGAAATTAAATTGAAGCAAGCTAAAATACGGCATGATTTTGATAATTTAGGAGTTTACGAGAATTCATTTGATCAGGACTCTAGGAACGGTCTCCTTTTAGTGGTTCAGAGTTGTAACATTGGACTCCTACAGAAAGAAGTATCTCTAATATAATTCTTATCTCTGAAATAATAATACATTATGTAAAGTCCACTTATTGGTTTTAAGTTTTTGCAATCAACCTATAGTTAGAAAACAGAATACTTAAAGATGTAATGATCCTTAATACTGTTGAAGTTAAGGTACGTCTTACAAAAGTTGATGTAGAAGAGGAGAGAGAGAAGGAAGTAAACGGTCAAGTGATAAAAAGGTTCATGGAATAAAATGTAGAAAGTTTAAGTGTGTTAAAGTTGCAAAGTTAATCAGTAGAACTAAAATAACAGAATTGATGGGGAGTTCCCTGGCAGTCCAGTGGTTAGGACTCGGTGCTTTTACTGCTGTGGGCCCAGGTTCAATCCCTGGTCATGGAACTAAGATCCTGCAAGCCACGTGGCACGGCCAAAAAATAAATAAATAACACGACTGGTAATTGGTTGGAGAGAGGAGAACAAGAGTAGGGGTGATGTAAGTAAGAAATTATTTCTAATTTTTCAAAAAGGGAGTCAGCTGATATTGTTTAAAAATGAATAAATCAAGAAATTATAGAAACATTATTTAATGTTATGGAGGAAATCAGAAAAACTAAGTTTCAAAACATGGTCAGAAATTGGAAGCAAAATTTGTGGAGCTTTAGGGCTGGAGAGTATTCTTTTATGACCTGTTATAATGTTTTCCACAGTGTTTGATCTTTTAACATGTGTATATATGTATTATTTTGATGAAAAGAAGGGGAATAAAAGAATTTAAATATAAACAGGCCCAATGCATAATTTTATTATTAAATGAACTTGAATGGTTGATTTAGGAATTAAACGTTTCCTGTGTCTGTTCATTTTTTAGGGCTTTTACCTTTGCAGTCATCATCTTTTTATGGTAGCAGAGCTGCATCCAAGGACTACCCTCCTGGCAGCACTAACCTAGACAGGTATGCATTGGTTATATGCCTTGTGAAGAACTTGAAGAGCTTTCTTCTTCAGAATATTAAATGATGGGATGGGCTGTGCATTGTGCTGTAAATGAATACCCTAATTTAAAATAACAAAATTGATGAGAATTATAGATTCATGACATTTTAGTTAGAAACTACTCTAGAAATGTTTTAGTTCAAACTCTTATTTTTTATGTTTTTCAACACAAGAATAAACTGATGTGTGGGAAGATTTGTACTGAGGCCACAGGTTATGACTGGCAGTGTGATCAGATACTAGACCAGTGTATTTTCCATTGTTCCAAGTGATGAACATATGATCTGTCCTTTGGGGCATTTTAAAATTGCCTTTGTTGCCTGTGTATTTGTTAAGCTACCTACCAAAAGTTAAGGCATTTTCTTTAAAAAGCAAAAGTTTCACATTAGTAGGTATCTTTAACTGGAAAAGGCTAGTCAGAAATTTAATTGCTGATTCTAGAGATATAGATTAAATTTTTCGAGGTTTATTGGGTATGAATGTGTAAGGCAGCTGCTAAGCACTTGTCAAAGAGGTGTGATCATGGAATGCTGCTCAGAGGGGCAATGATAATGATAAAAAGTGAGGGTAATGGTGTATAATAGATACGATGTGTAATGACCTATTAAGTCATATTTTGTTTTTTACTAGAATTTAATTCAAAGTGATAAAGACATCTGGATTATTTGTATTAAATGATTAAGGCGAAATAAATAATTTGATATTGTATATTTAGGTATATTTAACCTTGGGTGGTATCTGTCAAGCACTTTATGACTGCAGTGGTAAATAAGTTTTTTGAATTTAAGGCAGAGGAAGCTTGACATTTCTGCTTATTAGAAGAATCTTAAAGGAAGCTAAGTTGAAAAAAAAAAGAACTAAATTTGGTTTTCAAGTAATTTATTAAATACAATACAAATTTCTTCTCAAAATAATAGAATGAGAATATTCATTGCACCTAGGAATGATTGAGGAAATAAAAATTTCTTTTAATGCAAAGCTGCACTCAAGGATAAGGTGAAAATTTCCAGATTGGTGAGCAAACTAATACTGAGTAAAGGCTGAAGCCATAAAGCACTTACAAAACACAGACTGGAGTCAAGTATTTAGGGCTGGGTCTTCAAAACCAGCATGAGATTGGGAACTGAACATGACCCCAGACTAGAATTTGATTTCTTATATGAAGCTACGTGAAGCTGGGTATCTAAAACTGTTCTCTGTGCTAGTAAACCAAGGCGCAACACTTCTGTGTAACTACCTGAGTTTGGAACCATAAATATGCTGCTTGCCTGATGCTCCCTAAACAGAGAGCAAACCCAAAACTGGGAATTGCAATGATTGGCATCTGCTGTAGTGTTACCTGCATAGGGGCAAGAATTCTGAACCCCTGATATAAAGTCCTATGCAGGTTAGAGGTCCAGACTGATACAGCTACTAAACACATCAAAAATGCATGATCATGGGATGTAGCACAGAGAGGAGATGGTAAATGTAAATGAAATTAAGAGAATTATGTTGGGCTCCTTGGTCTACCCTCCATGTCTTAATAGCATTTTGGAAAAAAAAGAAAAAGACTGGAGAATAAAGGCAAGGAATTTGTCAAAGAAAGAATGGGTGAAAATGATGGAAGTCCACATTGAAATGCCTCAACAAATGCCAAACAGCCAATATATTTTTTTAAAATCCACATTGTAGAAGATGATGGGTAAAGAAATTTTAAAAGCTAAGAGAAAGAAAAATATTGTCTATAAAAGGAAAACTGACATTAGCAACAATAGGAACAGAAGACACTGGAGTAATAATATCAAGGAATTCCATATCCAGCTAAATTTTAATTCAAGAATGCAGACAGGGGCTTCCCTGGTGGCGCAGTGGTTGAGAGCCCGCCTGCAGATGCAGGGGACATGGGTTCATGCCCCGGTCCGGGAAGATCCCACATGCCGCGGAGCGGTTGGGCCCGTGAGCCATGGCCGCTGAGCCTGTGCGTCCGGAGCCTGTGCTCCGCAGCGGGAGAGGCCACAGCAGTGAGAGGCCCGTGAACTGCAAAAAAAAAAAAGAATGCAGACAGAACTTCCCTGGTGGTCCAGTGGTTAAGACTCCATGCTTCCAACTACTGAAGCCCACATGCCTAGAGCCCATGCTCCACACAAGAGAAGAAGCCACCGCAATGAGAAGCTGGTGCACCACAACGAAGAGTAGCCCCCGCTCGCCACAACTAGAAAAAGCCTGCACGCAGCAACGAAGACTCAAGGCAGCCAAAAATAAAATAATTAAATTAATTAATTAAAAAAAGAAGGACTCCGTGCTTCCAATGCAGGGGGCACAGTTTCGATCACTGGTCAGGGAAGTTCCGCATGCTGCACTGTGCAGCCAAAAAAAAAGAAAAAAGAACGACATGTTTATTAAGTTCAAAAGATGAAAACAGGGCTTCCCTGGTGGCGCAGTGGTTAAGAGTCCGCCTGCCGATGCAAGGGACACGGGTTCGTGCCCTGATCCGGGAGGATCTCACATGCCGCGGAGCGGCTGGGCCCGTGAGCCATGGCTGCTGAGCCTGTGCATCTGGAGCCTGTGCTCCGCAAGGGGAAAGGCCACAACAGTGAGAGGCCCGTGTACCGCAAAAAAAAAAAAAAAATGAAAACAACTTCTAAAAAATTGCTGGTTTTAGATATACAAAGACAGGATTTATTTAGCAAGGAGAATACTGAACAAAAGGAGTAGAAGTAAGAAAAATCAGTGAGCAAAAAAAATGTTAAGCATATTTAAAAATTAAATACCTTTAAAATTTATTCTTTTGTATAAGTAATAAGGGCATATGGTAGAAACTTCAAAAGTTTCAGGGTGCGTACAGTGAAAAATAAATCTCTCCTAACTCCTGCTTGTTCATTTTCTTTCAAGAGGCAACTACTGTTACTAATATCCTTCCAGGCTTATTCTATGCATCTAAATACATTTTGATGGTTTTTATAAAATGATGATGATAGAATTAAAAACAAAAAATTAATAAAATATTATACAATAAGAAGAAATAAAGGAGTGGAGAAAAGTACAGGGAAATTAAAACATTTTAAGTTCATTTTTTGTTTGAGAGGAGGCCACAGTTAACATAGACATATTAAAAAGTTAAAGGTGACTTCCACTTCTGGCCAAGATGGAATAACAGGGACCAGATTACCCTCCTTCATGAAACAACTAAGAACCTGGGCAAACTGTATGAAACAATGGATCTTGAGACATCGGACATGAGTCAGTGAAGGACAGTGATCCCTGAGAGATGGGAAACAAATTAAGCTTATGACTGCCTCAGCTTGCTTCCTAGTCAAAGTTTCCAGGTTGCTACACAAGGAGGGGGAACCATGCAGAGCCAGCCCTGTGCTCTTCCTGAGTTGAAGAACTGGAGCTAGGAGTCCAGGGAGGCCAAGGGCAGCTAGAATTCACTGAGCAGAGTACCAGAGGGGAAAGCTGCACAGAGAAGGAACTGCAGAGATCTGCAGAGGGTCCCCTTGAGTATTCATTTTGAGTGCTGAGCAGCATATGCAGGTGAGGAAACTAGTCAAGGCCAGGGGAAGAACCACCCAAAAGGATGTAAGGGAATAATACTTGGAGTATACATAAAGCCAGGCATAGTTCCTGTTCCTAATAGCAGCAGTTTGAATGCCTAAGAAAGGTCTTACCTCATTAGTGAGGAAAAACTATCCCTAGACGAATTGCTGCTCTTTTCCCACATGACAAACCTTAAAAGCAAGATCGAAAAAGATCAAACTGTTTCCTGGTAACCTCAGCACATCCCAGAACAAAATTTGAGAATGTTTATAGAAATAAAAAATACACAGCACCCCACAAGATAAAATTCACAATGTCTGACATCCAAGAAAATATTACTAAGCTTACAAACAGGAAAATATAACTCATAAGAAGAGAAAAATTAATAAATACTCAGAAATGACACATATGATAGAATTAGTAGGCAAAGATTTTGAGTTATTAACCTAAATCAGTAATGACATTAAATATAAATACACTAAATATTTCAGTTAAAGAGAAAGACTGGATTTTAAAGGAAGAATAATAATCCATGTGCTGTTTAAAAGACTACTACAGTATAAAGATGGAGAAAGGTTGAAAGCAAAAGGATGAAAACAGATATACCTTTCATTGTCCAAACTACAATATGTAGGAGTACATAGTAAGAAATAAAACTGATAGAAAGCTAATGGTAACTTTTAGGGTAGAGGCATGGGGTTGTGACTGGGAAGGGGTACTTGGAGGTTTTTGACATTAATGGTTGTTTACATGTGTTTGCTTTATAAAAATATTGTTAAGCTCCACGCTTGATTTTTAATTAATAAACTTTTCTTTCTAGAGCAGTTTTAGGTTCACAGCAAAATTGAACAGAAAGTGCAAAGTGTACCTAATACCCCCCATCCTCCCTCACACATAAAACTTCCCTCAGTATCAACATCTTGTACCACAGTGTTACACATTTGATTTTTATATATTTTTCTGTATTCTATTTCACAATTTTTTTTTCTTGAGCAAAAAACCAGACACTGGCTAACAGATGGCCTAGGCAGACAATAAGTTGTTTGGGGGCACTTGGTTTTTCCTTATAAAAAAGTAAATCCTAATTCCTGCTTTACAAGATGCAAAAAGTAAATGTCCAAACAGCTTGAAGACCTGAGTAGGAGGGAAAACAAGATTTTAAACTTTTAAAAGAAAATATAGGAAAACATTTCTCTGACCTTACATTACAGAATGATTCCTTTTTTAAAAAAATTTATTCATTTATTTTTGGCTGCAATGGGTCTTTGTTGCTGTGTGCAGGCTTTCTCTAGTTGTGGCGAGTGGGGGCTACTCTTAGTTGCGGTGCAGGCTTCTCATTGCGATGGCTTCTCTTGTTGAGGAGCATGGGCTTTAGGCATGCGGGCTTCAGTAGTTGTGGCACGTGGGCTCAGTAGTTGTGGCTTGCAGGCTCAGTAGTTGTGGTGCACGGGCTTAGTTGCTCTGCGGCCTGTGGGATCTTCACAGACCAGGGCTTGAACCCATGTCCCCTGCATTGGAAGGCAGATTCTTATCCACTGCACCACCAGGGACGTCCCTAGCGAGTGATTCTTAAGACACAGAAATTGAAACCATAAAGAAAAGATTGATATGTTCAACTTTGGTAGTAATCAGGAAAATATAAAACAAAATAACAATGAGATCATGTTTCACTCATTAGAGTGATAATAATGTAATGGAGACCATGTAAAGAAAGGGAAATTCACTACTGATGGAAATATAAATTAGTACAGCCTTTTTGGAAAACAGTCACTATCTAGGAAAACTTTAAATGAAAATACTCCTACCATTTTCACTGCTAAGCATATAAATTAGAGTAAGTTCTCAAGGAGATTGGGTAAGAATATTTGTTGTCTAACTGGAAAAAGTTCACTGCCTAAATGTTTTCAAGACTAGGTAAACTAATGTATGATAGTCATTAAGTGGATAAAAGTGAATAAAGAAGTAAAACTTATGGCTTTTCTCAAGCCATTAACTTGGATTATTTTGATTATAGGTTATGTAGGTACAGTAGGGAGCCTTCAGCTCCCTATCAACAGATTTGCTGATTTACATTTGTGAAATTTTCTCCCAGGTGATCATTATTACTGATATTTCCTCAAATTTAGGATTTTTTTCCCCTAGACCTTGACTTCTCTGAATCTACTAGGGGAAAAAAGTAACATTCAAAATTGTTATGCTTCTTCTTTTTTTCTTTTTTATAGGACTAATATTTCAAGCCAAACTCCCTCTGCCAAAAGAAGTTTGGGATTTCTTCCTCAGCCAGCTCCTCTTTCTGTTAAAAAACTGAGGTGTAACCAGGATTACACTGGCTGGAACAAACCAAGAGTGCCCCTTTCCTCTCACCAGCAGCAGCAACTGCAGGGGTAGGTAAATTCTTCTATTTTGCTTTCTTTTTATAAAGTGATTCAACTGAAGTATGTTTTACTTGGTATAAAAAAATGATTAAAGGAGTCATATTAATTTAGTTCTCAAATATTTGCTCACTTATTATAAAGATTTATCACATCCATAAAATTCAGTCCATTATGTGGCCTCTAATTTTCAAACTTTGAAAAAATATATATGCATATATATATAAACATTTGTCATAAAGCAGAAAGTGCATATTCTTAAGTCCCATACACGTCATCTCCTGAGATACTTCAACATTAATTTTATTTATATCCTTCCCAGCCCCTTCATGCTTATATTCTTATTAAACACCCAAAAATGAGACCATGGTATAATAACTATAATAATAATAGCAGCTTTATCTAAAGTGTTTGTTATGTGCCAGAGACTGTGCTAAGCATTTAAATGAATTTTTTTCTTTAAATCATCGCAGTAGATCTCTGAGCTAGACGTATTAAAAAATCTGTTTTTATAGATGACGTAACTAAGCCTTAGAGAAGTTAATTAACTTACTTGAGGTGTTGTAGTACAGCAGTAGTAAATCTAGGCAGTTGGACTGCACTTGTATTTTTTTCCTTACAATTTTATTGAGATATAATTGATGTACAGCACTGTGTAAGTTTAAATTGTACAGCATAATGATTTGACTTACATACATCATGAAATGATTACCACAATAAGTTTAGTGAATATCCATCATCTTATATAGATATAAAACAAAAGAAAAAAAATATTTTTTTAATTGAAGTGTAGTTGATTTACAATGTTGTGTTAATTTCTGCTATACAGCAAACTGATTCAGTTATACATATATATACATTGTTTTTTTAATATCTTTTCCATGATGGTTTATCATAGGCTATTTTTTTTTAATTTACTTAATTTATTTATTTTTGGCTGTGTTGGGTCTTCGTTGCTGCACGTGGGCTTTCTCTAGTTGTAAGCGGGGGGCTACTCTTCGTTGAGGTGCGCAGGCTTCTCATTGCAGTGGCTTTTCTTGATGTGGAGCATGGGCTCTAGGCGTGCGGGCTTCAGTAGTTGTGGCACACGGGTTCAGTAGTTGTGGCTTGCAGGCTCTAGAGCGCAGGCTCAGTAGTTGTGGCGCACGGGCTTAGTTGCTCCATGGCATGTGGGATCTTGCCAGACCAGGGCTCGAACCCATGTCCCCTGCATTGGCAGGTGGATTCTTAATCACTGTGCCACCAGGGAAGCCCTATCATACTATCATAGGCTCTTGAATATAGTTATCTGTGCTATACAGTAGGACCTTGTTGTTTATCCATTCTATATATAATAGCTTACATCTGCTAACCCCAATCTCCCACTCTATCCCTCCCCCAACCAATTCCTCATATAAGTGATATCATATGGTATTTGTCTTTCTCTTTCTGACTTACTTCAGTTAGTATGGTAATACCTAGTTGCATCCATGTTGCTGCATATGGCATTATTTCATTCTTTTTTATGGCCAAGTAATATTCCATTGTGTATACATACCACATCTTCTTTATCCATTTATCTGTCGATGGACATTTTAGTTTGTTTCCATGTCTTGCCTGTTGTGAATAGTTGCTGCTATGAACATAGGGGTTTATGTATCTTTTTGAATTATAGTTTTGTCTGGATATATGCCCAGGATTGGGATTGCTGGATCATATGGTAATTCTATTTTTAGTTTTCTGAGGAACCTCCATGCTGTTTTTCACAGTGGCTGCACCAATTTACATTCCCACCAACAGTGTAGGAGAGTTCCCTAGAAAAAATATTTTTTCCTTTCTCAAGAATCCTTGAGAACTCTTAGGATTTACTCTCTTAACAACTCTCCTATATAACATATAGCAGTGTTAATTATATTAATCATGTTGTACATTATATTCCTATAATTATTTATCTGATAACTGGAAGTTTGTACCTTTTCACCACATTCATCCAGTTCCCCCTTCCCCTACTCCCCACATCCAGTAACCACAAATCTGATCTTTTCTGTGAGTTTGTTTGTTTATTTATTTGTTTTTGAACTATAAGTGATCTACAACACTATGTTAGTACTGGTGCACAACATAGTGATTCAATATTTCTGTACATTTCAAAATGATCACCATGTTCACTTGCATTCTTAATCACTATGCTATATTACTTCTCTGTTCCCTGATTTCTTTCTACCCCACATTAATTATGGGCATCCTCTTATGCTAGTACATAACCTTTAACCATGTTAGTGTGCATTTAGATTCCCCTTTTTTCCAATTATAATCCAGGCTAAAACGAACATTTATATACACATGTGTTTTTAATATTTGTTAGAACTTTTCTATAGGAAAAATTCTTGGAAATAGAATTGTAAAGACTAAGAGAGGCACTTTGAAATTTTTGATTGCTCTTACCACATTGCTTTCCCAAAACCTACCAGCTTTTTTGTTTTTAATCTCACTCAGATTACTGTTTTTCCCCAGCTTTCGGATTACCTTTTTACTTGAGTGACTGGTGTCTGCCAGTTTGGTTTATCCATAGTAGTTTATTTGCCTCATATTTTAGCAGAAAAAAACATAAAACTTGTAGTGAAAACATTTCACTTTCTTCTCTACTTAACTGTTCTTCTCTGAGCCTCTTCTTTTTTGCCTTGTCTTCTAAAATGTTTACCTTCCAGTTTAATTCTTAATTTCCTTTCTTCTTCACTCTAATTGTTCTGCCTCAAATTATTATCTTGCTGCTTCCTTACCAGACAACGTTTTTATATTAGTCTGTCCTATTTTGTGACCATTTTTCATCCATATCTTATTTCTATCTACCTTGATCTTACTTGGCCCATCTTCTTAGTGCCTCCTCCTGTGTATTTTATAGTGTATTTTTGGTCTCTGTCATTCATATCCTTCTGAGTCCTTTGATATCCTTGAGTTACCCTTGGTGCTCCAGGCTCCCTCTCTACCTCCAGTGTTTCTTTAATTTCTGTATACTACCTGTACCCAACTTTCCTTTTTTCAGACTCCTTGCAGGAATTTGAGTGCAGTATTTCAAGTAAGCTAAATACCCAGGACTAAGGACTCCTTAAAAAACAAACAAATAAACAAAAATACCGAGTAGAAAACTGCCAAGTCTAGAGGATAATGGAGGCTACCTAATTCCAGTATTCCTCACAAATCCCCCACAAAACATAAAAAGTATGAGGAGTTCAAAGAAAAACACATATAACCTTTAGCATTCTAGGAGACAAAGAATACCATCACCTTTAAACTGCTTTCTAGGTAGAGAAGCAAAGCAGATTCTAGCAGTGTTCCTGTTTCCCACCACTTTAAGCCTGTGGGTGCTGAGAGTCAGGGACAAGAGGCTTAAGAGATTTCATGAAAAAAGAATATATAGGAGTAAAAGACTTAGATGAAGCACAGAAAAAAATCACTCTCAGAAAGAGAAATTCAAATACTAAGTTTCTAGATATTGAATATAGGTCTGGATCTTGGTTGTTTGCAGCACTGGTTACAGGGAAGGGGCTATTTACTGGTTACAGGGAAGAGTACTATTTAAAATGGACAGACTAGATAGTAAAAAAAAAAAAAAGCTTAAAAAACAAGGGTTATGAGCACTATAAAAAAGTACAAATACAGATATAACCACTTAAAAAAAAGCCTTTCTTAAAACCAAAAGAAATATTTCTAAAACACACCAAATAGATAAGTAAAATTATAACAACATGACAGAGTTGAGTCCAAATGTAAGAATTATTCCAGATTGAAGAAAACTAAAGAGACATGAAAACTAAATGCATTATGTTATCCTGGACTGAATCTTGTGCTTAGGGAGAAAAAAATGCTGTGAAGAAACATGGGGTCAATTGACAAAATTGGATTAAAGAAGGTATATTAGATAAGAGTATTATGTTAGCATTAAATTTTATAATGCTTGTAACTGTACTCTGGTTATATAAGAGAATGTTCTCGTTCTTTTGAAATAAACCCTGAAGTGTTTAGAACTAACTGGGTATGATCTATGCAGCCTGTTCTCAGATGGTTCAGGAAAAATGTATAGAGAGAGGTGTTAAATGATAAAGCACAGAGTACAAAAGGGTTAACAATTGGTGAATCTAGGTAAAGAATATTATTCTGTGCAACTTTTCTGAAAGTTTGAGAATATTTCCAAACAAAAGTTTTTTTTAAATATGTACTTTGGAATAATGTTTGGCGGTACTCATTAAGCATATATATATTCTGGGTAAGTCCCCAGTCCTTTTTGGCATTCATTTGAAAATGTATAATTTTCCTTGAGATGAAACTAAGTTATATTAATGTTATACTGCATCAGTATCAACTGGGATCCTGTTAGAAGTGCACATTTTTTGCACCTTCCCTGTCCAGACCTACAGAATCAGAAACTCTGGAGTTGGGGCCCAGCAATATGTATTTTAACAAACCCTCCAGGTGATTCTGATGCATGCTATAGTGGAGAACCCCTGCTCAGATGAACATACTTCAGGAACTACTGTTGTCTTCAAAAGTACTATTTCCTTCATTTTCAGCTTCTCCAATTTGGGAAATACCTGCTATATGAATGCTATTTTACAGTCTCTGTTTTCACTCCAGTCATTTGCAAATGACTTGCTCAAGCAAGGTATCCCATGGAAGAAAATTCCACTCAACGCACTCATCAGGTAACTGTTATGTACTTACTGAGTAACCTTTTTACCTTATTTATTATAGAATAATGGAGTATTAGACACTTAAAATTTTATGTGCCATTGTTAGCAGTCCTTAAAATATAATACCATCCAGTGTTTTGTAAAACCTGCTAAACTTGTCTCTTTTACCAGGCGCTTTGCACACTTGCTTGTTAAAAAAGATATCTGTAATTCAGAGACGAAAAAAGATTTACTCAAGAAGGTTAAAAATGCCATTTCAGCTACAGCAGAGAGATTCTCTGGTTATATGCAGAATGTGAGTACTAATTGTTTTTATTTTTTTCTATTTCTTTTTTTTCTTGATTTTTATTTATTTTTTTATACAGCAGGTTCTTACTAGTCATCCATTTTATATACATCAGTGTATACATGTCAATCCCAATCTCCCATTTCATCGCACCACCACCCCCTGCCACTTTCCCTGCTTGGTGTCCATATGTTTGTTCTCTACATCTGTGTCTCAATTTCTGCCCTGTAAACTGGTTCATTTGTACCATTTTTCTAGGTTCCACATATATGCGTTAATATATGATATTTGTTTTTCTCTTTTGGACTTCACTCTGTATGACAGTCTGTAGGTCCATCCACATCTCTACAAATGACCCAATTTCATTCCTTTTTATGGCTGAGTAATATTCCATTGTATATATGTACCACATCTTCTTTATTCATTTGTCTGTCGAAGGGCATTTAGGTTGCTTCCATGACCTGGCTATTGTAAATAGTGCTGCAATGAACATTGGGGTGCTTGTGTCTTTTTCAATTATGGTTTTCTCTGGGTATATGCCCAGTGGTGGGATTGCTGGGTCGTATGGTAATTCTATTTTTAGTTTTTTAAGGAACGTCCATACTGTTCTCCATAGTGGCTGTATCAATTTACATTCCCACCAACAGTGCAAGAGGGTTGCCTTTTCTTCACACCCTCTCCAGCATTTATTGTTTGTAGATTTTCTGATGCTGCCCATTCTAACTAGTCTCTCCATCTGTTGGTATCAACTTTAATTTCTTTCATCAGTGTCTTACAGTTTTCTACATAAAGGTCTTTTGTCTCCCTAGGTAGGTTTATTCCTAGGTTTTGTTTTGTTTTTTAATTTATTTATTTAATTTATTTATTTTTGGCTATGTTGGGTCTTTGTTGCAGTGTGCAGGCTTCTTATTGTGGTGGCTTCTCTCGTTGTGGAGCACGGGCTCTAGGAGTGCGGGCTTCAGTAGTTGCAGCATGCGGTCTCAGTAGTTGTGGCTCACAGGCTCTAGAGCACATGCTCAGTAGTTGTGGCGCATGGGCTTAGTTGCTCTGCCGCATGTGGGATCTTCCCGGACCAGGGCTCGAACCCGTGTCCCCTGCATTGGCTGGCAGATTCTCAACCACTGCGCCACCAGGGAAGCCCTATTCTTAGGTATTTTATACTTTTTATTGCAGTGGTAAATGGGAGTGTTTCCTTAATTTCTCTTTCAGATTTTTCATCATTAGTGTATAGGAATGCAGGAGATTTCTGTGCATTAAGTTTGTATCCTGCAACTTTCCCAAATTCACTGATAAGCTCTAGTAGTTTTCTGGTGGCATCTTTAGGATTCCCTATGTCTAGTATCATGTCATCTGCAAAGAGTGACCGTTTTACTTCTCCTTTTCCAATTTGTATTCCTTTTATTTCTTTTTCTTCTCTGATTGCCGTGGCTAGGACTTCCAAAACTATGTTGAATAATAGTGGCGAGAGTGGATATCCTTGTGTTGTTCCTGATCTTAGAGGAAACGCTTTCAGTTTTTCACCATTGAGAATGATATTTGCTGCGGGTTTGTCATAATTTGGCCTTTATTATGTTGAGGTAGGTTCCCTCTATGCCCACTTTCTGGAGAGTTTTTATCATAAATGGGTGTT
>NW_020175039.1:5829916-5880818 GCF_003031525.2 Neophocaena asiaeorientalis asiaeorientalis
ACCATTTTCTTAATTGTTTTGGGTTTGTTTTTGTAGGTCCTTTTCTTCTCTTGTATTTCCCACTTAGAGAAGTTCCTTTAGCATTTGTTGTAGAGCTGGTTTGGTGGTGCTGAATTCTCTTAGCATTTGCTTTTGCTTGTCTGTAAAGCTTTTGATTTCTCCATCAAATCTGAATGAGATCCTGGCTGGGTAGAGTAATCTTGGTTATAGGTTCTTTCGTTTCATCACTTTAAGTATATCATGCCACTCCCTTCTGGCTTGTAGAGTTTCTGCTGAGAAATCAGCTGTTAACCTTATGGGAGTTCCCTTGTATGTTATTTGTCATTTTTCCCTTGGTGCTCTCAGAAATTTTTCTTTGTCTTAAATTTTTGCCAGCTTGATTACTATGTGTCTCAGTGTGTTTCTCCTTGGGTTTATCCTGTATGGGACTGTCTACACTTCCTGGACTTAGGTGGCTATTTCCTTTCCCATGTTAGGGAAGTTTTTGACCATAATCGCTTCAAATATTTTCTCACATCCTTTCTCTATCTCTTCTCCTTCTTGGACCCCTATAATGTGAATGTTGTTGTGTTTAATGTTGTCCCAGAGGTCTCTTAGGCTGTCTTCATTTCTTTTCATTCTTTTTTCTTTATTCTGTTCCGCAGCAGTGAATTCCACCATTCTGTCTTCCAGGGCACTTATCCGTTCTTCTGCCTCAGTTATTCTGCTATTGATTCCTTCTAGTGTAGTTTTCATTTCAGTTATTGTATTGTTCATCTCTGTTTGTTTGTTCTTTAATTCTTCTAGGTCTTTGTTAAACATTTCTTGCATCTTCTCGATCTTTGCCTCCATTCTTTTTCCAAGGTCCTGGATCATCTTCACTATCATTATTCTGAATTCTTTTTCTGGAAGGTTGCCTATCTCCACTTCATTTAGTTGTTTTTCTGGGGTTTTATCTTGTTCCTTCATCTGGTACATAGCCCTCTGCCTTTTCATCTTGTCTATCTTTCTGTGAATGTGGTTTTTGTTCCACAGGCTGCAGGATTGTAGTTCTTCTTGCTTCTGCTGTCTGTTCTCTGGTGGATGAAGCTATCTAAGAGGCTGGTCTAATTGTTTTTAAACACCTTAGAGATAGGGAAAATTGAAATGATTTTAGTGTGTTACCCAATTTTATTTTAAAATGAGATTTGTGTATGTGTGTTCATCACAGGTTGGAAAACCTGAGGACTTCTGGTAAGGTTCAGTATGACTCTTCTGTGTATTTTATCATATATTAATAATATAGATGTGGTTTGCCAGTGTAGGACCTTGGACTATTTTAGCTACAAAGGCTATTTTAGAAAAATCACTCTATTTTAAAAAAATGAAGGAGTGATTCATTTATTAGTTATGCTAATCTAACTTAGGAATATAAAATATGTCGTTTGTCGTTTTGTTTTGTTTCCACAAAATATGTACCGCAAAATCATTAGAGTAAATCTGGCCTTTTTCCACACGTGTTTTTGACTTGCAAGTGCTTTACTCGCGTAGATCACAGTGTTAATAAGCTGTTGTTGTGGCAAGAAATGTTTTGACCTTATTAAGGATATTATGCCTTCTTAGGACGCTCATGAATTTTTAAGTCAGTGCTTAGACCAGCTGAAAGAGGATATGGAAAAATTAAATAAAACCTGGAAGACTGAACCTGTTCCTGGAGAAGAAAATTCACCAGATATTTCAGCTACTAGAGTATACACTTGCCCTGTTATTAGTAATTTGGAGTTTGAAGTTCAGCACTCCATCATCTGTAAAGCGTAAGTAGGCTCTAAGAGAACTCTTTTCCCTTTTAATTCTTTACAGCAAGTGACTACAACTCTTCTAGGTTTTAATTCTTATCTTCATTCCTGTGTCATGGGGATACATGAGTATAAATATCTTTGTTCAGTGTCTTTATCATCTATAAGAATGCTTGGTGGGGTGAGAACTAAAGTGAACTTAGTTTGTCAAATGCTTTAGTGCTGACTAAATGGTTAATTTTGCTCTGCCTTTTGAGTGTGTGTTACTGTGTGTGTGGTTTTTTTCCTTTTAATCACTGTGTGGAAAATCAAGCTCTTCGAGAATACTTGTTCATCTTTTTTTTATTATTATTAATTTATTTATTTATTTTTGGTTGAGTTGGATCTTTGTTGCTGCTCGCGGGCTTTCTCTAGTTGCGGCGAGCAGGGACTGCTCTTCATCGTGGTGCACAGGTTTCTCACTGCGGTGGCTTCTGTTGTTGCGGAGCACGGGCTCTAGGCGTGCGGAATTCAGTAGTTGTGTCTCGCAGGCTCTAGAGCTCAGGCTCAGTAGTTGTGGCGCATGGGCTTAGTTGCTCTGCAGTGTGTGGGATCTTCCCAGGTCAGGGCTCGAACCCATGTCCCCAGGATTGGCAGGCAAATTCTTAACTACTGCACCACCAGGGAAGCCCTCGTCTTTTTTCCCCTGAAAAGACTCCCTCCTATTAGTTGCTTATTTTGTTGAACCAAATTGTTTTTATAAAAAATGGGTTGGTTTTTTTTTTTTACAAGATACATTAAAATGTGGATTATTTTTAATTTTTGCAGTGCTTTTTAACCATGTTTACATTAACTATTGAGATTTAACTTCTACATTTAGTTAATTTCCATACTCATTATCAGAACTCTCTACCAGGTACTTGACATTAAAAAGTTCTATTTTGATTAATCTTCCATTTATCAGTAGTACATCTCTGAATACATTTTTTTTCAGAGAGTGGAATTCTTCAGAGTCCACATATAAATGAGAATTAATTCTGTGGCTTTCACACATGACTTAATACAGAATTATTAAGTGAGACACAGCCTTCCCCCTCAACATACTACATATACTGTCCCATCATATCCTGTTACTCTGACACTTAGAAGAAGTCTGATTTTGTTGATAATCTTTTCCTTCCTGAAAATCTGTGATATTCTTAATTTTTGAAATTCAGAGTTTCACTAATTTATATCTAGGTATTGACCCTTTTTCATGCATTTTGCATTTAACATGATGGGGCTTTTTCATCTGAAGATTTGGGATTTTTTTCAGCTCAGAAAAACTATTCTCTACACACTGCTTCTCTTCCATTTATTCTGGAATTTTCTTTAGGAAATTTAGCCATATGATGGCTCTTCATTCTCTGTCTTTCATATTTATTTATTTTTCTTTTTTCTTTAATTTTTATTTATTTTTTGGCTGCATTGGGTCTTCATTGCTGTGCGCGGGCTTTCTCTAGTTGCAGTGAGCAGGAGCTACTCTTCCTTGCACTGTGCGGGCTTCTCATTGCAGTGGCTTCTCTTGTTGCAGAGCTTGGGCTCTAGGTGCACCAGCTTCAGTAGTTGTGGCACATGGGCTCAGTAGTTGTGGCTCGTGGGCTCTAGAGCACAGGCTGAGTAGTTGTGGCACACAGACTTAGTTGCCCCTGGCATGTGGGATCTTCCCGGACCAGGGATCGAACCCATGTCACCTGCACGGCAGGCAGATTCTTAACCACTGCACCACCAGGGAAGTCCCCTTTATTTATTTTTCTTAGGCTGCTCAAAATGATAGTGTTCACTGAGGTCTCTTCCAGCTATGACACTAGTATTTTTTACTAGAATTTTGAACATTCACATGGACACTACAAGACAGTAGTTTTGCATCATTAATCTGTGACATTTTTTATCTTCATGGTTTCTTCAGTGTTTTTTATTCCCCCTAGTGGATAAATTTTTTTTTTTTTTTTTTGCGGTACGCGGGCCTCTCATTCACATGGACACTACAAGACAGTAGTTTTGCATCATTAATCTGTGACATTTTTTATCTTCATGGTTTCTTCAGTGTTTTTTATTCCCCCTAGTGGATAAATTTTTTTTTTTTTTTTTGCGGTACGCGGGCCTCTCACTGTTGTGGCCTCTCCCGTTGCGGAGCACAGGCTCCAGACGTGCAGGCTCAGCGGCCATGGCGCTCACGGGCCCAGCCGCTCCGCGGCATGTGGGATCTTCCCGGACCGCAGCACGAACCCGTATCCCCTGCATCGGCAGGTGGACTCTCAACCACTGCGCCACCAGGGAAGCCCGATAAATTATTTTTTAAAGAAAAGGTCTGGGTCTTAGTAATACAGTTCATCGTCTTGCAAAAGCTAGAGAGCCCACAGTATGATAGCCATCCCTCCGTTTCTTCTAATGCACTTTCCAAACAAAATTTGTTCAAGTCAGAGAGAGAAGCAGTTTGTCACTGTTAATATTTCATTTAACTGTGGGGTGTCAACCAAGTTTTTTTTGATAGGAAAATTTCTGTTGCCTGTGGTAGAAATGGCCACAGGCATCACAGGAAGAAAGAAAGCTATGTCAAAGTGATGCCTGCTTCACTGGGCCAACAGCATCAGTCAGCCATTCCAGTTATGCAGCACCCAAATATTGGGTGTGCAGTTGAGGTGTGTGTACCAGTGCATGAAGTGACCTGGCTCACAGTGTGTAAGCATGAAGCTGAATGCCAGGCATCCAGACTGAACAGTGACCCAAGAGTTGGCAAGTCCAGGAGGTAACAAGGTTCTCTGGGGCTGCAGCAGCAGTACAACTACCTCCTCAAAGGCCTTGCCTTAGTTTCTTTATTAGTCATTTTCTTTAAGACAACTCTTTAAAGATAAAATAGTTTCTGGCTGAAGGAAGATTCTATACACCTTATCCCTGAATTGTAATTTTCCATGTTTAGCCTCTGTCCCATCTGGCTGTAAGTTAGTTTGACCTGTTTGCCAAATGTACTTAATTTTTTTAAACTGTTATAGTTTAGATTGACTGGTTTTCGGTGGTTATAAGCCATTTCAATATATTAGTAATATATTCTTGAATATGAAGAATTTGTATGAATTCTCCATTTAAAGAACTTAAAACATCTAAAACTAAGTACTTAATAATCCCCCATAAAACCTCCTTCTGCAGTCTTCCCTATCTCAGTAATGACAGTTCAGTACTTAGAGTTTATCAGTACAACAGTGTGGTGTATTTCTTAAGTTTTCTTTTCTTTCTCTTGCACCCCTGCATCCCATATGTCAGCAAATCCTTTGAGCTTTTCCTTAAAAATACAACCAGAATCTGACCTCTTTTTACTACCTCCACTGACACCGCTGTGGTCCAAACCACCATCATCTCTTGACTGGATTGTTGCAATACCTTCTGACTGATCACTGTGTTTCTGCCCTTGTCTCTCTGTAGTCTATTTTAAACACATTAGCCAAAGTGATCCATTTAAAATGGACATTAGTTCATGTCGGTCCTCTGCTCATAACCCTTAAAATAAAAGCTGAAATTCTTGCTATGATCTACAAAACTCCGTAAGATTTGCCTTTCAGCAACCCCTCTCTCCCAGTTAACTCTCTTACTTCATCTCTTATCACTGTTTCCCCTTGCTCATTCTGTTCGAACCAAACTAGCTTTCTTGCTTTATTTGTTTGTTTTTTATTTATTTGTTTTTTGTTTATTTATTTATTTATGGCTGCATTGGGTCTTCGTGGCTGCGCATGGGCTTTCTCTAGTTGTGGTGAGTGGGGGCTACACTTCATTGTGGTGTGTGGGCTTCTCATTGTGGTGGCTTCTTGTTGTGGAGTACAGGCTCTAGGCACACGGGCTTCAGTAGTTGTGGCTCGTGGGCTCTAGAGCGCAGCCTCAGTAGTTGTGGCACACGGGCTTAGTTGCTTCATGGCATGTGGGATCTTCCCAGACCAGGGGTTGAACCCGTGTCCCCTGCATTGGCAGACAGATTCTTTTTTTTTTTCTTTTTTAAATTAACTTTTATTAGAGTATAGTTGATATACAGTGTTTTGTTAGTTTCTGCCATACAGCAAAGTGTATCAGTTATACATATACACACATCCACTCTCTTTTGATTCTATTCCCATATAGGTCATTACAGAGTATTGAGTAGAGTTCCCTGTGCTATATAGTAGGTTCTTACTAGTTATCTGTTTTATATAGTAGTGTGTATATGTAAATCCCAATCTCCCAACTTATCCCCCCCGACTTTTCCCCATTGGTTACCATAAGTTTGTTTTCTGCATATGTGACTCTATTTCTGTTTTGTAAATAGCTTCATTTGTACCATATTTTTCAGATTCCACATATAAGCAATATCATATGATATTTGTCTTTTTCTGTCTGACTTATTTCACTCAATATGACAGTCTCTAGGTGCATCCATGTTGCTGCAAATGGCATTATTTCATTCTTTTTTATGGCTGAGTAATATTCCATTGTATATATGTGCCACATCTTCTTTATCTGTTCTTCTGTCGATGGACATTTAGGTTCCCTCCATGTCCTGGCTATTGTAAATAGTGCTGGCAGACAGATTCTTAACAACTGTGCCACCAGGGAAGTCCTTCTTGCTTTTTAAAAAAAATGCCAGGGCTTCCCTGGTGGCACAGTGGTTAAGAGTCCGCCTGCCGATGCAGGGGATGCAGGTTCGTACCCCGATCCAGGAAGATGCCACATGCCGCGGAGCGGCTGGGCCCGTGAGCCATGGCCGCTGAGCCTGCACGTCCGGAGCCTGTGCTCCACAATGGGAGAGGCCACAACAGTGAGAGGCCCGCGTACAGCAAATAAATAAATAAATAAATAAATAAAATTTTAAAATGCCAGGATCCTGGTACCTCACGGCCTTTTCACTTACTGTTTCTCTTTCCCCATATTATCACATAGCTAGTGCCCTCCCTTCTCCATATCTTTATGTAAAAATCACTTGCTCAGTGAGGCATTTTCTTGCTACCATATCTAAAATTCCAGCCATCTACTCTCATCTTTTGCTTCCCTCTTCTATACTTTCTTTTTCTTCTTTAACACTTACCTAGCATACTATATATTTTACTTATGTATGTATTTTTATTGTATCTCTTCTCCAGTATAATGAAAGCTTCATGAGGGGACATATTTTTGTCTTGGTTTGTTCTCTGCTACAACCCCAGTGCCGAGAACAGTTTCAGCATATAGGAGACATATTCAGTGATGCATAACAAATTGTCCCAAACTTAGCAGCTTAAAACAACATCCACTTAACTCAGTTCTGTAGGTCAGAAGTCTAGGCAGGGTATGGCTGAGTTCTTTGCTCAGGTATCAGAAAGCTGAAATCAAGGTGTTGGCTGGAGTCAGTCCCCTTCTAAGCTCATTAAGGTTGTGAGCAGAATTTAGTTTCTTTCAGTTGTAGTACTAAGGTCCCCATTTTTTTGTTAGCTGTTGGCTGGGGCAACTCATTTCCTAAAGGTTGCCTATTGTTTCTTGCCTTGTGGCCTCTATAGGAAGTTCACAACAGTGCTATTTGCTTTCTTTAGGCCAGCAGTGCATGTCTCTGACTTCTAATCTGTGACTTCCTCTGTTTGAGACCTCTAGACCCAGATTTAAAGAGTTCATGTAATAAGGCCTCAACCATTCAGATAATCTCCTTTTTGATGAACTCTACAGTTAAGATTAGTAACATTAATTATATCTACAAAATCCCTTTTGCCATGTAAAGTAACATCATCATGGGAGTGATAGCTCATCATAATCACAGTCCTCCCACACTCAAAGGGGATAGAATTATACAAGGAAGGGCAAGGGTCATCTTAGAATTCTGCCTAGGAGAGAGGCACTCAATAAATGTTTATTTAATGAAGAACAGATGTATTCTTACAGTCCCTAGTGTTCAACTGTTGCAATAGAGAACTGGGGCAGGAAAATGAATATTACTAAAAATGCTGATAATGCAGACAAAATGAAAAACAGTCAACTAAAACTAAGTAAAAGAAATAAGTTGGCTTCCAGGTAAATTGAATATGATGTTTTGATCTCTGAGCCCATTTTCTGAAATTCTATAAAATGTATCCAGTGACCAAACAATTCTGCTACCAAACAGAGCTGCCTACACATGTTTACTGAGAACACATAGTATTTTCAATTTGACACATTGTTCATTTAGTCAAAAACTGGAAATAGTCCAGATGTCCATCAATATGGAAAAATTGTGGCATGCTCATACAGCTTAATACTAGGCAACAATGAAAAAATGGGCTATAGGGCTTCCCTGGTGGCGCAGTGGTTGAGAGTCCGCCTGCCGATGCAGGGGACACGGGTTCGTGCCCCGGTCTGGGAAGATCCCACATGCCACGGAGCGGCTAGGCCCGTGAGCCATGGCCGCTGAGCCTGCGCGTCCAGAGCCTGTGCTCCGCAGTGGGAGAGGCCACAACAGTGAGAGGCCCGTGTACCAACAAAAAAAAAAAAAAAAAAAAAAAAATGGGCTATAGCCATTTGCAACAAGCATGGTTGAATCTTAAAATCATGTTGAACAAAAGAAGCTAGTTAAAAGAAAACATTCTGTATGGTTCCATTTATGTAAGGTTCAGAAAAGGTAAAACTCAACTATTTTTTAAAAAATTTTTTATTGAAGTATAGTTATTTACAGTATCAGTATCATGTAAGTTTCAGGTGTATAACATAGTGATTCAGTTATATGTGTATATTCTTCTACAGATTCTTTTTCCTTATAGATTATTACATAATATTGGGTATAGTTCCCTGTGCTATATAGTAGGTCCTTGTTGGTTATCTGTTTTATACATAGTAGTGTGTATATGTTAATCCCAGCCTCCTAATTTATCCCTCCCCCCACACCCCTTTCCCCTTTGGTAACCATAAGTTTGTTTTTTGTGTCTGTGAGTCTTTCTGTTTTGGAAATAAATTCATCTGTATCCTTTTTGTTCTTCTAGATTCCACATATAAGTGATATATGATACTTGTTTTTGTCTGGCTTACTTCACTTGGTATGATTAAACCTAGGTCCATCTACGTTGCTGCAAATGGCGTTATTTCTTTTTTTAATGGCTGAGTAGTATTCCATTGTATAGATACCCAACATCTTTATTTATTCATCTGCCAGGGGACACTTAGGTTGCTTCCATGTCTTGGATATTGTAAATAGTGGTGCAGTGAACATTGGGGTACGTGTATCTTTTCGAATTATGGTTTTCTCTGGATATATGGCCAGGAGTGGGATCACAAGATCACATGATAGCCCTATTTTTAGTTTTTTAAGGAACCTGCATACTATTCTGCATACTGGCTGCAGCAGTTTACATTCCCACAAATAGTGTAGGAGGGTTCCTGTTTCTCCACACCCCCTGCAGCATTTATTATTCGTAGACTTTTTGATGATGGCCATTCTGACCAGTGTGAGGTGATACCTCATTGTAGTTTTGATTTGCATTTCTCTGATAATTAGCGATGTTGAGCATCTTTTCATGTGCCTTTTGGCCATCTTTGTGTCTTCTTTGGAGGAATGTCTCTTTAGGTCTTCTGCCCATTTTTTGATTGGTTGTTTGTTTTTTTGATATTGAGCTGTATGAGCTGTTTGTATATTTTTTTACTGAAGTATAGTTATTTTACAGTGTTGTGTTAATTTCTGCTGTACAGCAAAGTGATTCAGTTATACATACATACATTGTTTTTTTATATTCTTTTTCATTATGGTTTATCATAGGATATTGACTGTAGTCCCCTGTGCTGTATACAGTGGGACCTTGTTTATCCATTCTATATATAGTAGCTTACATCTGCTAACCCCAACCTCCCACACTATCCTTCCCCCCAGCCCCCTCCCCCTTGGCAACCACCAGTCTGTTATCTATGTCCGTGATTCTGTTTCTGTTTCATAGATAGGTTCATTTGTGTCATATTTTAGATTCCACATATAAGTGATATCATATGGTATTTGTCTTTCTCTTTCTGACTTACTTCACTTAGTATGATAATCTTTAGTTGCATCCGTGTTGCTGCAAATAGCATTATTTCGTTCTTTTTTTATGGCTGACAGTTCCATTTTTTAGAATGTGTTTGAGCCTCTATGACTATCAGTCTAAAGCAAGTAGAGGGACTTCCCTGGTGGTCCAGTGGGTAAGACTCTGCACTCCCAGTGCCGGGGGCCCAGGTTCGATCCCTGGTTGGGGAACTAGATCCCACATGCATGCTGCAACTAAGAGTTGACATGCTGCAATGAAGATCCAGTGTGCTGCAACTAAGACTGGGCACAGCCAAAATAAATAAATTTTTTAAAATAAATAAATAAATAAAGCAAGTAGATATAGGAAGGGGTTAACATACTCAAAAAGCAGGGTGACCACAAATCAAAAACACAATAGATTCACAAAAATCAAAAAGAAGAAAACACAAGCATAAAATAAAAGGAAATTATCAAGCCACAAAAAGAAAAAGAAAGGAACAAAGAAGAAACAGAATCAACTGGAAAATAAGGCTTAAAATGGCAATATATACATATCTATCAATAATTACCTTAAATGTCAATGGACTGCATGCTCCAATCAAAAGACATAGAGTGGCAGATTGGATAAAAAACCAAAACTCAACTGTTGTGTTGGAAGTCAGGATAATAGTTATCTTTTGGAAGTAAGAAAGGGATAGTGATTGGGAAGAGGCATGTGAGGGGGCTTATAGGGAGGGAGTTCATAGTGTTCTATTTCTTGAGTTGAGTGGTGATTACATGTGTGTGTTAACTGATAATTCATCAAGCTATACAACTTTGACTGGTTCACTTTTCTATATATATATATTATACTTCAGTGTTTTAAAGTTTGGGGGTTTTTTGGAAAGTATAAAAATTTTTAATTTAGCATTTTAAGAAAGTACTTAAACACTTTCAATTGATGTTTTACCTGTATGGATTTAATAAGGGTTAAAGTAAGCATGAGAAAAGTTTTAAATGTTTATTTCTCATGCCTAGTCATGGTCTCTCAGTACCTGATAAGTTCAGTGGGGGAGCAGTGTTTCTGAAGTATATTTGTATTTATTTTGTATTGCACAGTTAGGCTTCTAAATTCTTATATTTGTCTTTTATTTTTACAGATGTGGAGAGATTATTCCCAAAAGAGAACAGTTTAATGACCTCTCCATTGACCTTCCTCGAAGGAAAAAGCCACTCCCTCCTCGTTCAATTCAAGATTCCCTTGATCTTTTCTTTAGGGTAAATAATATCTTTTGGTATTTCCACATAACTAAATTTTATATATCATAGATAATTGTATTTGAAGTTGGTTTATTTAAGGCGGAGTTTTGACAAAATAGTTGCAGGGGAAACAAATGAGAAATATTTATAAATAGTATTTTTTAGGAGCTTGGTAAATATGGTTGTTAACTGATTGTAGATGAAAATTAATTGCTCAAGTAGATTATACATCTAACTCAACAGCAAGTGTTTTAGACAACCTTAGAAGCATTTGTTTGTAAACAAATAATATGAAGTGACATATGCTAAAATTGGGTAATGTGAGTCAAAATTGGAGACACTATCTAAGTTAGTATACTAAGATCTGAGGAATGAAAAAAAATACTTTTTGCTTCTCCTTAGGTTATATGTACCACGTTAGAAACAGAAAGGACAAGTCATGTTTATTCAGAGCTATAGATAAATATTTGCATTTGTGTTATACTGTTACAGATATTCAGAAAGTTTCTGGGGCATAATTGGACATGTTGTGTAGCAGTCCTTATAATTGATGGCAGTTTGCCATCTGTATAATAGTGGTTCTTGTTTTGTTGTAGCAAATGGGCAGGGTTGTCATCCTAAGATTTAAAAAAAAAAAAAGACCTCTGTTCTTGAAATGATGAATATTCAGCTCCACCCAAGGATAAATATTCTGCTTTTCTTTTTGTTTTAGTCATTCCTTACTATTCCTGTTATTATCATAGAATTTGAAGCTTTTCCTGTGTATCTTTACCCCCATTTTTTAAGGATTTCTTGTTTCAGTTTTCTCTAGGTAATGATATCCACCCCAAACTTTGGTCCTTTTAGAGCAGTTGTTCTTAGTGGGCTGTCACCAGAAGATTGAGTTCCATTATAAGAAAGGGGTAGAGTTACACCTAACAGACCAGGAACTCCGCCTAACCTGAAGGTGATCTTATCTCTGCTATGGCCAAATGTTAAAATCTGGATATACTCTTGGCAGTGGTTCTTGTGTATCCATGGGGAAAAGGTTGAGAATCTGCTACTATAGTTTAGTTACTGTCATAAATTGAGATGTTTCCTTGGTTAAAAAAAGGAAATTAGGAATTCTGAAACAGGGCATGATATTATAACTATATTTTGAGGATTAGGTCTTAATTTAGTAAGGCTTATGATTCTAGACACAAAATTTAAACTGGTCGGAGTTGTCATTCCACTGAACTAGTATGACTAGAGAAAATAGTATTTAATGGGGCAGTGCTAATTCAACTTTATACTTTATTTTTCCCTCTTGTCTTTTTACAGGCAGAAGAACTTGAGTATTCCTGTGAGAAGTGTGGTGGGAAATGTGCTCTTGTCAGGCACAAATTTAACAGGCTACCCAGGTAAAATTAATTGGCTCTTCAATTTTTCTTCTTTAAAGTACTTACAAATATTACTGAATAAGTGAGGCTTATCAGATGGATTGGTAAAGAAGGTCAGCAAAGCTGAGATATGAAGAGGGTAGAGAATGGAAAGCTACAATTCTCTTGTATAAGAAAGGAAGAAGATTTGGAAAGTTGAAGAAGAGAAGGAACCTGAGAGTCCCAAGAAGATGGCAACAAGGGAACGAGGCTGATGAGACTTTGGAATAATAATGGGGACTTACTAGTAAATTTTTAATTCAGTAATGTGTAACACTCAATTATAATTTGCTGTGCATGTACATTTTATAGAACTTTTTTTTTTTTTTTTTTTTTGCGGTACGCGGGCCTCTCACTGTTGTGGCCTCTCCCATTGCGGAGCACAGGCTCCGGACGCGCAGGCTCAGCGGCCATGGCTCACGGGCACAGCCGCTCCGCGGCATGTGGGATCCTCCCAGACTGGAGCACGAACCCTTGTCCCCTGCATCGGCAGGCGGACTCTCAACCACTGTGCCACCAGGGAAGCCCATATAGAACTTTTTTATAAGTGGAGAAAACTTTTCATTTCTCTCTTACCTTTCTCTAGAGAATGTGCTACTGAAATAAGAATAGTTCTTGTCAAAAGTCATCTTAAAAAAATTAATTTTCACCATCAAACATAAGGGCTGTTTAACACTTGATTTATTTATTTTAATAAATTTATTTATTTTTGACTGTGTTGGGTCTTCATTGCTGTGTGCAGGCTTTCTCTAGTTGCAGTGAGCAGGCTTCTCATTGCCGTGGCTTCTCTTGTTGCGGAGCACGGGCTCTAGGTGCGCAGGCTTCAGTAGTTGTGGCTCGTGGGCTCTAGAGCCCAGGCTTATTAGTTGTGGCGCATGGGCTTAGTTGCTCCGCGGCATGTGGGATCTTCCCGAACCAGGGCTCAAACCCATGTCCCCTGCATTAGCAGGCGATTCTTAACCACTACGCCACCAGGGAGGTCCTGTTTAACACTTTAAATTACCATTTGTCGTTATATAACATCCATTTTTTGGTAAACTATATAACATTGAAATAAATAATTTAGGGATTTGATCCATTATCAATACCAGTATTCTAAAATTAGTTTTCTTGTCTGATGTGTTTTGATTTTTTTTCTAGGAACATTATTTTACTGAGACCTCCCAATTAATATCTACCCAATGCCTGTGTTTTATTTTTATCTTTATTCGTAGTACCTAGCACAATGCCTAGCACGTGGCAAGTATTCAGTAAATGTTCTTTGACAGATCTTTAGTTCAGCCTAATGTAGTCTTTAAATCAAAAGCTGTCTAACATGGTTAGTTACAGTGATCTCTTCTTACCTGTAAGAGAGCTACCTCTATTATGTATAAACTAATAATGTTATCATCTCCTGTTTTTCAGGATCCTCATTCTTCATTTGAAACGATATAGCTTCAATGTTGCTCTCTCACTTAACAACAAGATTGGGCAGCAAGTCATCATTCCAAGATACCTGACCCTCTCGTCTCATTGCACTGAAAATACAAAACCACCCTTCAACCTTGGTTGGAGTGCACAAATGGCAATGTAAGTCCTTGAGAATTTCTTTCCCTTTTGAAGTAGAAAGGCTTTTAGTATCTGATCAAAAGAATGACTGAACTACATAACATGACTCCAGGTAAAATCAGACCAAGAAGGAGATTTTTATTTTGCTTTATTTTGGGACTTTGTGCTAAGTTTTACCTGATTTAAGTAATTGAATAAAATGCTTAAACAAAAACTTTCAACATATATTAATTGCCTTTCATAATAAATTACCTTTTTCGGGAGTGCTCCTTACTCTTTTAGATCACTAGAAGATAGTTTGATACATTTGGGGAATATAAACCAAATTTGCATGATCATAAGAGTCACTTGAATGCTAAAAATACTGATTCCTGTGTTTGTTCCTTAGAAGTTCTGTTTCAGCAAATCTGATATAGGGCTGGGGAATCAATATTTTTTAACAAATGCCTCTGCTGACTCTGGAGTATGCAAACTTGAGAAACAGTACATTAAATATTATGCTGGGACCCCCAAAATAGATTGTGTCTTCATAAATGTATTATTACCAGTTTGAGCAAAGAACTTCAATGGCTCCTCGAAATTTTTCCTTGAGAAAAGAAGTAACTTTTACATTCTATTTTGCATCATCATGAATGCCAGGAAAACCTTAAGACTTCTCTAAATGTTGCTCTTTCTTCTGCGTACTTGCATTACTTTGGAGCCATATATTGTAGTTCTTTTTTATACTTGAACACTAGTTTGGTATAATCATAAAGTTCTAGAGCTTTAGAGGTGAAAGGGATTTTAGAGATTTTTGTCTTTCTTAATTTTACAGAGGAGATCCAAGGAAATTAAGTGATTTTCTTAAGCTCATACAGTTAGTAACTGGAAGAGCCAGGTCTCTTCATTGACATGGAATAATAGACATTACAGAAAGCAAATGAACATTTGCTAACATGAATTAATGAAGTTTTGTAAAAATTATTCCCCTTGGATTAATAATTGAAATATATTCTACATCATGTATGTTTACACTAAAGGCCTCAATAAATCAATAACAACATGTTCCCAGAGAATCAGTGTTTCTGGATTTTTCTCTTATGGCCTTTCATTAGAATAGATGTTTTTGCTTGATGGAAACTGCCCTCTACTGGTGGAGCTAGTATTCTTTCTGGCAGTACTTTCAAACCATTAGCCAAGGCTGTTTAATGATCACAGGCCTGAAACCAGGCTCTCTGACTCAGTGATATGATAGCTTTAAGATTTTGAACAAATTCCTTGACCTGTCTGTAGGGAAAATAACAGGGTAGTTGTGAACATTAAATGAGGTAATACACAAGAGTTCTTACTACAGTGCCTGACATCTAGTAAGTCCTCAATAAATGAGAGCTATTGTTATTTTATTGCTTAAAAGAACTGAGACAAAGAGAATTTCCCAAGTTCTCTTTATATTGTATTTGACTTCGTTTTCAATGTTGTTTATTTAGATCATTAGATAAGGAAGAGCCTAGAGAAAGTATTTTGTTTTCTCTTTTGGCCTCTATTGTTAGTTTAAAAGTATTATAATTGTTTGCTTTTCAAGAGGATATATAAGGGACTATAATACAGAATAATTCATTTAATAAGTTAAATATATTTTTAGTAATAGTAATTGTATACATATATATTTTCTAATTTTCTGATAGTTCTAGACCATTGAAAGCCTCTCAAATGGTGAATTCCTGCATCACCAGCCCTTCTACACCTTCAAAGTGAGTTATATTTCTTGTGTACCCAAAATTTGTATTTTTAAGGATTTGGCTTACCCTGATTTCCAAGATTATCCCTTCCCCTTTTCTTATTGTTTCTCTTTTTGCATGATAATTGCTCTGCATTACTGTACTTTGGAATTTTCCTGAATATGCTTTAAACTGTAATTTAGTGAGTATCAAGTTTTTAACACTGAATCAAGTTCAGATGGTTCTCTCAAAATTTTGTTTTAAAACTTCTTAAATCATCTGTTGTATGTAATATTTTCATCCTACAACTCTAGAAATTGACTAATGATGAGGGATTTTAAGGATTGAAGGGTTAAAATAACCCCTACTGGTATAAAAAGCACCATTCTTCAAATATACACATGGAGATTCCAAAATGTCTTTTCACCTGTTGCTAGCCAGTGTGGGACTTATTGTCTTAGACACTGAGCTGGAGCTATTCTGAAAGGGGACAGGAAAACAAATACACATTAGAATGTAGCTATTCTACAAATGTTTTTTGCTTAAGACCAAAAGTTTGTCCAAGAAGGAAACAAATACTTTTTTTTTTAATATACCTCCTCTGTGATTTGACTAGAACCACAGTTCCTGATTAGACATTTCTAAATGACTTCTTTGTCATTTGTCTTTAAAATTAGTTTTTCTAAAAATTTGATGTCCCAAAGTACTTTTAGAAAAGAGACACTTTTGTTGTTTAAGGGCTTTTGGGGGGCTTATATAACCATAAAATGACATTTGGGAATTGCTATTTTCTTTTCCTCCTGTTAATTATTTTTCAGTGCAATTAAAACCAGATGACTAACTGACTAGAAATCTGAAATGGTACCGATATGAATACTCTTGCCCGTTCTCAAGATACAAATGAGCAATACCACTTGGCTGCTTAGAAAGTGAGCAAGTGATGCATTTACAGGATGAATATTTTTCCTTACTACAGGCAAGCTGCCTTCTGTGAATATAGTAACTATTAATGGAATGCACTCTTTATGTACCAAATCACTATAGCTTCAAGAAAGAGATGGTTTCATTGGGCATCATTATACTTGGCATGGTCAATCTGTTCTCCAGGGTCTTACTGCTATGAGAATTTGAGAGTTGGTCAATAAAGGATGATTAGGCCCTAGAAGACCTGTCATGCCGATCAAACTTAAAAGAGGCTGAGCTATGAACCAGAATACCATTGGTTCTTCTATAATGTCCTTTGTCACATTTGACCCTGGTATATTAGTAGCCAGGTGTCACCCTTCTTCAGCAAAGTATTTACATGGATAAATAAATCAATATGTTCAGTTTTGCTTGGTGAGCATGAAATCAGAAATGAAGAATTAAGATGGCTAATTGGCTATTTCTAAGTTATATTAACCCTTTTTGAACACATATTGGGAGGCTATTCAAGTGTTCAGACTGAAGTGCAGTGATATCCTGGCTGCTCTCAGCCAAAGACTATGGTTGGGTTTATCACTGACCACTTGCCTCTTTTCTTTGATCTACGTTGCTATGCAATCCTCCTGATTTCCATTGTGGCCTCTTATTTCTTGGTGCCATCATTCTACATGTTTATTTACAGTTTTCACATTTAGATTATTGCATTTTCCAATTTCCATTTTACATTTTTTTTTTTTTAGTACAGCATATGAATTTATGTTAACCTTCATCAAAGAAAATTTGTGCTTTTTGACCTTTACCACTTTTTCCTTTAGTTTATTTTCAGCTCACTTAGAAGACAACACAGTAACACCTTACTTATCTGGTATCATTGAAGAATAATATTTGATATTCCAAATAAATGAATTTTTATATAACTGAAGCTTGTCCTTATAAAAATTGCCTTTTTAATTGTAATCTTTAAAATGTTTTAACCATTTTAGATGGTTATATCTCTGTAAGCTTACAGAATTCCTTATATTAAATAAAATACGCTGCAGATAATTTAAATATGTTGTAATTACTTAAAATCGGCATTGTAAATATCAGTTATTGCACTGTGTTTTAATGTGATAATGCCCTCAGAGGCTCTTAATTCTTATAAGACAGTTTACCTTTAACTTAAATTACTTTATAGTTCTTTATTGCCCTTTTTGTGGTTATTCTCTCTCATTTCTTAGCTCTCATTTCTTGATGAACTTGCTACATTATTTTATACACTATTTCCTGGGGAAATAAGGTCCCTGCCCGAAGAGTAAAGTTCATGGGCTTCGAAACTGCTGCCTTCCTCAGAGGCGTTTTTTTTGTTTTGTTTTTTTTACTTTTAAGTTCCTGTGTTCTACAAGGTAGAGGTTGCCAGAAGTTGGACCTACATATAAATGGATAAGTGGAATGTTACTGTTAATTTCAAAGTACATGGATTATAATTTAAAAGAGCAAAAATTAATCCTCATGCACTCTCTTGTCAAAAATGTATTCATTGCTATGTCTGCATGCATTCAGTAAGGTACTTGCTTTATAAAGCCAGTAACAAACTTCTTTGGAGTTGATCATTAAAAGAAAAAAGGCACAAAGTGATTGGTTTACTGATAATATATAATAGCATAAGAGTTGTCTGATTTTCAAAGCATGGCTCTTTTGGAGTAGGGCAAAGGTAATTCTTAAATATACCTCTTTTCATATATCTTTTTTTCTCTGTTAAATCATTCTCCATAATGGAAAAGCTTTTTGTTTTAATTGATATTTATACTTCAAAAAAATAACAAGGACAAATGTTTATTTGTCAGACTTACATAGGGTTTTTTTGTTTGTTCGTTTTTCTTAAATTACAGGAATTTCACCTTCAAATCCAAGAATTCCTTGGCTTTATGCCTTGATTCAGACAGTGAAGATGAGCTTAAACGCTCTGTGGCCCTTAGCCAGAGACTTTGTGAAATGTCAGGCAGTGAACAGCAGCAGGAAGACCTGGAAAAGGTAAGTAATTTCTCACCAAAATAACTGACTGTCCAAACAAATGCCTTTCATAACCAGCATCAGCAAGCTTAATAAATACACAGGATGGATCATTTCTTGTGAATGAGGATTTTTCAGATGTACTCTTAGCACCTTTCAGTATGCACTATGATATTATTAACTGTAGTCACCATACTGTACATTACATCCCTGTGACTTATTTATTTTATAACTGGAAGTTTATACCTTTTTGCCCCTTCACCCATTTCACTCACTCCCTAGCCCCCACCTCTGGTAACAACCAATGTGTTCTCTGTATCTGTGAGCTTAGTTTTTTTGTTTGTTTGTTTTTTAGATTCCACATGTAAGTGAGATCATACATTATTTGTCTTTGTGTAACTTATTTCCCTCAGGGTCCTTCAGTGATGTCACAAATGGCAAGATTTCTTTCTTCCTTCCTTCCTTCCCTCCCTCCCTCCGTCCGTTCCTTCCTTGTTGCTGTGCGCGGGCTTTCTCTAGTTTCAGCCAGGAGGGGCTACTCTTTGTTGCGGTGCGTGGGCTTCTCATTGCGGTGGCTTCTCTTGTTGCGGAGCACGGGGCTCTAGGCGTGCGGGCTTCAGTAGTTGTGGTGCATGGGCTCTAGAGCGCAGGCTCAGTACTTGTGTTGCACAGGCTTAGTTGATCTGCAGCATGTGGGATCTCCCCGGACCAGGGCTCGAACACGTGTCCCCTGCGTTGGCAGGTGGATTCTTAACCACTGTGCCACCAGGGGAGTCCCTATCACTTTAAACTCCAAGATTGCTATATTTGTAGGCATTCCAGTTTCTTCTAAAAGCAGCTCTATTCTTCAGGATTCAAAATCTTGCAGACTAGAACCTGGTAAGTCTGAATTGGAAAACTCAGGATTTGACGGAATGAGTGAAGAAGAGCTTCTAGCAGCTGTTTTAGAGATAAGTAAAAGAGAAGCTTCACCATCTCTCAGTCATGAAGATGATGATAAACCAACCAGCAGCCCTGATACCGGATTTGCAGAAGACGATATTCAAGAAATGCCTGAAAATCCAGACCCTGTGGAAACTGAGAAGCCAAAAACAGTCACAGAGCCCGGTAGGTTTAATGAAAATAAACATCTGTTAAACAGGCACAACTGTGTTCCAAAGCTTTATAGTAACAAATGACTTCTACATAATGGGAGGTGAGATGGATCTGAATAACAGAGCTAATATTTTTGTGCTTTTTTTTTTTTTCTAACAGTTTAAAAAAATGAGAAGCAAATATTGTGAGTTAGTATCCAGAGGCTAGTGGTAAAGTATGCCATGTCCCTTTAGGTGTACATCAAAAGAAAAGTTAGTATTCTTGTGCATTTAAAAAATGTTTGTGTCAGGGCTTCCCTGGTGGCGCAGTGGTTGAGAGTCCGCCTGCCGATGCAGGGGACACGGGTTCGTGCCCCGGTCCAGGAAGATCCCACATGCCGCAGAGCGGCTGGGCCCGTGAGCCATGGCTGCTGCTGGGCCCGTGAGCCGTGGCCACTGAGCCTGTGCGTCTGAAGCCTGTGCTCCGCAACGGGAGAGGCCACAACAGTGAGAGGCCCGCGTACCTCAAAAAAAAAAAAAAAAAATGTGTCAGTTTTTGGTAACTTTTTTCACACCACTGCTCTCAGAAATTTGTGTAATTCTTCATTTTTGTATATCTGAACTTATACCAAGTTTTAATGTATAGATAATTTAAGTTCTCCATTCTTCTTTGGGTTCATCCCTTCATAATGGTGGCAAGACCACTGAACTAAGAGGGTGTCTAGTCTTAGCTATACCACCTACTAGTTATAAATTTCTAAATAGGTAATTTAACCTCTTTGATACTCAGTTTTCTTACCTCTGTATGGGGAATCTACCGGACATACTTCAGATAGTTGTGGGTAGAATGTTAGATAGTATATACATATTATGTAAAGTGCTATACAGATAAAAATTATTTTTGTGGTAATTTTTACTCATATTTTGTTATTTCTCAAGCTATCACTTCAAACAACAGAGCTGAGCCTCCTTGCCTTGCACTATGGGTATTTTAAGATTTTTTAAGTAGAAAATTTTCACTTCCTTTTCCTGGGGCCAAGTCTAATATTTTCTCCTGATATCTTTAGTATCTGTATCTTTAGTATCTGTATCTAGGTGGCTAGCTAACGTGTTTCCGTATATCAAGCCTAGGATTTTGGAGATGAAGAGAATAGTAGTGTATCACAAAATTATTTTCTGTATTCTTGGGGTTGTTAGGGCCTCCTCAGTTTTGAATTCGTTTATGTGCAAGTAAAATAAGAGTATTTCCTCAATTTAACTGGAAACAAAAAGCTGATGATTTTTGTATATAGATGTTTCCTTTTTTTTCTTTTTTCTTTACACCTTTTTTTACCTCTTGATGCAAGTACCCTTATGAAGTCCCCTTCTCTTACTAAACTTATAATCACTGCCCTTGGAAGTGAATCCTAGATACTAGATCATTTCATCAGTAAGGATTTCAGTATCACTAAAAGATAAGAACTCTTTTTACAAAAACCTATCCTCCATATCATTGTCATACTTTAAAAATCAATAATAATTCTAAGGAACGATGAAATGTGATCAAACCCTCCATAAGGTTTTATTGTGAAAGTTTCAAATCCAGAGAGAAATTGAAGAATAAAACAATACACACTTTTATACCCTTCACCTAGTTCATTAACATTTTGTCACATTTTTTTCTCTCCCTTCCACACTGCCCCGGTGTGTATGTGTAGTTGTGCAGCAGTTACCCCAAAATTAGTGCTTTACAACAACAGTAATTTTAATATCTCATTACTGTGGATTGACTGGTCTTAGCTGCTAGTTTTTTCTGCTCTATGTGATGTTGGCTGGGGTTTAACTGCACTACAACATCCAAGATGGCTCACCTTGGCACATGGGTTGTGTTGGTTAGAAGGGTCAGCTGAGCTGGCTAGATATCCTCTCTGTTCTTCTGGTCCCCTCTCCCTGGCCATCTCCCTTCCCCTCTTCTCCTCAGCTTTTCATCTCTTCATGTAATCTCAGGGCCTCTCCCTTCCTGTATGGCCTCTTCAGCATGGTAGCCAAACTTCTTACATGATAGCTCAGGGCTCCCAAAAGCACAAAAGAGGCTGCTGCCAGGCCTCCTTAATGTATAGGCTCAAAATTGGGACAGAATCACTTCCACCACATTTCGTTAAAGCACTCACAGGACCTGCCCAGATTCACTGTGAGGTGGACCACACAGTTAGAATACCTGTAGGCATGGTTCATTGGAGGCCATCTTTAGAGATTGCGCGTGCGTGCACACACACACACACACACACACACACACACACACACACACACACACACTCTTAATGGAACCATTTGAAGTTGCAGGTATCATAATACTTCACCCTAAAATACTTCAGCCTGACTCTCCTAAGTACACGGAAATTTTCCTATATAACAATTGTCATGCCTAAGAATATTAACAGTAATTCCATATATAGTTCTAATATAGAGCCCACATACACATTTACCCAGTTATCTCCAAAATATTTTTTACACTTTTTAAAAAATCTAGAACCCAAAGCTTACCCCCTGCATTTGGTTGTTAGGTCCCTTTAGTCTCTAGTCAGGCCAATTTTTCTTTGAAAGACTCCCATTATGGATTGTCCTACTATTCTTTTAAGTATAAGCTGGGTTTTTTTCCCCATACACTAAAACTTCAGAGCCTGGAGATGGTTTTTTCCTTGTTGCTCATTGCCATTTCCAACTGCTTGTCTTCTTTCATCCTACAAAAACCCCAGCTCCTTTGGTATGTGACTTCAGACTTTGCCACCTATTATTTCTGTCTGTAGCTCTCTTTTACTGTCCAGTCACTCCATGCCCATCAGCATTCTTAGGGCTTTCAGCATCCTCATAAATGACCATTTCAACAGCCTGGTTTCTCAATTCCTAATCTTATTTCCAAAGAACTTTTCTTCTACCCCATCTTGATAACTGCCAAAACTCATACCCTAAACCAGTAGTTCTCAAAGTGTGTCCCCAGGCCATCAGTATCATGTAGGAACTTGCTGGAAATGCCATTCTTGACCCCACTGCACACCTACTGAGTGAGAAACTCTGGATGTGGGACTCAGCATTCTGTGTTTTGATTCCAGTTGATTCTGATGCATGCTGAAGTTTGAGAACCACTTCCCTAGACTTTGTCATCATCAATAAATGTACCACCTTTGAAATCTTAATTTCAAATATCCTTCTCTAACCCTTCTCTCCCCCTAGCTCACCTAATATCATATTCTTATTTCAGCAATTACTTGATCTCATTAAGACTTCCAATCCATTGTCTTCTACTTTTTGCTATTCATCACCTCCCTCTTGTCACCACTTCCCTCCACAGCCTATATGCCATATTTTGGTACTTTTATCTCTTTCCTCTGTTTTCTTCTCTCAATCGCCTAACAAAGTCCCATCTCCCAGTTCAACCAGCTTCTTATTCCATGCCTACACCCAAGCAGCTGAAGATTGCTGGAGAAAAGTCCCCAAACTGTGCTGACTATACTTTCCTCAAAATCATGACTACGCTCTTACATGGGCACTACATGCTACTAGTCAGTTCTGTTATAGTTCCTTAGTAAATTTCTTTTCTTGGTCTCCATGTCTTTCTCAGATCTGTAGTTCTCCTTCCACACATGCTCTAGGCACATAACTTAGCTGTATACCTTTCAAAGAAAATAGATGCAGTCAGATGAAAACTCTGCCTTCACCTTTGTTATGGAGGAAGTGTCCCTCTTCTTATTTAAGGCCAATCCCTCCATTCATATCCAAGATCTCATCTACTTGTGCCTTCTAAAGACTTTCCCTCTTGAAATGATACTCTTTCTCTTCTGCATCAGGTCTTCCCTCTTCTAAATTATTCCTGCTGTGCCTTAATATCACCCATCTTTTTAAAACTCTCATGACCTTGTGTTTCCCTCTAGCCACTGCTCCCTTTCTTTGCTCCCTTCCCAGAAAAATCCTTTGAAAGAGTTGTTTTACTCATTCCCTCTACTTTCTTACCATCTCCCATTCTCTTGTCAACCCTCTCCAAGTGGGCTTTCATCCCCACCACTCCACTGAAATGGTCTTTATAAAGTTTGCACTAGCAATTTTCATACAATCCATCACTCCCTCCTTAACATTTAAAGCTTTATAAACTTTTTTCTATAAACTATTCTTGCCATGGTTTTTTCTTCCTACTAAACCAACTGTTCATTCCAGGGTTTATGGTTTTGTTTTTTGCTTCCCTCATCAGACCTCTAACTGTTGGAGTATTCCCAGGACACTGTCCTTAGCTGTCTTTTTTCCTATAGTTCTCTCCCTGAGTGATCTCAGACATTACCATAACCTCACATACTGATGAGATATCAAATTCATATCCCTAGCCCGGATCTCTCCCCTGAGCTTTAAACTTACACATGTAAATGCCTACTTGAAATGTCCATTTGGCTGTCTAATTTTTAACTGCCCCCCGCCCACCCATAACCCTGCCCCATATCAGCAAATGGTACTACCATCTACCATTTTTTGACTCAGGCCAAAAAATATGGCTCCCTTGATTTTTTTACTTCACACCTTACATTCAGTCCATCAGTAAGTCTAGTCTGCTCTACCTCCGAAATATATCCTGAATTTAATCATTTATCAACATCTTCATAGCTGTAACTCTAGCCTTCCATCTCTCACCTGGTCCACTACAGTTGATTCCTAATGTCTCTTCCGTCACTCTTGCCCCACTACAGACCTTCTTTCATGAACAAAGCAGCCAACATAATCTTTCTGAAGCTTAAATCACACGGTCACCCTTCTGCTTAAAACTTGTGATTTCCTATTACACTTAATCCAAGCTTCTCACCATGGTCTATCTTTACTTTCCCCCTCTTTCACTCTTCTGTTTTAGCCATACTAGCATTCTCTCTGTGTCCCTCATGCTAAGCTCATTTTCATCTCAGAAGCTTTGCACTTAAGCGCCTTCAGGGCAAGGGCCATCTTGCCCTAATTATCACTATATCCCCATCTTCTTTAGCAGTGCCTGGCATATAGTAGATTCTCAATAAATATTTGGGGCTCATCAGATTGGTTGTCTCATGAATCAACTGAGGAGGGGAAGGAATACTGGTTAAGTAAGGTTTTACTGTTAGTCAAAGGGAGGGGAAGAGTGTATGCAAAGGCCCAGACATGAGAAAGGCCATGGTAAGTTAGTGGACCTACAGAAGTTCAGAATGATCTGCATGGCTGGAACATAGTGTTGAGGGGGAAAAGCAAAAAGTTGAGACTAGAGAATTATGCAGTCTCCAGTTTTTACATGGCCTAAAACCATGTTTAGGAGTTTGGACTTTTATTTCAAAAGCATTAGGAAGTTACTGGATAATTTTAAGCGAAAAAGTATTTGATAAAGATTTATATTTGAAAAAGATCATTTCTGGCTGCAGTGTAGCACATAAATTAGAGAAGAACCTAAGTATCTTGTGAGACCTGTTAGGCAGTTATTGCAGTAGTCCAGACCAAAAGTTAATGGTGCCCTAAGCCAAGGTTTTGGCATTGAAAAGAAAAACAGTTGGGACTTCCCTGGTGGTCCAGTGGTTAAGACTCTGCATTCCCAGTGCAGGGGGCCCAGGTTCGATCCCTGGTCAGGAAACTAGATCCTGCATGCCGCAACTAAAAAAAAGATCCCACGTGCCACAACTAAGACCCAGCGCAGCCAAATAAATAAATAAATATTTTTAAAAAAAGAAAGAAAGAAAAACAGTTGATGGATTCGAAAGATAATTAGGAAATAACGATTTATGTAATATGAAGGGATAAATGAGAAGTCAAAATGACTCCCAGGTTTCTATCTTCAAAAAAAAAAAAATAACAACTAAGCTGGGTGGACAGTGATCTCAGTGACTGAAATATAGAATGTAGGAAAGGAGCAGCTTTCATTTGGGGTGGGAGAAGCAGCAGATGATATATTTAGTATAAGAATGTTAGTGTTTTAACACATGGTTCCCCTCTGTGTTTTTTATTTCATGGTCATATTTGTTCCTAGATCTGAAGTGTTTTTTTTGTATCCATCTGATAATCTTGTCCTGAAGACAGATGTATATTGATTTTTAGCATCTTAAAGTAAACTTTCTTACATCTGTTTTCTATCACATGGATTAATTGCTAGTGTAATTCTAGGATTGTGTGAGGTACATTGGTACATTGAGTGCTGAAAATTATTGGTTAAGAAAAATTGTGCCTCTGTCATCTTCTTTTTATGAGTATGTTTTGATAATAAAAGTAATAATGCTCATCTTATGCCCTAAAATAGCAGCCTCAACTCCCCAATCTTTCTTCCACTTGAAACGCTCAACATCAAATAACTTTGAATATCAGGGTTCCAAATTTCCAGAAGTGGTCTGATTGGTTGATTCTTTCAGGTATTCATTCCTGGTCCAGTAAGCTAAGGCCAGAGGGACAGGTGGGACCTTATACGCCTCAGAGCTGCCCCTTGGAGGCTATGGAAAATTACATTCTCCAAGAATGGAGGAGTATAATTTTTTTTAATTGGAATCGTACTGCTTTTTGCACTTAATAATATCCTGAGTTTCTTTTCCTCTTTTAATGAACATTCAGAATTAGTTTCAATGATAAATACTCAGTCAGCAAATCAGTTCAATTAAAAAATGATGACTAGTTGCTGACTTAGAGTCTAAAACCAAGATGTGGTAAGCTTCAGAGTTGTCTGTGCTATGGAAAATCATCTGCCATCTAAATGGTTACAGTGCAGTATTGGGGCAGGTAAAGAGCACTTAGTAATTTTAAAACAATCCATGTGAAATAAATCTGTAAAGGTAGTTCTTGTTAACCAGTTGAATTCTTTTTATGAGAACTTCCTTAACTTACTAAGACGAAAATTTTTGCTTTGGTAAAGTGTTTGAGAAGGGAGGGAGGGAAGGAAGTTCCTTCCTCTTCTCCCCACTCTTACCTATATTAAAAATAATGAAATTCAGATAACCAGAACAAAATTATGCCTATATTATTTATAATAATAATAATATTTATAATAATAATATTATTATTCCAGCTAGCCATAATCTAGAAATTGAGAATGAACAGAAAGAAATAAAAGGTTAATATTTTTTCCTACCTCCTTGGATGAATGTTTTAAACATATATGTTGTCATATACTTGTATGGTACATGAGATGTTTATTATATATTTTATGTAGCTCTTTTGATTTAGAATATGTTCAAGGCTCATTTGATAATTAATGTAAAAACGCTCATATGACATACAGTGTAATAAATGGGAAAATCTCAGTATTTAGCTTAAGTATTCTATCCTAATTCTTACTTCATTTACCCTAAACAATACTTTATTCCTAGTACTTGGTCATGTGACATGACCTTTGAATATGGCTATTTATTCTTCTCCATCCTTAACCATAGTGTTTCTGATGATTGCTTAAGTTTCAGAACCATTGCTGTAGGTCAGTGTTTCTCAACCAAGGGCAGTTTTGTCCCCCAGGAGACATATGACAATGTCACTTTTGGTTGTCACAACTGGGGAGTGTGGGGTTGCTACTGGCATGTAGTAGGTAGGGGTTAGGAATATCGCTAAACACTATACAGCGTACAGGGCAGCCCTTCTCCCCGCACCACACAAAAAATTATCCCACCCAAAATGTCAATAGTGCTGAGATTGAGAAACCCTGATCTAGATATGTAGTAAGGTGAGATTGTGTGTCCCAAGCAGGTATGTCTGAGGTTAGGATACATTACTCTTTGAACAGTGCATGCCACTCTAGTGCAGAGAGTTCAGTTTATAAGAGGATATCCCAGTTATGTTATGTTCTGCTTCCTCAGATCCTGCCAGTTTTACCGAGATAACTAAAGACTGTGATGAGAATAAAGAAAACAAAACTCCAGAAGGATCTCAAGGAGAGGTTGATTGGCTCCAGCAGTATGATATGGAGCGTGAAAGGGAGGAACAAGAACTTCAGCAGGCATTGGCTCAGAGCCTTCAAGAGCAAGTAAGAGATATTTATATTGCTACTTTCTCCATACCTATCTTTTCCAAGAAATAGAACAATAATAATAGTAAAAAACATTTGTTAAGCACTATGTGTCAGGCATTATTCCAGGTGATTTACATACGGTGAACCACTGAGCCACCAAAACAAAGTAAACTTGTTTGGGGCTTTTGCCTTGGGTTTGAAACAGAAACATTGGTCCTTTTTTTTTTCAAAAAACCTAAATGCAACAAAATGTCCTGTTGGTTACCTCCTATTACTATAATTTATTGCACACTAAAGCAAGACGAGTTGTTAGAGATCATCCCTAGTCCAACTTTATTTTGCAAGCAGTTGAAACAGCCGATATACCATGATGATTTTATCATTAATATTTTAAGGCAAAATGTTTGTTTTGGTCATTTTCTCACAATATGAATCCTTTCCTATGAATTATTTGAACATAAAATTCTCAGGAATATTGTCTGAATTTTTAGATTTTAGTCATAGACTAACATTTTTCTGCTCTTTTCTTTATGTAGTTGTCTGTTCTTCAATTTTTAGTTCTTTATGCTTATATTTGCCAAAGCTGGTTGATTTGCACTGTTGCAGTCAGCTGAGGTATCTGACTAAAAGGTGATATTTTGATGGTTATCTAATCCTATACAATACATGTTAGTAATAAAAATTTGCCAAGACTCCCTAGAATGAATGCACAATTTTAGTGTTTGCAAATATCAGATTAAGAAATCTAATGTCACTAGAATATTGGGCCTTAATTTAAACTGCACATTAATATTATCTAGGGAGCTTTAAAAAAAATACGGATGCCTGGGTTGTTGTGCCCCTCAGAAATTCTGATGTAATTGATCTGGAGTGTGGTCTGGCATCCAGATTTCTTTTTTTTTTTTTAATAAGGGTTTTTTTAAAAAAAAAAAAACTTCCCCCAGTGGTTCTAATGTGCAGCCAAGGTTGAGAACTCCTGCTTTAAAACTATTTCAGAGCCACCTGTTCTGTATCCTTTTATTGATATTTATAAGAAGTACCTCCCTGGTTGCCTTGTCATCAAGATGTGTATATGTCAAACTATCTTACAAATAACATATAGTAATCATTTGTTATAGAAAACTTAGTGTAAAAGGCCATGGTTTGGTTTCTTAACAATAGTTCCTTATAGTGCAGAAAAAGAAAAAATTCAGCAACCCTCCTTTTCTTAGACAAAAGACATATTTTTCTTGTCAGCTGACCCATTTAAAACTATCTTATTTTTCTCAGATATGAGGATAGTATCATGAGATGAAGTTTCTTTAGTTTGGTATACCTGCATCATTCTATTAATTACTAAAAGAGAGTCCTTTACCTTCTTGTTTCAGCATAGACTTTATATACTTGGATAAATTTAAGTAATCATATTTCCTCTTAGAGATCACCTCTGTAACTTTCTTGAACGCAGTATTATTGCTCCCAGGACTATAATGCAGAATAGCTCATTCTAAGCTTCTTATACATTTAAGTAACTTTAACAACAAGTCTAGAATTGAGATAAAACAATTTTTTTTTTACTCATGCATCCTTTGTAAGTTATCTTTTCTCTGAAAATGAGAGGGAAATTTTTTTTTGTAGTAAACATTTTCCTATTCCTTTTATAATGAGTCATCTAGTTGAGACATTTTCAGAGGTACAATTTTTTCCTAAGAAAACCTCGTATGTATTAGAAAAGCAACAGTCAGCAGCATTCATTTAGTATTTACCAAGCTTCTTTTACGTGTTTATGGTTTCTTTAACAAAAATAGAAATCTGTGAATAATATGTTGCGGAAATATTATTTATCTTTTTTTTTTTTTTTTTTTTTTTTTTGGGTACCCGTTGTGGAGCACAGGCTCCGGACGTGCAGGCTCAACGGCCATGGCTCACGGGCCCAGCCGCTCCACGGCATGCAGGATCTTCCCAGACCGGGGCACGAATCCGTGTCCCCTGCTTTGGCAGGCGAACTCACAACCACTGTGCCACCAGGGAAGCCCAATATTGTTTATCTTGATGTCATAGGCATAGGGTCTGTGCTAGAGCCAGCTCCCTGTCAGCTTAGGAGAGCCCACTATACATACTTCCCAAATCTGCATTCATAGTCACATTGGTAGCTTAAAATTGGCCATGGTAGGAGTATTTATACCAAGGAACTTGGCAAATCCTGTAAATCAGGGGAAGAAAAGAGAGCTATTCACTAAGTATCTGCTATGTTCCAGGTATCTCATACATGTTAGAAGAAAAGGGATTAATCATAATGTCACATTGAATGGCTTTTGGTTGGCAAGCTAAGCATCACTAACTAGAAAAGATAGCATTTAAGCCTTCTTAACCCCCAGGTTTTTGTTTTAGGAAGACAGTGTTGGAAAAAGTAAAGAACTTCTCCACATCCCTCAAGAGGTCATGTTCCAAACATCCATAAGATTATAAAAAACATTAGCAAATACTTTCAGAGCAGCAGATTTTATCCTCATTAAATAAGTTTAATCAATACTTCTTTAAATACCTTAGTTTTGTTCTTATCCCTTTAGGAGGCTTGGGAACAGAAAGAAGATGATGACCTCAAAAGAGCTACGGAGTTAAGTCTTCAAGGTATGGAGATTAATTACATTTTTTTAATATGCTGAAATGTATCACACACAGAAGAGCATATAAAATGTTATTGTTATTTTTAATAACAGTAACAAATTTGAACACCTCCCAGGTAAAGATATAGAACCTTAGAAGTTACCTGTATACGCCTTCCCTTCCCTCCCTCCCAAAGGAAACCACCGTTCTAAAATTTGTATTCATCATTAGCTTACATTTAAAAAATAATAATGTTACCATGCATATTCATATTCCTAAACAATACTTCTTTGACATTTTAAATATGAGCTTTATTTTAAAGTTAAAGAAACACTGAAAATAAACACTTTTTACAAATTATATCAAACACTTAAAACATAATCTGGAAATGTTAAACATTAATTCTTAATTCAAAATAATGACATTCATAGAGTACATCCTGGTGCTGGCCAATATGGAATTTACTTAAATCTAGTAGATTTTATGTAAACTTAACCATTAATCCTTCCTAAAATTCGGTGATTATGATTCAACTTTATAAGGTTAAGCAAGTCTTCTGTGTAATACCCTCATATAACTTTTTCAAATACAAACATTTGTACCAGCAAGGAAATTATTAAAACATATATAAATTATGCTGAGGGGCTTGATTAAAAGGCTTTCTATAGAGAGAGAGGCATCTCACCTTAGAAAGCACACACACACACAAAACCACTTAATAGAATATAAGATGCCAGGACATTCTTTTAGTCATGTTACAGAGCACACTGCACATTTATAAGTGTCATTCTATTATGTATGAACTGAAAACATATATTTTTTAAAAGCCCTTGCCACGAGAGAGTGGAATATGCCTGCATTAAGCACAGAAACGCAGAGCTTTTTACAGGATGTCAACTGACGGCCTGTCTCCAGCTGGCTACCAGGCGCCACTGAAAACTGTCACCACCCTCAGAAAGGCAAGATGTTCTTGTTAATGATGTCCACGGCCTCCAGAATCTCCTCCTCCTTGATCACAAGCGGAGGTGCAAACCTGATGATATCACCATGGGTTGGCTTGTCCAGAAGTCCATTATCTCGAAGTCACAGACATACCTTCCAAGCATCACAGTCTTTGGTTTCTCTAATAACAATAGCATTTAATAATCCTTTTCCTCTTACAGCAGTTACAATATCAGAAGGTAGCTTCATGCGTTCATTTCTCAAGATGATACCCATTTGTCTGCATTTTTCAGCAAGGTTTTCTTCTTCCGAAACCTCAAGGGCTGTGATGGACACTCGGCAGCCTAGTGGATTGCCACCGTACATAGAACCATGTTCCCCTGGTTTAATGGTCAACATTATTTCATCATTATACAACACTGTGGATACAGGGTATAAACCACCAGAAAGTGCCTTTCCTAGAAGAACTGTATCAGGTCTGACATTTTCGTGATCAATAGCCAGCCATCTACCAGTTCTGGCCAATCCTGTCTGTATTTCATCAGCAATAAACAGAGCCTGGTGCTGGGTTTAGAGCTCTTGCACACCCACAAGGTAGCCTGGATCCAGAACAACGCCTGTTTCACCCTGAGTTGGTTCCACCACGAACGCCACAACATTTGGATCCTGAAGTGCACACTCAAGAACAGGCAGATCATTATATGGAGTGATTTCAAAACCTGACATAAATGGTCCAAAACCATTGTAACTGGTTGGGTGTGTGGAACCTGGAGATTGCAGACAATGTTCTACCCCAAAAGTTTCCGGCTGCAAAAAACAATCTTTGGGATACCCTTCTCAGTAGTATATCCCCATCTCCGAGCAAGTTTGCAAGCACTGTCTCCAGCCTCCACTCCTGTAATCATAGGAAGAACTTCGTAGTAGTTCAAAAGTTTAGTAACATACTCTTTTTTTTTTTTTTTTTTTGTCTGCGTTGGGTCTTTGTTGCTGGACTCGGGCTTTCTTCAGTTGCAACGAGCGGGGGCTACTCTGTTGCAGAGCGTGGGCTTCTCATTGCGGTGGCTTCTCTTGTTGTGGAGCACAGGCTCTAGGTGTACGGGCCTCAGAGTTGTGGCACGTAGGCTTCAGTAGTTGTGGCTCGCGGGCTCTAGAGCGCAGGCTCAGTAGTTGTGGCACATGGGCTTAGTTGCTCCACGGCATATGGGATCTTCCCGGAACAGGGCTTAAACCCATTTCCCCCTGCATTGGCAGACGGATTCTCAACCACTGTGCCACCAGGGAAGCCCTAGTAACATACTCTTTGTATTCACCAGGCATGTTGTTGTAGAAAGCTCTAGACGTTAAGGTCACTTTATCCACCTGACTTTCCGAAGCATTCAGTCTTTGGATGACAGTGCCCTTGGTTGATAGCACTGTAAGCACTCAGAAAGTCAAAATATTTTCTGCCTTCTACATCCCATATGTAAATACCTTTTCCTCTCTCCAGGGCTACAGTTAAAGGGTGGTAGTTGTGGGCACCATATTTAGATTCCCATTCAAAAATGTAATAAGAGGATGGAGGGCCTTGGACTGTGTTTTTAATTGCAGCAGATGTTATTGGGTTGGTCAAAAAGTTCATTCGAGTTTTTCCGTACCATCTTGCAAACTTTTTGGCCAACCCAATAGCAGAAGCCACTGAAGAATGAATTCCACGGTGAAGGACAGCAACAGTCTGCACATGTGTGAGTCTGGAAAACATGATGTCCTTCAAGTAGGAATATCACCAACCATCCCTTCTTCCCACAGTTCAAATTAGAATACAGATTTTTAACCCAAGATCCAGGGATGGTCTTCACAGGGTCCAGTAACTCCTGGCAGCACCTCCAAGACCAGCTCAGGACACGTGGCATCAACTGAACAGCTGCCCTAAACAATATATTTTTTTAATTTTGAAAAGTGAAATAGCAAGGACAGTCTATCTGTAATCCACCTGTATGACAGAGCAATACTGCCACTGTTAAGACTGCTAGGAGAAGATAATGTGACTTCAGTTTCCCCATGAATTTACAAGAGCTCACTCTGGGGAAGCCAGTGAGCAAAGTCGTGAATGAGTATTCAAAAGCGTAAGGTTCACCATAGTCAGGGGATTTGGCAGAACTAATTTATGGACCATGTGCTGGAAGTCTACCAGGACAGGTAGTCATGGGAAGTGAGCTAACTGTATTTTCTAAGATCACTCTGGTCTTTCTCTGGCTGTGAGAAATAGATTAAAGCAAAACACTTTGCTGGTATAAAATGAGTGTTCTAGGCTGATCTAGACACCAGGGCATGGTGGAGAGAGCAAGCGTTTCACTGGCAGATGGTTGAGACAGTTACAAAGAAGAATTCAAGCTAGGCTCACCTAGGCATTCTGTCCTCAGATTTAAAAGATGGTACAATGATGGTGATGAATGGCTGTCTCAAGTCATATTGTTCCAGTCTGGACTGGTTGCCCTCTACATCCGTGCGCAGATATCCTGAGATCTCCCTAACCATTCTCCAGGGGATTCCCTCTGATTCGCTCTTTTGTTTGAATCTCCCATTTCCTGTATGACTCTTTTCTCATCCTTTGTGTACTTATGCTTTGATGGAGAGCATCCCCAGTAGTTTTCTTGAAGAAGAGGGGATGTGACTTAGATTTTTTGGAGGACTTGAAAGTTTCATTCTGCCCCAGTATTTGACTGATAGTTGGTCTGAATATAGAATTCCGGGTTTACAATCATTGTAAAAGCATTGTTTCCCCCCACCTTCATGCTGCTGGGCAATGACAAAAGTCTTGTTTGCTGGGTTGCTGTATGAGAAGTCTAAAGCTGTTCTTTATTCTGATGTGACATCTTTTTTTCCTGAAAGCTTATAGGATCTTCTCTTTGTTTCCATTGTGATTAAGTTTCACAGTGATGTGCCTTGATGTGTGTCTGTTTCATCCATTTCTGCTGGGCACTTAGAGGATTATTTTAATCTAGAAACTTTTGTCCTTCAATTCTAAGAAATTTTCACTGATGTCCTTCATTCTACTTCCTCTCTTTTCACTTTTTGAAACTCCTGTTATTCAGACGTCTTAGTCTGATCCTCTGAATTTTCTCATCTCTTCTGTTTTCCATTTTTTTGTTATTTTGCTGTACTGCCTGGGAAGTTTCTCTGACATTATCACCAACTCCAAACTTTTTTTTAGTATTTTATTTCTATCATACTTCTAATTTTCAAGAACTGGTTTTTGTGATTGTTACTTTTTTATAACATTTTGGGGTGGGGGTTTTCAGAGAAGTAATACCATCTCAACTCTCTGAGGATATTAAATATCGTTCATTTTTTTGTTTATTTGACATTTCCATCTCCCTGAATAGATTCTCTTTTCTCCAGATTGCTCTGTCCTGTGTGTTTATTATGGTCTTTATATTCCTTGTTAGAGTCTTTTTTCAGTTATCTAGTAATCCTTGGCTGTCGGCTCATGATTAAGAGTAGGGGACTAGCAGAAACTAACACACCATTGTAAAGCAATTATACGCCAATAAAGATGTAAAAAAAGAAGAAGAGTAGGGGACTAAAAAGATGATTGGAAGCTCTGAGTATATGAATAGCTAGGACTTGTCAACTTTGAGTTTTACAGGGATTTACTGTTTGGGGGATGATGTTAATATTTTAGGCCTTCCCTTGGGCTGGTAAGATTCCTAAAGAAAGTTTTCTAGTCTCTTGCCCTTGACTACAGGTAAAAGATGTGGCTGCCAGAGTTCTAGAAGCCAAGTATAGGCATAGGGCTGGGGGTGGGGATGGGAGTTATATTCATCTTTCAATATGCACACTGTCACCTACTCCCCTGTTTTCAGTATGGTACTCCCCTGTGCCTGGAATCCTCCAATCCAGAGACTGTTTTACCAACTCTCCAGAGAGCAAAGCTGCTGACTTCTGTCATTGCCCAGCAGCATGAAGTAAGGGGAAGTGGATCTAGGAGTCTGTAACTCAAACAGCTTTCACCTAATGCTTATTTTTTTTTTAATTAATTAATTTATTTTTAATTTTGGCTGTGTTGGGTCTTCATTGCTGTGCGAGGGCTTTCTCTAGCCGCAGAGAGCAGGGGCTACTCTTCGTTGCAGTGTGCGGGCTTCTCATAGTAGTGGCTTCTCTTGTTTGCGGAGCACGGACTCTAGGCACGTGGGCTCAGTAGCTGTGGCTTGCGGGCTCTAGAGCGCAGGCTCAGTAGTTGTGGCGCACAGGCTTAGTTGCTCCACAGCATGTGGGATCTTCCCAGACCAGGGAATGAACCCATATCCCCTGCATTGGCAGGTGGATTCTTAACCACCGCACCACCAGGGAAGCCCCACCTAATCCTTATTTTTATCCTCTTCTTAGCCTCCAGTTTTAGAGGTACCTGCTATTTCCAAGTTGTATGTCTTTTGAGGACTCTGTAATATAAATTGGATTGGTTCTCAACTTTTCCATTACTGGCTTAGGTTTGACTTTCTTAGGTCTGCTAAGTCAGTCACCCCTCTATATTCCAGAGTCCAGAATTTTGATACTGTAGTCTCTTCCTGTTCTTCCCATTCTTAAGTGTTCATGTCTTTTAAACAACTCTATAAAACAAAGAGTCATTTATGCACAGATGCTCCTGGGATTCTTTATTTGAAGCCATTAGTAAAGATGGATTCTTCCAGTGGAAACACATTATTAAAAAGAAAAATTGGACCTTGAATTTGTTTGTTTAGTATTCTAGGTAAAACTTAGGAGTTTAAGGTTGGATTTCCATTATTTTTGTTAAATTTCAGAGTATGATTTAATGTTGAAGAAAATGAAAGGATGTTGATCTTCTTATGGTCTCTCTTCTGTCAGATAATTTATGTTTGCTGGTGGCACCTGTAGTATACACCAAGTGTGTCAAATCTAACATATAGTTTATATAATAGAGAATTCAGTGAAATTGGATTATCTGTAATTTTTTTGTCAGTTTTATTCCTTTCTTAAAAGAGTATTATCCCCTTTCATATAAATATATTTAAAACAAAAGGGAACATTTCTTTTACAGATAACTGGTGCCTGAATTTTTATTCCCTAGAGTAAGCTGGGTGAATTGGAACCCTAATAATAATATGTTTTATGTTTCTTAGAATGATAAAATGTGTACTTCAAGCTGTTTTGTACCTTCCCAATCGTATCTCTTTGTGTCTCTTCCAAGAACTTTTACAAGACTTTGTCTTTGTGTTCTTCAGAGTTTAACAACTCTTTTCTGGATTCAGTGGGCTCTGATGAGGACTCTGGAAATGAGGATGTTTTAGATATGGAGTATACAGAAGCTGAAGCTGAGGAACTGAAAAGAAATGCTGAGGTGGGTGATGTTATATTCCCTTTGTAGGTCAAGTAGGTCAGTACTACTCCTGTTGTTCCTTATCTTCAAAAGCCCCACTGTCAGTGTCCATTGCAGGTCCCCTTCTGCCCCTTTGGCAGCCATCAAATGGTCTTCACTTTCTCTTGGCCTTTGCTCCTCATTTCTTACACAGAAGATTCAAAACAAAATGAAAAAAACAAAACCACACATCCTGATCACCTTATGTGCATGTTAGGTAATAACTTAGTAATAGTTCTCAAAGTCGTATGTATATTAAATCACCTTCAGTTCTACCGAAACTATTTTATCTTTAAGGTTAAATACTAAAAATAGTTGATTGTTACTCAATAAAAACTGTTGATGACATTAACTAGAGCACTTGAAATCTGTTTTTACTCTAAATAATTGCTTTTTCCCCATTTTCCAAATTTTTTGTAATTTTAATTACCCAGGATCCCACTATTCTAACACAACTACTGTTAGCATTTGATATATTCTTTTATCATCCCTACCCCAAAGTACCCCAAGTATGCTTTTAAAGTCATAGAATAAGTACAGTTTTTATCCTACTTGTTAAAGACTATAAGCATTTTATTTTTAATGGCTATACTGTATTCCATCAATGAACATGCTATTTATTTTATTTAATTTTTAGTTAACATTGAGCATTTAAGTTGTTTTTTTTTCATTATAATAAATATAGAGGAACTGTATATGATTGTAGTGTTTTCTATATTAGGATTTTCTTCTTTAAGGAAATTCCCAGAAATAAATTACAGCATCAAAGTTTTTGAACATTTTAATGCTCTGGCTTACCTATAGCTATATTTCTTCCCAAAATTATATCTTATAGTGCTGCCTGAAGTCCATGAATATCACTTTTCAGTTTTGTTTTACTTTTCTGCTAATAATATTTTAATAGCATTTCAAAAAATATTTAAAATGTAAAAGTTCATCCATAATCCCTACAGCAACACAGCAACTCTTTTCATTTTTTCCATTCTGTTTTTCAGTACTTAGCCATTAACATATCTATTTTATAGAGCTATAGTTATGTGTTTTCATGTAAGTTTGAAAAACAAGTTAACATGTTGCTGACCCACATATTTTTTCTTTAAATAACTGAATGATACTGTACTGAGTTGATATACCAGTAACCATTTAACTATTACTGAGCGTATTGTTAGTTCCAAATTTTCATTATTATGGATAATGCTACAGTGAATAATTATATACATATATACTGTTTCCTTCTTTTGCATTATTAAGATAAATTCTTGGGGAGTAGAATTCTTGGGTCAAAGGATATGAACAATACCGACCACTGGGTTTTTTTGTTTTGTTTTTTTTTAACAGTGGGTTTTTTAATTGAGTCTAACCCCCCACGCATTGAAACTTTGCCATGTCAGCTTTGATAATAAATTTAAAATTCGTGTTTTGCTTGTATTCAGATGAAGAGTTGAAAGTCATACCCACTTTTGTTTTCCAGACAGGAAATCTTCCTCATTCCTATCGGCTCATCAGTGTTGTCAGTCACATTGGTAGCACTTCTTCTTCAGGTAAATGGACATTAAGATTTCAGCATTTTATAAATGGACTAGCCAGCATTTACTCCTTATTGGGTTGCTCTGAGCCTAGCTTTGTGAGGTGTAAGTTAAACGCATCAAGAAAAACTTTGAAATCTTTTATTTGATCACACTAAGTGTGAATTGTGTTAATAGGTACAACTGTTTTGATTTCTCTATTCACCTGTGACCCAAATGTCCCTAAACAAAACATATTTATCAAAAAAGTTGTCCTGGTATAGTAAGGTGAAATGGGGTTGGCTGTTTCTCTTTCTGAAGCTTCCTGTCCCTGAGAAAAAGTCAATATATATATTTTTTAATTTATTTATTATTTTATTTATTTAGTTTTGGTTGTGTTGGGTCTCCGTTGCTGTGCACGGGCTTTCTCTAATGCAGCGAGCAGGGGCTACTCTTCGGTGCGGTGCGCGGGCTTCTCATTGCAGTGGCTTCTCTTGTGGAGTGTGGGCTCTAGGTGCGCGAGCTTCAGTAGTTGTGGCACACGGGCTCAGTAGTTGTGGCTTGCGGGTAGAGCACAGGCTCAGTAGTTGTGGTGCACGGGCTTAGTTGCTCCACAGCATGTGGCATCTTCCCAGACCAGGGCTCGAACCCGTGTCCCCTGCACTGGCAGGAGGATTCTTAACTACTGCACCACCAGGGAAGCCCCTTCAATACGTTTTAAAAAAATAAATAACCTTAATTTTAAGATTTTATTTATTTCAGGTCATTACATTAGTGATGTGTACGACATTAAGAAGCAGGCTTGGTTTACTTATAATGACCTAGAGGTATCTAAAATCCAAGAGGCTTCTGTGCAGAGTGATCGAGATCGAAGTGGTTACATCTTCTTTTATATGCACAAGTAAGAAACTTTGCCTGATCTGAAGCCGTGGGCTAAAAATCACTTGAATTCTTTTTTTTTAATTTTCTTTAAGGATAAAATGTTCCCATCAGTTAATTGGTTGAGATTTATGATATTTATTGTCTTTGCTTAGGGCTCATGTCTTGATATTTCCAAAATATTTTTTTCTCTTAACTCACACAGTAGAATCTAGGTATAGAACTTAAGATCTTTTTATGATGGAAGCTGTCCTGTCATAAAACTTTTTGGTCTCTCATTGTATCAGCTAGAGGATCTGAGTTATATGGATAGGAACTACATAGCATTTCTATCAAAGCTAGCTATTGCCATTCCTCCCTAAGTATTTTTAAGAATCGGCACATGGGGTTAAGATGGTAATAAAATGAATGAGCTGCTTATTTAATAAAATTTAGGCATCATGGGATTATGCAGCCTTTATCAATGTTTATTTTCTGTCTATCCTCTGTCTCTGTTCACTGAATTTCCTATTTAACTTTTTATTTGTTTTATTTTAAGGGAGATCTTTGATGAGCTGCTGGAAACAGAAAAGACCTCTCAGGCACTTAGCATGGAAGTGGGAAAGACCACTCGTCAGGCTTCATGAGGAACAAACTCCTGGGTTGGCAGTGTGCACTGCATATTCTCTCTTACTGCCACCCACTTTTCTTTCCTCTGCCCGAGGAAAATTTAGAACTCTACTTGATGCGGGAGCAACAAACAGCTCAGGGCCAAACCAAAAGACGAAAATTGCAATTCTGCGGAACGCTCCATATTAATTGTTTTATGGAAACTTTGGTCTCACATCTGTAGCTGATTATCCTTTTTTTCTCCTACGAGAGTGGCACTTCCTTTTGTCTTAGGAATACATGTTGTAAATATATATATATGTATACACACACACACATACACACACATATATGTGGAATGAATGGAGCCTTAAAGAGTTAGGATAGCCCACCAGAGTATGCCTGCTCAGAATTAATAGCACAGCAGTTTGGAGACTAAATGAAGTTGTCAAAGAGTCCATTCACCTGAAAAATGTGTGAAGATATACATATCATTTGGTATTTAGCTTTTATGTTCCTTGAGTAGTTTCACTCACGTCTGTAATCTTTCATGTGTGTTTCCTATTGGTAAAGTTCACTGGAAAGCCAGCTCTCCATGTTACACTAATGACAGTTTGTCCTCCTGACAAAGGAGGGACATTTCTGCCACCTGACTTGAGGAGCTTTTTTAAAAAAATTATTTCATGGATTCGTAATGCTTTTGCTGTTTACATGCAGTCCCAAGAAATGGATTGTTGGTGCTTTGGAATGTGTTATGTTCCCACATTTGGTATTCATTGTACACTTTGTATTTCCTTTAAAGAGGTTCCTTCACACAGTATTTTCATTGTATATCATCTATATTATTACCATGGTGAAGATAGAATCTTTTATTTTTCTTCTGTGTCATTCTTCCATGGAGCAAGCACTACCCTAACAGACTGCAGCCAAAACTTTAAGAGGTAGGAAAGTGATGCTGTCCCAACTGGGGCTCCCCTGCAAGATTACCTAGAGAATATGAAGAATGCTAGCATCTGTCTCCCATACATAGAGAGGTCAGGAGGAGTATTCTTGTGTTAAAGCTGAAACTCTGGGCCACTAAAGCTGAAAGCCCTGCTTCAAGGGTGAAATTAAGCACATGAGCTACAGGATAAAGCTTAAACATATAACCATTTGCTGTCTGGCTTTGCCCTTAACACAGGATGAGAATTAAAATATGATTGGTTTAAGTAATTCCAAGAACTAACAAATAACAGAGGTGCATAATTATCTTACTTTTTAGGTGCTTTGAGTTGAGGTTAAATGGGCTCAACATTAAGTGCTGTGTTAGTCACTCAGCTGACATAACCAGCTTGGTTAAGCAGCTTGTGAAACCTTATAAAGAATGAGTTTGAGAGTAGAATTTTGTTCCTAAAATAATTTTGTGAGCCCTGGAATCATTAGGATCACACAGAGTTAAGTATAGCAAAATGAAACCTTCAGCATTTTCTTTCATTTTTAAGTCCAACATCACAGAAGATGTAACATTTTTTCTGGAAGATTGCCTTAAGAGAGCTCCAGCCCTACTCTTGAAACTTGGGTGTGTTCTGACATAGTAACCTATTCTAAAATATTGAATCTTTGAATTGTAAATGGCCCCAGCACTTTTGCTTAACTACTGATAAAAGCTTTGTCTCCTACCATTTACCTACCTGTTAAGGTAGTGAACCTTCCAAAGTGGTACGGTGGTAGGATATGCAGGAGTAGTATAGAGCAGAGGAAAATACTTGTTTAAAAAACTAGCTTTTAAGTTTTTGTTTATTTCCACTGGGGAGCCATTTTATTTCTTTCTTGGAAATAACTGGTTTTCTCATATGTGAGTGAAGTGATAATCAAATTCTTTAGCTGTTTATTACTTCTCTGTGTCTGTATTTGAGAGCTTTTGAGAGATGCTGTTAAAAATGATTGGGATGATTTGACATGAGTGGGTGCATTTAGGGCATTTAAACAAATAGATGTAATGCCATAAGCCTAGGTTGCCCATGAAGTACCCTCGTTTGACTTGCTTTTCATAGCTTGTGTGTGTGTGTGTATGGTTTAGAAGTACACTTGGCTTGAACCTAATTTGATTTGCTCTTCATGTCTTAGGCAGGAATTATTAGTTGAAAAAAGTAGATGAATTATGTCACTGCTCATATACTTGCAAGTTTGGGACTTGATATTTCCTTGATGTCTGTCCATTGTTTTGGCCTGGTCAGCCTTCCTCTCTCCCTTCACTCCTTCAACTATTACCCCTTTCACTACAGAGTTAATTTCTCATTTTGGTTCAGTGAAGGATTAATGACTATACGTGGAGAGTTCAGCTGGACCATGTTGATGGAGTTTGTTGTTTTTTTGAGCTGACTGTATATATTTAAAAATTACAAGTAGATAATATTTTTTGTGCAGTTTGCTCAGAATTGGGGAATGGGGCATTTGGCATGTTGGTGCCCGAAAGGGACAAGTTGGATAGGGACAGAGAGCTTCAGTTCCAGGCAGCTTGCACAATAACTAATATTCCTGTTGAAAATACCAAATATGTTACTTTAAATGACTTTGAATTGGAACTTGACAGTTCTTAGTTCTACACACAACTGATCTTAATTGGAATTTTTTGGAAGGCAAAGCTAAACTAAAACTTGTTGATTATTATCACCTAATATTATTACAGAGGATTGGAAAGTTGCATGTGCCAGGTGCTGCTATCACTTTAGAAGCCCTGACTATAATTTAGGCCTATAAGGAGATAGATTCTGTTTTGTAGGGAATATATTTATGTGTACAGACTCAGAAGTTCTGTTTCAGCAGGATAGAATAAGAAGCAAGTCCATGAATTATTCTTCTATTTATATTTTGATTCCAAGAGCTACTTGTTTACTTGCCATGGTCTGTTAATTTCAGGCCTAACTTAATGGCTCAATAACAAATGTAAATGTGTTTACATTTTAAGAAGTATGCAGTGATACTTAAAGATCAGTTTATTAACTCTGGGAGGCAAATACTAGACTAGACATTTCTTTATTTCTCTCCTTGATCAAGTGTAAAATTCTTCTAAAAGAGAAACTTTAAGAATTAAAACCTCAGCAAGTGAATTCATGAATTTACCTATTCTTCCATATTGCAGTTACCATTATGTAACTCTATAAATATAGCTCTACACATGTACAGCTAGTTGTATAATGAAAAATAGTCGGAAACACCTAAATTAAAGAGATTCTTGGCAGTATCTCATATGTAGTGGAGCATTCTGAGTGTAGAGAGAGCATGGGCGTTGAAAACATACAGGAGAAAAAGGTAGTTTGTAAACTCATTTGTGATCTACTGAACAGAGATAATAATATTAAAACAAATAAAAATATTACCCTTTTTCCTCTTTCTTCTCTGTCTAAATCGACTACAGTGGATGCTCTTAGTCATCCAACCATTTTTGCCCTTTTGCTTTAAATCAGGGAAACAGAGCTGGATCTCCAAGTACATGTGGATCTTGTGTATACCTGGAGATTTTTAGAAAAATCAACACCCAGTACTAGATGCAAGTCACATAAAAGTGTCCCCCCCCAAAACAGAAACATCTTTTTCCTCCTCCCCATCTTGCTTTACACCGAGTAATGCTCTTTAAGTGTGTACAAAAACTAAACAGATTTCTGCCCTCTAATATCTTTCTAGTGCATTACTTCAAAATTCTAATTTTGTCTCTATCAATGTCTTATTAACATCTGAAAATATATATATATTTATTTTATTGGAAAACTATAGTTTGTTAGGCCTTGAGAGTTTCGTGACAGGTTTCTTTTGCGGTGTCTCACCACGACCACTGACTTCTTTATGGCATGCTTTGATTACTAAACCTCAGGCAGTCTCTTTTGTTGTATCATATTTACACACAATTCGTGTTTTCCTTTCCATGTGTGCTATGTGTCTGAGGTTTTGAAGTTTTTAATAAAAAATGTGCCAGTATGAATACAAGCAGTTGATTTCAGTAATTTGGACTTAAAGTGCAGAGGTTTGAAGTAGAGACGTGTCCACTGGTGTCAGAATAGAGTGGATGAGGGTCTGCATCAGGACTGGAGTTCGTTAGGTCCAATGCCAAAACAGAAGAGCAGTCATCTGAAGTGGTCTGTTTCAAGAACAGAATGGGTGGAAGAGTGAGACACAGTGGTTGTACACACCTCTCGTCTTTAGGTTTCCCTTCCTCTCTTTTCCTTCCATCCCCATCTTCTCTGGCCTATTGTCAGTGTTGTTTATTTATGCTACGGAGAGGAGAACAGAAGTAAGCTTCCTACACTTTGCCTAGTTGAGCCACTACTAGGTTTGTTGGCAGCTTTGGCCACATTATTTGTGAGGTGATTTTCTTTCTTTGTGTTCAGAGTGACTTTTGATTCTGATTCTTTATGTTGTTTTGTATGGAGCGGCACTTTATCTGTGTTTTAGCAGAACTGTTCCTCTGTACCCTGTACGGTTTTTGTTTCCTTTTTAAATTATGCATAGAGTTTTTTGTGTGTGAAATTAAAGCCTTTATTAACCTTGTGTTGGTTCAACTGTTATTTCTGAAAAGGACATATTCTTGCAGACACTTAACCAGTTGTTGAAGTTGTGGAAATCACCTTCTGTTGGCCTTCTGACTTGGACTTTCAAGCGCACTGTTACACCGTAAAGGGAATGAGATGGGAAACCAGGTATGGCTGAGTCAGCACCAGCCTCCGGTGGATTTCATCTGAGGAGCCTGTGAAGCTTTGCAGAGGTTCTGGATAACAGTTTTAAACCCAGCATGGGCCTTAACTGTGCTCTCCCTTTGCCTTATTATTAAGAGTACCAGAGAGGGGGGTGAGATAGCATTTGCATTTCATACTTGCTGTTAGGCCTCAAGCCTAGGCCTAGTGGGTATGTTGCTCTCGCTGGGTACTGGTTAGTGAGTATTGTGAAACCTCCTAAATAGGGCCATCACCTGGGCCATTCAACTCTTTCAAAGAATGGGTCCCCTTAGGAAGGCAGTAAGAAAAGTATATGTGAAAAGGAAAAGCCATTGCTCTCGGAAAGATACAAAACTGCAAAATGCTTAAGCCCACCTGCCATAATTAAAAATGAGTCACGATAAAAGCCTAGGGAAGGCTCTTCCATGAAGTGTTGGGCTGCTCTTCTAAGAAGGGAAAGCTCTGGAACAGGATGGTTTAAAAGTAATGCAACACCCAGGATGAAAAAAAAAATGCAACCACCTTCAGAGCTGAAATTGGCACCACAGGCTCCTTATGGAGGAATCATCTTTCTGGAGGAATAGGTAGATTACTAAACAGAATTGGCATCGCCACAGACTGCTGCTCACAGGTACAACTGTAAATTTTCACTTCCATTAATATAGGACTAATACCAGTAATAACAAAATGAAGCTCTGCAAGCGGGGTAGGGCACTGCTTTAAACCACAGCTACCCTTGCTTCTCAAAATAGTCCTTTTTCTTTCTTGAGGTTTTGTTGTTTCCATCGAGGCAGAGCAGAGAAGGCAGCAGGAGTCATCCCCAAGGCCTTGGTGAAATCCTCAACAGACAGGTGCTTCTAGAAGAGGAGAGGAACCAGAGGGCAAGGGTCACATTCTTGCCAGAGTTCGACTTGTTGAGTCATATAGGTGTGTACAGAAATCAAATGAGCAAAAACAGTCAATGTGAGAGCCAGGAAAGGGATGGGAAGCGGGGAGGTGGCATTTTGAGGTCCAAGAAATTTGATCCCTGAATTTGGAACATAATGAAAAAGGACGGTAACAACATGAGGCAGATAGAGCTCCTTTTCTTTTGACCAGGGTCAAGTTCACACTAACCCTGAAATAAGAATTACCACATTTGACTTAGCTTGGTTAAAATGTTGCTTCTCTTTCTAGGTCTTAGTTTTCCTCTCTATAAAAATGGGAGAGGGCTTCTCTGGTGGTTGAGAATCTGCCTGCCAGTGCAGGGGACACGGGTTCGAGCCCTGGTCCAGGAAGATACCACATGCCGTGGAGCAACTAAGCCCATGTACCACAACTACTGAGCCCGAGAGCCACAACTACTGAAGCCCACGCGCCTAGAGCCTGTGCTCCACAACAGGAGAGGCCACCACAATGGGAAGCTCGCGCACCCCAACAAAGAATAGCCCCCGCTGGCCGCAACTAGAGAAAGCCTGCATGCAGCGACGAAGACCCAACGCAGCCAAAAATAAATAAATTTTTTTTGTTTTTGCGATACGCGGGCCTCTCACTGTTGTGGCCTCTCCCGTTGCGGAGCACAGGCTCCGGATGCGCAGGCTCAGCGGCCATGGCTCACGGGCCCAGCTGCTCCGCGGCATGTGGTATCTTCCGAGACCGGGGCACGGACCCGTGACCCCTGCATCGGCAGGCAGACTCTCAACCACTGCGCCACCAGGGAAGCCCAGTAACTAAATTTATTTAAAAAAAAAAAAAAGCTTCATGACATTGAATTTGGAAGTGATTTCTTAGATGTGACTCCAAAGGCACAGACAATAAAAGAAAAAAAAAGTGGACTTCATGAAAATTAAATTTTATGCATCAAAAGACGACACACAGGGACTTCCCTGCTGGTCCAGTGGTTAAGACTCTGCGCTCCCAACGCATGGGGCATGGGTTCGATCCCTGGTTGGGGAACCAGGATCCCACATGGCGTACAGTGCAGCAAATAAATAAATAAATAAACAAACATGCCTGGGGAAAAAAAAAAGACTACACACAGATGGAAGAAAATAGTTGCAAGTCATATATCTGATGACTTGCAACTATTTTCTGATGATGCAGCCAAAAATAAATTTTTTTTTAAATGGACAAGGACTTAATTAGACATTTCTCCAAAGATAACATACAGATGGCCAATAAGCACATGCAAAGACACTCAACATCACTAATCATTAGGGAAACAAAAACCAAAACTGCAATGAGGTACCACTTCATGGTCACTAGGATGGCTATTACAAAGCAAAAACAAAACGGTAGTGTTGGCAGGAATGTAGAGAAACTGAAACCCTTGAGCATTGCTGGGAACCACTATGGAAAACGGTATGGTATGCCTCAAGAATTACCATATGACCCAGCAATCTGCTTCTCTGTATAAACCCAAAGGAATTGAAAGCAGGATCTTGAAGAGAGATTTGTACACCCATGTTCATAGCAGCATTATTCCCAATAGCTAAAATGTGGAGGTAACCCAAGTGTTCATTGACAGATGAATAGATAAGCAAAAAGTGGTATATAAATACAACAGAACATTATTCAGCCTTAAAAAAGAAGGAAATTCTGACACCTGCTACAACATGGGTGAACCTTGAGGATACTGTGCTGAGTGAAATAAGCCCATCACATAAAGACACATGCTGTGTGAGCCCACTCACATGCAGTTCCTAGAGGAGCCAAACCCACAGAGACAAAGCAGAATGGTGGGTGCCAGGGGCTGGGCGAGGAGTGGTGATGGGGGAGTTGTTTAATGGCTGCAGAGTTTCAGTTTGGGAAGATGAAAAAGTTCTGGAGATGGGCAGGGTTGATGGTTGCACAATGATGTGAATGTGTTTATTAATGCCACTGAGCTGTACACTTAAAAATGGCTAAGATGGTAAATTTTATATTATGTATATTTCACCATAATTAAAAAAGGGGGGGGAAAGAAAGTTAAGGTCATCTGATCCCAATACATGCTCCACTGCACCACACTCACCCCCTTTCCTGAGTGATTTCAGGGATCCTGTAAAGGTCATCTTTCCCTCCCAGACCGGCAAAGTATACACTGTGCTCACAGATGACTGAATTTTACCGTTATAGTTATCTTCATCTCTCTTGGCTTCTAGGTTTGTTCCTAGTTAAAAGGCAACATGTTCCTGGTTAAACCTCACCAGGCTTCTATATTCCACCGTGAATGCATCAGCCATTATTTTGTGGGAACAGGTTTTGCTTAGAGATGGTGGCAGGTAGCAGCAGGGGTACAACTGAGGTGAGGGGAAAGATGCTAAGAAAAGAAGCTAGGAAAGCCACAAAACAAATTTAGAGTCAAATTTTGCCTAGCTATTGAGTGGAAAACAAAATATTTGGGTAAATGACATGTACCAGCTTCTCTCGTCCTGTGGATAATCTAGAAGATTAGACAGCGAAATTCTACCTTTTCACTCTTGGTTTGAAAATCATGACTGGGAGTCACCTTTCTAGACCTTGGTTCTCTTCAGCCATAAGACTGAAATGACCTCTGCTCCCAGTTCAAACATGATATAGTAGTGAAACTTCTGGGAGCTGGCCAGTATCCTCAAGGCATACTCAAGTAAGAACCCCAAATTCAAATTGTTAGAAAAGAACATCTCCCACCTCCATCTCTGCTCCCCCAGGCACCAGAAGGGGACAGAGTCGGGGTGAGAGCAACGGGTTTCTTTTCAATCCGGGCTGTTCTGCTATGTAGGATTGCCCTGGAGAATGCTTTTGTGACTCCCTCAGAGAGCCCTGAACTGAACAGCTTCTTGGTAAACACCTGTAGATGGATTTCAAGCTCAGGTGTATCTGAAGCCCCAGTTTTCTAACCTGTCATCCCACCTCTGGGCATTTTTGGCTCAAGGCTCCTGGGAGCCCTCCCCACTCCCCCAGGCAGGGCAGTGGAGCACCTTGTTTTGGAAGAAGGTCCCTCACAGCTGTGGCTGCCGTCTCGATGGTCTGCAAGTGCTTTAGGTGCCCTCTCTCTGTCCCACCCAAGCTGGCTCCACAGCTTGGTTGAGACTTTTGGACTCTGACCCCCAGGCTAGAGGGCAGGGACTGCCCATCCCAGTGGACTCGTATCTTTCCACTGGTCCTGTTCTTGAACCCTGCTGTCCTACCAGCTGATTACTGGCCTCACCCATGCCCACATCCGCCTCTCTGTGGTTTACTCATTGGTACTCAAACAGATTACCCTATGGCTACTGCCTCTACGTCTGGAGCAGCCAGAGAGCTTGTCCACTCTCCCCACTTGGCATGGAGCCCACAGCTCTGCTGCAAGAATCCACACTACTCCCACAATTTAAAAAAGAAATCAGCAGCAACTGATTTTTTAAAAAGAATCTAAGACTTTTTTTTTTTTTTTTTTTTTTTTTTTTGCGGTACACAGGCCTCTCACTGTTGTGGCCTCTCCCGTTGCCGAGCACAGGCTCCGGACGCGCAGGCTCAGCGGGCCCATGGGCCCAGCTGCTCTGCGGCATGTGGGATCCTCCCGGAACAGGGCACGAACCCGTGTCCCCTGCATCGGCAGGCGGACTCTCAACCACTGCGCCACCAGGGAAGCCCAGAATCTAAGACTTTTTAGACTGCTTCTACCATGGCAGGGTTGTCTTGATTCTGTTTGTTATATTCAAAATTAGTGATCTACTTAGCTTCCATGTTTTAAAATAGGTAGATGCATATTTAACTTTGTTAGGTATTGCACAATTCCCCTCTACAGGGGTTGTAACATTCTGCCCTCACACCAACAGAATAATATATGTTTCTCCACAGCCTTACCAACAAAATATATTGTCAATATTTAGCCCCCTTTTAATCACCTGGTTCAATAATGTTGGCTGCCCTTCCCTTTAGAAATACTTTTTCTGTGCTACATGATATGACAGTAACAGTGGGACTCAGAAGACCTGATTCTTGCTCTGACTTTGCTACTGACTAGTTACATCACATTAGGCAAGTCACTTCCCCGCTCTGGGTCGGAGTTTTCTCAGGTGCAGAACAAACAATGATAATAACAGCCTACAAGTATATAGCACTTCCTATGTGCCAGGGGCTGGGAAAATAATAATATTTGTAACATTATTATGAATAATACAATATTATACGATATTGGGATCATCCCAATTTTACAGTGAGGACACACGGGTGGATGTGGGAGAGAATGCATAAAAGGGTTCTAAAGGTGACGGGCAGGATGCAATGTTCTGGAAACAATACACTTATGCATATATTGGGCCCAAACCCATAACAGATGTTCCTGGAGAAAATAGTCATCTTCTGTAGATTCATTAATTTATCTCTAAGACTTCTTTATGGTTTATTACACACAGAGTAAATTTTCTCTTCTCTCAGTACCCTCTCAGGCTAGATTTGCAGTCTATTTTAGACCTTCATGAAGTGGGAATGAACACTAGAAATGTGGGTTTTGTTTTTTTCTTCTTTTTGGCCTCACCGCATGGCATGCGGAACTTCCCTCACTAGGGATCAAACTCGTGCCCCGTGCAGTGGAAGCACAAAGTCTTAACCACTGGACCACCAGGGAAGTCCAGAAATGAGTTTTTTAAACAAGCTCTTCTTGCCAAACTCTCTGGTCCACACAGACAGCAGCTGCAGCTACCTGATGGACCCTGTGCCAATGAGTCTCCTCCCCGGTGCTCCTCTGAATTGCCAGCCCACCAAACATGTATTTCAACCAGGATGTCTCCTGGGTGCTGCAAACGACATGGCTGCCACTAAACTCATGACTGTCCCCTTCTAAGCTGGGTCTGACCCAGGATTTTTATCTCAGAAAATGACACAACTTTCCCCTCTCACAACCTTTATCCGGTCGTTACCAAGTGTCGTTGACTTAACCTCCGAAATATTTCCCTAAACCTTCTCCTTCCCTCCACCCACCCCCATCTCCACCTGCCACCATCTATTCCAGGCCCCCGTCTACCTCTCAGCCTGACTTGTGGCCGCTGCTTTGGCCACCTTCCAGTCCATTCTTCACTGAGCAACTAGAGTGGTCTTTGAAAAGCGTAAACCTGACTGCCACTCCCCTGCTTCACCATAATGGTTCCCCTTGACTTTTAGAATGGACACTGCCCACCCCTAGCCTGGAGTAGAAGGCACTGCCCAGTCCCCTGCCCCCCTATCAGCCACCTCTCCCCAGCTCCACACACCCCACTGCTCTGGCCGCCTCGTCCTTTCGCCCGAGCTGTGTTTACTTCCTACTTCTGGGCTTCGTGTATACTGTTCCCTTCTCCAAGAGTAAGCCACTCTGCCAGAATAATTCCCGTTCACCTTTCAGGAGGAGATCTCTCACTAAATCAGATTCGTCCTCCTTCTCAGAGTCTGACCCACCTCCCTCCTGCTGGGATCCACGCCCTCGGGAAGCTCCTCCACAGGCTTGTTCGCCAGCTGCTCCAGGGGAAAGATGGGTAGAGGCCCAGAACTGATATTGATGTTAGCGTTGAACACGTCTAGTTTAGGGTTTGTGAGCTCCTAGGGAAGAAAAGGAGAACACTGTTAGTTCAGCTGGTTTGTGGCTGCCTCCCAGGCTGCCTTTTTCTCTGAAGTTAACACTGACCCTAGGGGACCTCCTTCAAGAGGCCCTCCATGGGGGCTTCCCTGGTGGTGCAGTGGTTGAGAGTCCACCTGCCGATGCAGGGGACGCGGGTTCGTGCCCTAGTCTGGGAAGATCCCACATGCCGCGGACCGGCTGGGCCCGTGAGCCATGGCCACTGAGCCTGTGTGTCCGGAGCCTGTGCTCCGCAATGGGAGAGGCCACAACAGTGAGAGGCCCGCGTACCAAAAAAAA